>NW_028225183.1:47866697-48186697 GCF_052327205.1 Somniosus microcephalus
TGCTTCTTGATTGTTGTGAGGGTTCCTGCCTCTACCACCCTTTCAGGCATTGAGTTCCACATTCCAACCACCCTCTGGGTGAAGAAGTTCCTCCTCAAATCCCCTCTAAATCTCCTGCCCCTTACCCCTGAATCTATGCCCCCTTGTTATTGACCCCCCTACTAAGGGGAAAAAGTTCCTCTTTATCTACCCTATCTATGCCCCCTCATCATTTTGTACACCTCAATCAGGTCCCCCCCTCAGCTTTCTTTGCTCCAAGGAAAACAACCCCAGCCTGTCCAGCCTCTCTTCATAGCTGAGGCGCTCCATCCCAGGTAACATCCTGGTGAATCTTCTCTGCACCCTCTCCAAAGCAATCACATCCTTCCTATAGTGAGGCGACCAGAACTGCACACAGTACTCCAGCTGTGGCCTCACCAGCGTTTTGTACAGCTCCATCATAACCTCCCTGCTCTTATATTCTATGCCTCGGCTAATGAAGGCAAGTATCCCATATGCCTTTTTAACCACCTTATCTACCTGTTCCGCTGCCTTCAGGGATCTATGTACATGTACACCAAGGTCCCTCTGACCCTCTGTACTTCCTAGGGTCCTACCACTCATTGTGCATTCCCTTGCCTTATTTGTCCGTCCAAAATGCATCACCTCGCACTTTTCAGGGTTAAATTCCATTTGCCACTTTTTCCGCCCATCTGACCAACCCTTTTATATCGTCCTGTAGCCTGAGGCTTTCCTCCTCGCAATTTACCACCCCACCAATTTTCGTGTCATCTGCGAACTTACTGATCATACCTTTTACATTCTCATCCAAATCATTTATGTAGATCACAAACAACAAGGGACCCAGCACCGATCCCTGAGGTACCCCACTGGACACAGGCTTCCAGTCACGAAAAGCAACCTTCGACCATCACCCTCTGCCTCCTGCCACTCAGCCAGTTTATGATTCAACGCGCCAAGGCACCCTGGATCCCATGGGCTCTTACCTTCTTGACCAGTCTCCTATGCGGGACTTTTGTCAAAAGCTTTACTGAAGTCCATGTAAACCAGATCCACAGCATTTCCCTCATCCATCCCCCTAGTCACCCCCCTCGAAAAATTCAATCAGATTTGTCAGACATAATTTACCCTTGACAAAGCCATGCTGACTATCCCCGATTAATCCTTGCCTCTCCAAGTGGAGACTAATTTTGTCCCTCAGAATTTTTTTCCAATAATTTCCCTACCACAGATGTTAGGCTCACTGGCCTGTAATTCCCTGGTTTATCCATGCTACCCTTCTTGAATAATGGTACTACGTTAGCTGTTCTCCAGTCCTCTGGTACATCCCCTGTGGCCAGAGAGGTTCTGAAAATTTGTGTCAGAGCCCCTGCAATCTCCTCCTTTGCCTCCCCCAGCAGCCTGGGATACATCTCGTCCGGGCCTGGGGATTTATCCACTTTTTGGCCTGCTAAAACCGCTAGCACCTCCTCCCTCTCGATGCTAATATGTTCAAGTATGTCACAGTCCCCTTGCCCGATTTCTATGTCTGCATCGTCTTTCTCCATAGTGAACACAGATGCAAAAAATTCATTTAAAACCCGGCCTACCTCATCTGGCTCTACACACAGATTGCCACTTTGGTTTCTAATGGGCCCTACACTTTCCCTGGTTATGCTCTTGCCCTTAATATACTTATAAAACATCTTAGGATTTTCCTTTATTTTGCTCGCCAGTGTTATTTCATGGCCCCTCCTCGCCCTCCTAATTTCTTTTTTAAGTACGCCCCTGCACTTTTTATACTCCTCTAGGGCTTCTTCCGTCTTTAGTCTTTTGTAACTGCCAAAAGCCCCCCTTTTATTCCGAATGCATTTTTGTATATCCCTTGTCATCCAAGGTTCCCTTTGCTTGTTGGTCCCACCCTTGACCTTTACAGGAACATGTTGGCGTTGTACTCTCTCTATTTCCCTTCTGAAAGTCTCCCACCGTTTTGATGTGGATTTTCCTATATGTAGCTGCTGCCTGTCCACTTTGGCCAGATCCTGCCTTATCATATTAAAGTCGGCCTTCCCCCAATTTAGAACCCTTATTTCCGGGCCGTCTTTGTCCTTTTCCATGACCACCTTAAATCTCACCGTATTATGGTCACTGTCGCCAGAATGCTCTCCTACTGACACTTCCACCACTTGCCCGGCTACATTCCCTAGAATTATGTCCAGTACCGCCCCCTCTCTTGTAGGACTTGCTACATGTTGGCTCAAAAAGCTCTCCTGGATGCACTTTAAGAATTCTGCACCCTCTAAGCCTTTCACACTCTGACTATCCCAATTTATATTGGGGAAGTTGAAATCCCCCACTATTATTACCCTATTATTTTCGCACTTTTCTGAGATTTGCCGACATATCTGTTCCTCTATCTCCCCCTGACTGTTTGGGGGCCTATAGTACACTCCCAGCAAAGTGCTTGCCCCCTTTTTGTTTTTAAGTTCTACCCATATGGCCTCATTAGAGGAACCCGCTAATATATCATCCCTCCTTAAAGCAGTAATTGACTCCTTAATTAATATTGCAACACCCCCTCCCCTTTTACACCCCCCTCTGTCTCGCCTGAAGATTCTATAACCCGGATTATTGAGCTGCCAGTCCTGACCCTCCCTCAACCATGTCTCCGTGATAGCAACAATATCGTACTCCCATGTGTTCAACAACAACTTCAGTTCATCCACCTTATATGCAAGACTCCTTGCATTAAAATAAATGCCTTCCAGCCCTGCCATATTCTCTTTTGCCTTCACATATTTGCTCTGCCATCCCAGCTGACTTGTTTTTCCCTCTGTATTTGGCTGTAAATCACCCCCTACTTTCTCTCCACTCTGTACCCCATCCCCCTGCCAAGTTAGTTTACCCCCCCCCCGCAGCAGTGCTAGCAAACCTCCCCGCAAGGATATTGGTTCCCCACTGGTTCAGGTGTAAACCGTCCGACTTGTACAAGTCCCACTTTTTCCAGAAGCAGACCCAGTGATCCAGGAAACTAAAGCCCTCCCCCCTGCACCATCCCTTTAGCCACGCATTCATCTGTTCTATCTTCCTATTCCTATACTCACTAGCACGTGGCACCGGGAGTAATCCAGAGATTACAACCCTTGAGTTCCTGCTCCTTAATCCTTCACCTAGCTCCCTAACCTTATCCAGAGTGAACACAAATGCAAAATATTCATTTAAAACCTCGTCTACATCGTCTGGCTCTACACACAGAGCGCCACTTTGCTCCCTAATAGGGCCCTACTCTACCCCTCGTTATCCTCTTGCCCTTAATATAATTATAAAACACCTTGGGATTTTCCTTGATTTTGCCTACCAGTGTTTTTTTCATGCCCCTCTTAGCTCTCATAATTTCTTTCTTAAATAACCCCCTGCACTTTCTATCCTCCTCTAGGGCTTCCACTGTTCTGGTCCTTTGTATCTGCCAAAAGCCTCTCTCTTTTCGTAATCCATTTTTGTATATCCCTTGGTATCCAAGGTTCCATGGACTTGTTGGTCCCACCCTTGACCTTTATGCTTTACATATTGGCGCTGTATTCTCTCTATTTCCTTTCTGAGAGAATCCCACTGCTCTGATGTGGATTTTCCTTCAAGTAGCTGATCCCAGTCCACTTTGGCCAGACCCTGCAATATCATATTATAATCGGCCTTGCCCCAATTTAGAACCTTTATTTCCAGTCCATCTTTGTCCTTTTCCATGACTACCTTAAATTTCACCGAATTATTGTCACTGTCACCAACATGCTCTCCTGCTAACAATTCTACCAGTTGCCTGGCTACATTCCCTAGAATTAGTTAACATACCGCCCCCTCTCTTGTAGGACTTTCTACATGCTGACTGAAAAATCTCTCCTGGATGCACTGTAAGAATTCTGCAATCTCTAAGCCTTTCACACACTGAATTTCCCAGTTTATATTGGAGAAGTCCAAATCCACTACGTTTATTACCCTATTATGTCTACAATTCTGTGAGATTTGCCTATTTATCTATTCCTCTATCTCCCCCTGACTGTGTGGGGCCGTATACTGCACTCCCATCAAAGTGCTTGCCCCCTTTTTGTTTTTAATTTCCACTCATATGGCATCATTGGAGGAAACTGCTAAGATATCTTCCCTCTTTACTGCAGTAATTGACTCCTTGATTAATATTGCGACACCCTCTCCATTTTACATCTGCCTCTGTCTCGCCTGAAGAACCTATACCCCGGAATATTGAGCTGCCAGTCATGCCCCTCCCTCAACCATGTCTCTAAAAGGAACAATATCATTCTCCCATGTGTTCATCAACACCTTCAATTCTTCTGCCTCACTCGCAAGACTCCTTGAATTAAAATAAATGCCATCCAGCATGCCATACTCCCTTGTGCCGTTACATATTTGCTCAGCCCTCCGGACAGAATTGTTTTTTCCTCTATATTTTGCTGTGCATCTGCACCGACTATAGCTCCACTCAATATTACATCCGCCTGCCAAGTTAGTTTAAATCCACCCCTACCATATTAGCAAACCTCCCCGCAAGGATGTTGGTCCCTTTCCGGTCCAGGAGCAAACTTTCTGACATGAACAGGTCCCACCTTCCCCAGAAACAGACCCAGTGATGCAGGAAACTAACGCCCTCCCTCTTGCACCAACTCTTTTGCCACGTATTCAACTGCTCTGTCCTCCTATTCCTATAATCAATAGCACGTGGCACCAGGAGTAATACAGAGATTACAACCTTTGAGGTCCTGCTTCTTATTCTGTTACCTAGTTCCCACCTACCGTCAGTTGTGGAAATGCACTACAATCTAATATTATTATGGACAGAGTGACTGAGCATTTGGACAGATATTAGCTGATAAGAGAGATCTAGCTTGAAAATATAAAGTGTAATTCATAGCTAACGAACCTAGTTGAATTTTGACGTTGTAACTAACGTAGTAGATAAAGGACTGTCTATGGATGTTATTCATATGGACTTTCAAAAGGCATTTGACTAGCTTGTGCATGGAATTGGAGGCAACTGATTGACTTGGCTAGAAAATGGTTCATTGATTGGAGACATATAGTATGGGTAATAGGTCTGTATCACATTAGCAGGCTGTGTCGACTGATGTCCCCTCGGGACCTGTACTAGGTCTCAGCTTATCAATTTATTTATAACTGAATTGGATGAAGGAATAGAGAGCAGTATATCTAAGTTTGCGGTCGAGACTAGGTTAGGTGGCGCAGTAAATAATGCAAACTTGATCAGTGTTGGTGAAAAACAAATTCACTCGAGTCTGTCTTAAAGTAAAAGTAAAAGTACACAGTTTATTAACAGAACGTTCTGGGAGAAGGTCATAGACCCCGCGGTCCCGTGACACCCATCTCATCCTACCTTGGTTGGTACAGCTTTTATTTCTATTTTCATCCAATCACATTGTATTACAATAATCACCTGATCACATATGGCTTATTTATTCTTTTCAGTATTAGTAAAGGTTCGTTACATCGTACTATGCCTTTGGTCACAGGTCAAATTCCCATGACCCCTATATTCTGCTGTGTCTACGATTTTAGCTAAAGCAGCACATTTCTTATCGCTTACTGAAAACACACACATATTCTGTCTTGTCCCAGAGCTGCGTCTTATCTTGGTTTTGCGAAGCTTCTCACACTGCCCTTTGTGCAAGACTAGCGAAAGTAGCATTTTTCCAATCTGTATTGTCTTATCTATGTTTTTCACGTAAGAATGTTGTTAGTATGCCTTTTCGTTCATCTTCACATGACCCCACTCCTTTGTTCTGATTTTAATTTTGCTGGCATCACTTAATTAGTGGTTACCTCGGCTGTCTGAATTCTGAGAGGATTCATTTTAACCCCTTCAATCAGAATGTTATGAAGGGACTTCGATCGAATGAGTGAGTGGGAAAAATGTAGCTTATGGAATTTAACGTGACAAATTGTTTGCACTTCCACTTTGGGCGTAAAAACAAGATTCCTGCATTTTCGATTTGGTGAAAAGCTGGGGAAAGTTGAGGAGTGGAGAGATGTATGGGACAAAGCACAGAAATGACTAAAATCTAGTGGACAGGTAGGAACATTATGTAATAGGATAGTGCAATGTTGGCCTTTATCTCAAGAGAGCTGGACTACAAATCGGTTAAACTGAAGCTGCAGCTCTACAGAGCTCTGGATATATCCCGTCTGGAGCAGTTGCATTCAGTTCAGTGAGCCGGATGTCAGGAATGATATGATGGCCCAAAAATTGCGTTCGCTGGCGTAGCTGCAGACTATGGAGCTAGGGAGAACGGAGAGCTGCTATTTGGCGCCTCAGGGTTCTGCACAGGGTATGGCATCAGTCAGGCCAGGAGCACAGCATACAGCCTGTGCGCAGGGGAAGACACGCCCACAAAAGCTGCCAATACTAAGCCAAGCCCACATAAGCTTCTTTCAGTCTATTCCATTTAAATTATGTTTTAATACTTTTCAAAACTTCTAAAAACTTTTAAAAAACATTTAATTAAACTGGTGCTTGAACTTCTTGCATATATCAGCCGTTATTTCACTTTATTAATCCAAACGCACAATCTATTATTCGCTCTGTATAATACTTTCTGTTTGATCATCAGTAAATGTCTAACAATGTTTTATATTCCCTATAAGAAATGTTGTTCAAATTCAGAAAGAGATTCCCAGCCATATATTCAATGTTAGTTTTCAGGATTATAATATATTATTCAGACCTCATTTAAACTGGTAATAGATAAATCTACTTTCCGTATTATAGAGGCATTAGATTGTTTGTTGTCTTGTTCATGTTTGATTTGAATGGACTTTTCGTACTGAAATTTGCTAGCTGTTCACTTTATTTAACTTTCTCATTCAAATTCCCAAATAAATAAATGGAACTCGACCGTCAAAAAAGTCTCCTCCACCAAAACGTCTACAATATACACATACAGATCTTCCTTTAAGATGTGACACAGGCTCCTGCGCCTGCTTTCAATGATGTATCATTTTCGGACGTATGTGCCGGGCAGTTGGTTGGTAAATAGCCCAAATCTGCGCCAATAATCAATATTTCCCCGTCGGTGTGGATCATGTGATAAGGCGAAACTTGACGGATCGCTAGTTCAGAGTTTTCCAGCTCCGCAAGCACATGTGAACATCCCAAATGTGCCTTCAATTTCAAAGACGGTATGACGGAGTGCTCTCAGAGAACGGCGTCATGCCCACCACAAAATTTGCCCCATTGGCTTTGGAGGGGTGAAAGCACAGATTCACCAGAATGATACCGGGAATAAAAGGGTTAAATTATGAGGCCAGGCTCCGCAGTCTAGGCTTGTACTTGCTCGAGCACAGAAGATTAAGGGGTGATCTAATTGAGCTGGTTAAGTTCATTAAAGATAGAAAGGGATAAACTATTTCCTCTTTTGGGTGAGTACAGAACCAAGGTGCATAACCTTAAAATTAGAGCTAGACCCTTCAACGGTAACTTCGGGAAGCACTTCTATACACAAAGTGTAGAGAAAAACTTGAACTCTCACCCAAACGTCGATTGGGCCAAGGTCAATTGAAAAATTCAAAACTGAGGTTGAAAGATTTTTATTAAGCAAGTGCAATCGGTTTTACAATTCAAGGAAGGTAGATGGAGTTAGGATACAGATCAGCGATAATTGGATAGAATGGTGAAACAGGCTCCAAGTGCTAATGACCGACTTCTGTTCCTATGTTCTTATATTCTTACTCTGATGTGGGTTAAATACTGCAAAAAGCATTCCAAGTGGAATATATATCTTGCTTTGGTCTAAAGTCAGTGTCCTCACACTCCCCCCACACTGAATTTGGTCTAAAGTGAGTGTCCTCATACTCCCCCCACACTGAATTTGGTCTAAAGTCAGTGTCCTCACACTCCCCCCACACTGAATTTGGTCTAAAGTCAGTGTCCTCATACTCCCCCCACACTGAATTGAATCGCCCTGAGTTTTTCCCACTCACTTAATCTAGCCATGTCCCTATGCAACATTCTGCTGCTATCTGCAGAATTTACAGTGACACCTAACTCAGTGCCGTTAATGAACTTGGATGTATGGAGCTTTATTCATTCCAGTAACACATAGATCAATGCATTCAAAACATGAGTCCACATTACAGATTTCTGAAGACACCACGTGTCACATCCTGACAGTTAGATTACATCCCCGTTGTACCTGCTCTCTTGCTCCTAACTTCTAATATATTCGCTACCAACATCAATACTTTGCCTTCTGTTCCATGTGCTGTCCCGGACAAATGCTCTGCTTAATTACACTATTACTAATTTTCATCACACAAGTAAACTAACATTTTGTTAGTAAACAATATAAGAAGATTTGGCATGAGTCAGACATGAGCTGCATGAGTTCAAGGGTCAATATTTCACCAGTCCGATATCCCTGTTACTAACTCTGTTTTCTGTATTTTCCTCTTCTGTACTTATTGCACCGCCATTATCCCAACACGTCACTACTCCACTAGTTTTCCAATCGCCTGCATTTCCACCATAGAATTATTCGTGAACAAGTCCACAGTGACCCTTTGTACCTCACCTGGCATTCCTAGAAAGGGACAGCGAGAGCTCTATCAATCGCTTCATGCGAGCAGCAACATCAATTCCCGTTCCTTCTCTGTTGCTGATCTTCAGACCCATCGCTGTTGCTGAGGCCGAATCCCACAAACTATTTATCAGTCACAGTCAAATAATCCTCCACTATCCCTTTAGACACTTCACTGGATTAAGCAGTGCCGCTAGCCATTACCATCCCGAATAATGTTTCACTATTGATTATATATATGTGAAGTTTAAGGATATAAGTGAAATAACGTGTAAGAAGGATGTCAATTTCTCCCTCGAATCTAATATTGGAATGGGGTAGAGGAGCAGAGGAAACTGGGGGTTTAGCCACACAAATCATTAAAAGTTGAGACGCAGATTAATAAGGCCATTACTAAGCTGTGTATGCTGGGGTTGTTCTCTTTGCACTTTTTTCCCCTAGCAGAGATGTCAATAGACACAAGGCATAAATTTAACGTAATTGGTAGAAGGAATAGAAGGGAATTGAGGAGAACATTTTCACCCAGAGTGTGGTGGGGGTCTGGAACTCACTGCCAGAAAGAGGTGGTAGATGCAGAATCCCTCATAACATTTAAAACGTCCTTGGCTATGCGCTTAGAGTTCCATAAGCTACAAGGCTCCAGACCAAGAGCTGGTACCTGGGATTCGGCTAGATGGGTCCTTATCGGTAGACACAGACAGGATGTGACGAATGGCCCCCTTCTCTGCCATGAATTTCTATGATGCTATGATTCTAGGAAAGCAAGGGATAGCATGGGATTTATTTCTAGAGGCCGAGAATTGAAAAGCAGAGAAGTGAACATTGTATAGACCAGGGTTAGGCTCACTTGGAGCACCGTGCAGAGTCCGGGTCTCCATATCATGAAATCGATATCGAAGTACTGGAGAGGGTGCAATGTATATTGACAAGGAGGATACCAGAACCGAAAGGCTGTAACTATTATATAGATTGACCAAGTTTGCTCTCTTTTCTCTAGAATAGGGACAATTAGGAGTGGGGCTCTGATAGAGGTCTTTAAGTTATGAAACGTTTTGACAGCGCAGATGTAGAAAAGATGTTTTCACTTGCGGGGGAGACCAGAAATGAGGTCCATATATATAAATAAGATCGTCACTAATGATGTTAATAGGGAATACAGGCGAAAGTCTTTACCCAGAGAGTGGTGAGAATGTGGAACTCGCTACCACAGTGAGTGTTGAGAATTTAAAGGGAGTCTTAAGCACAGATGCATTTAAGGGGAAGCTAGGTAAATACGTAAGACGGAAAGGAATAGAGGCTTTGTTAAAAATAACAACAGAAAATGCTGGAAAAAATCAGCAGGCCAGGCAACATCCGTGGAGAGAAAATGGAGTCACGTTTTCTGTTTTTATTTCGGATCGATGAAGTAGAGCTGGGAGGAGGCTCGTGTGGATCATAAACATCGGCATTGGACGTCTGGATTTGACTGAGCTCACAATGGCAACATCTTAATTCTTCCTGAAGCCCCCCTACAGGCTTGTACATTCCACCACCTGCCACAGCAGAACCACTGTGGTAACACTGTGATTCCAATCATTACATCTCATCATTGTCTCTACTCTTGCTCCTCTGCTACCTTCTCTTCCATTCACTTACACACCAGGATCTACTCTTCTGGCCTCTCCAAAATTTCTAGTTGTCGACCGAACCCCAATCATATCCGAGTATCTTACCACCATCTCTTTTCTCCTTTGATCCCACAGCCTCCTGTTGAGTGAATCCTCGCCCTCAGTGATTTCAATTTCCCTGGCTGCTTCAATACCCCGAACCATCGGCTTTTGCAGCTCCAATGTACTTCCTAAACTCCCTCCATATAAGATTTATCCCCAAATACAAGACCGCCGTGCCCTGCCCCCACCCCACTCCCGCCCCCCCCGAGAAGTTTAGGTTACCTCCGTTGCGCTGCCTCTGCTGTTTGAACTCGTTCCCAGTAGCCCACTTCCACTGCCCTAGTCTTGAATTGATTAGCATTTATCTCCTGTCTCCCCTCATGCATTCTCTGTACCCGTCTTGTGCACAAATCCCACCTCTTGCTCCCGTTAACTCCCTTATCTTCCGAAATGCCATGTGATTTTTACCTGTCATGGGGAGGGCCGAAAGTACATCGGTCTAACGTCTCATCCAAGGGTTGGTATCTCCCACGGTGCAACACTCCCTCAGTAGTGCACTGGGAGTGTCGGTCCACAATATGAGCTCAAATGTTTGGAATGTTGCTCGAACCCATAATCGTCTGTCTCAGAGACGTGAGAGTGAATCACACTGAGCCAAAGCAAACACTTCTCTTCTCCTTTAAAGCACTGAATTTTGCCAATCACAAAGAGTGAGAATACAGAGATGTCTCCCCAATCGCTGTTTGCTGTTATCCTGCAATTTGGTTGCCAAATTCGATACCGGTAAAGTTGCATTAGCGCCACCTGTCGGAGAGGAAAACCAATGCAAATTCAGCCCACTATTTTAATTCCCTTTTATATTTCGGTAGATCATTCAATCATGGAATCTTGAAGATTTACAGCACAGAAGGAGACAATTTGGCCCTACGTGCCTGTACAGGTTTTTTGAAAGACCTGTGCACTTCAGTCCCACTCCTCAGCTTTTTCCTTAATTCTGCAAATTAGTCATCTTCAAGTACATGTTTAATTGCCTTTCGGGACTTCCTATGGAATGTGCTTCCACGACCCTTTCAGAGAGTACGGCCCGTATCTTAGACTGGTCCACCTTTCAGCCCTCGCACTCATTTTATCTCCCTTATCCAGTCTCGCTAATTCCCCCACATTCAATTGCTCAATGATTCTCGCAATCCTTCACTCTCTTTTTCTCTCCCACTTCTATTATTCATATTTTGTTTGCATTATCTTTCTATCGTGTGCTCTCTTCCGCTTCTTTGCAAATCCCTTTAACGCATTAATATTTCCTTCCTCTCCCTGGATGCTATCTTTCACTTTAACGTGCTCTCTATCTCCCACTCCCACTATGTGCCAATCTAGCTGTATCTCAAACTGTATCCTCCTCTCTTTCTCTTTCTCTATCTTCTAGCCATCACGTAGCTCTGTGCCTTATAACCCAGGCTACTTTGATGTGGAGAGACTAGGTAAGGTGGGGTTATTCGCTTAGAGCAGAAAATAATAAGTGGAGAATCAATAGAGTTGTTCAAAATTAAGATGCGTATCGGTAGAATGAATAAAAATAAATGCAACCAAAGGACAAAGATTTAACTTAATTCACCTAAGAACCAGGCAGGATATAAAGAGAATTGTTTTACAGTCAGTTGTTATGAGCTGGAATGCACTGCCTTAACTGGTGGTGGAAACAGATTCAATATTAACTTCCAAATGGAATTGAATTAATTCTTGAAAAGGGAATAATAGCATGGCTAAGGGAAAAGGGCAGCGGGTGAGACTAATTGGAAATCCCTTTCAAAGAGTTTTTTGTGGGCCCACTGTTTCAAATGCGAATCAACGGATTTTAACGGAGATGTTCACTCCTTTTTATCGAATTAAGGGCAGCAGCCGCATGGGAACACCCCCATCTCCAAGTTCCCCTGCAAGTTAAACACCATCCTGAATGGGTTCAATTAGAAGACCAGCGAACAACCTCTGAAGAGGCAACTGTTGATAGACAGTAGTTGTCGGCCAGGCCAGTGACTATCACAGCGGTAATGATAACAACAATTGTGGGCCCACCAAAACAGCTCAATTATGTGAAATGTCTGACCGTCACAACCTCGCTGAGATTGGTTTCTAACTGCCTTCCCTTGGCAGAGGTTTCTTACGTGCTCTGGTGCCAGTCGTGGTGTGTGTTTAATGGAGACTTTTACTCTTTCTGATTCACCTGGGCTATATTAGCAGCACTGGTCTTTTAAAAGCAACCATTCCCTTGTTCCGCTCATATCCCAGAGTAAAATCTCCAGCCGAATAACGGACTTTGGACAGAGAGCTCGAGCTGATTTAGGTTATTTTGTTCCGCCATTTGATTTCATTCATTACAACAGCGACTACATTTCAAAAGTACTAAATAGGCTGTAAGGTGCTTTGGGACGTCGCGTTTTCATGAAAGGCGTTATAAAAATGCATGACTTTCTTTGTTTCTTTGTAATCAAATCCCGAAAATCTCTTTTGAGGAATTTCTGTATCTGATGTGAAACTGCTTCAACACCGTACAATCACCAGTGACCCAACCTTGCACTGTACACGAAAATCCACAGACCCAATTCTAAATGTTATTTCTGTATATTTTGCCACAGATCCGCTAACAACACCAGTGATATCTCTTGATCAACCGACTGGGGTGTATGTAGTAGGAGAGATGGTCACCATAACCTGCACCGTGACTGGAGATAATCACGATAAATCGTTCTACATTTACAAAAACAATCAACAGCTGTACTCCGATCAAATCATCACAACGGACAACGTTAGAACATTCCCGGCTACCAGTAAAGATGAAGGAGGGCGGTACCAGTGCCGATATGGTACCTCTGTTAAGGGAAAGTGGTTAGAATCTCATCGCAGTGAGTCTGTAACGGTCACTATAGCAGGTGAGTGACAGGGATCAGAGAATATTTGTATGTTTTATTCAAGCTCTTGGTATTTATAGAAAATCAGGCTTTAATCATTGAAACAACATGAATGCTTTAATATAAGGAGAGAGGAAGATAACCGAATGGGTTTTGCTCTTATTGCTCAACTCTTGACAGGATCCATATAACGCTGGTCACTGCATTCAATTGATGAGAAACCATTACCTGCAAAGGGCGTTACTGGAGTGAAGGCAGTGAAAATCGTCACGGGGGGTAGGCCAAAGCGGACGGTAGCGATTCCGCCGCCCGTTTTTGGACCGGCCTGATAAAGCTTCCCATTTAATTATGTGTGTGAAATCGAATCGTGACCACTTGCTTCAAGGATCCGCCTAAGGAAAAATGATCCTCTACATGTTTGAACTATCAAAGTTTATTGCCACAAATACAGCTCGACGGCATGGATTTATCACCAGTGAGTGCAGCGTCACCTTGAGAAGCTCTCCAGACTGACTGGCCTTGACACATTACAGGCTTCCCTGTCTGGCAACAGAATCTGTGTGTCGAGACTGTCAGAATAATCCAATCTTGCGTGATATTTTAATCTGATTAAATTGTATGGTTCCATATCGATCTCTGCATTGAATTTCGTCAGCACTTCGCAAACCCGGGAACTCAACCGCCCAGAAGTGCAAGAGCAGCAGGCACATGGGAACAGCATCACCTCTACAATCACCTCCAAAACCATCACCTCTAAATTCACATCCAAAAATATGAACACCAATTCCCTTCCACATAAACACTGTAGCTATTAGAACAGGTCGGAGGCGAATAATTTTGCAGCGAATGAGTCAACTCTTGACTCCCCATAGCATTTCCACCATCTACTTGGCACAAGTCTGTCGTGTGATGGAATACACTCCGCTTGCGTTGAGGAATTTAGCTCCAACTCAGGAAGCTTGACACCGTCCTGTACAAAGCAGTCCGTTTGATTTGCACCCCATGCACCACCTCAAACATTCACTCCCTCCACCACTGGTGCACCGTGGCTGCAGTGTGTACCATTTACAAGATGCACTGCAGAAACTCACCAATGTTTCTTCCGCAGCATCTCCCAAACACGCGACCTCTAACACTAAGAAGGAAAACGGCAGCAGACTCATGGGAACATCATCACCTGCAAGTTCCCCTGTATGTCACACAGCTTCCTGAGTTGGACATATATCCTTCAATGTCGGTAGGTCCAGATGTTATAACTCACGACATTTTTGTGCACGTTGACTGCACCGGACTCGCTGCGGATCAATTAGATCACACCACCTTCTGAAGGGGAAACTAGCGATGGACAGCAGTTACCAGACATGCCAGCGAATATCACAACGGTAATGATAACAATAATTGCGAGTACAACAAAACAGCTTAATTATTTGAAATATGGAACAGTCACAGCCCCGCTGAGATTGGTTTCTAATTGCCTTCCCTTGGCGGAGGTTTCATACTTGCACTGATATCGGTCATGTTGTGGATTTAATTGAGAATTTCACTCTTTCTGATTGCATCTTCCCCTGGGATAATTAGCAGCACTGTGCATATCAAAGCAACCATTTCCTTATTCCGCTCTTTTCCCAGAGTAGAATCCCCAGCATAAAACCGGACGTAGGACAGAGAACTCGAGCTGATTTATGTTCTTTGGCTCTGCCATTTGATTTCCTTCTTTGCAACAGCGACTATACTTCAAAAGTAGTAAATTAGCAGTAAAGCGTTTTGGGACGTCCCGAGGTCATGGAAGGTGCTATAGAAATGCAAGTTTATCCTTGTTTCTTTGTAAGCAACTCCCGAAAACCTCTTTTGTGGAATCCCTGTATCAGGTGGGAAACTGCGCTTGAACACCACACAATCATCATTGAGTTCCGAACCTTGCACTGCACATGAAAATCTGAAGATCCATTTCTCATTGTACTTCTTTTTATTTTGCCACAGATCCGCTAACAACACCAGTGATATCACTTGACCATGCGACTGGGGTGTATGTAATAGGAGAGACGGACACCATGACCTGCAAAGTGAACGGAAATTATCGTGGGAAAAACTTCCACTTTTACAAAGATCATCAATTTGTGTACTTATATCAAATCGCCAAAAAGGACAACATTGGAATATTGCCGTTTAGCAGTACAGACCAAGGAGGGCGGTACCAGTGCCAATATATAACCTCCATCAATGGAAGGTCGTTTCAATCTCATCGCAGCGAGTCTGTGACGGTCACGGTAGCAGGTGAGTGACAGAGAGCAGGGTTTTTTACATAGCACTTGGTATTATTATAAAATCATGCTTTAATCACTGTAACAAAATGACTGGTTTAATGTTAGGAGAGAGGAAGGTAACAGAATGGGCTCTAATCTTATTGCTCAAATTTAGACGGAACCCTATAAAACTGGGCCCTGCATTCACCCACTGTGAATCTATTACCGGCAAACGGTGTTAATGGAGATCATGGATTAAAATTCGTCAAGGGCGGAAGCGCAAAACGGGCGAAAGCGAATCGGACCCCCGTTTCATACCCACCTGATTTCTGATTCCTTTGCAGGCAATGGCAATGGATATCCGGCTATGAGTTAAACGGGCTATCAATGAGCTGTCGCCTGCTCTATGCTCGTGTACCAGATGAATTTATACCCCAATATGTCAGAATTTTGTGAATTCAAACGCAATGAAAAACATTAGCGACGACCCTTGGAGGGTAACTTTCACCACATTCTCCAGGCGGGAAAGAGGTGGAGAGGGATTGGCCTCCCGTTTTACTCTCCGCCCAATGTTACCCTCCACTGATTTGAATGGAGTGGAAGATTGGGCCATTTTCAAATGCCGCTGTAACTCATACTGAGGGAATGCTGTGTTATGGAGCTGAGAGACCCAAAAAATTGCGATGTGAAGACCAGACCTTCAGGCAGGGGAACTGCAGGCTGTCTGTTATCTTCACACAATCTATGTCCCTGATTACCAGTTTTACTCCTAAATTTCTCGAACTAAAACAGTGAAATGGTTAATGTCAAATGGCTTCATCCTGCCAGATTTTTAACCCGACTGAGTGTATAGTCACGTCACGATGCACCACCAGACGGGATGGACTTGTCCGATTAAGTTTCTCAGTCAGATAACTGAAACTGCGGAACGAGATTTTCAAAATCATCCTGATATGTAACATATTTTAATTAAGTTCATTGTAGTTAACCATATACCTTCAATGGATTGCATTTCGACTGCACCTCGCAATCACGTGACCTTCGTCATCAGAAACTATGCAGGAAGTAGTTGCATGAGAACAGGGTCATCTCCCAGTTCCACCTTCAAGACAGACACTATCATAACTTAGAAATATATCTGGCGATTCTTCACCATCGCCAGCTTAATGTCCTGGAAGATTGTACTGAATAGCATTGTGGGCCCACAGTTTCTTTCAAGTAGAATGCCGACCACCATCTTCTCAAGGGCAACTGGGGTTGGGAACTAAATGCCACCTTGTCAGCGACGCACACATCCTAGAGCCCAGCAACACTGAACTCCTTTACGTGAAATGCTAACCCCGCACATTATGGGAGTTGTTCACTCCTTTTAATCAGGTTATGGCTCGACTAAATAAGCAGAAATGTGAATTTCAAACCAACGTCATCCCCTTCTTCTCATGGTATCACAGAATTCATGTCAGTGATAAGGCCAGGTTTAGAAACTAGATCCCCAGCTGTCACACTTCTGTTTGAAACCGTCGATTCCTCTTTTGTCGAATCTCAGTCGCCAATGCAAACATTTCAATTTAACTCGTCACTATTTTATTGTGTTACCAGCCTCCCATACCACAGGAAAATGCGGGAATCAATTTCTGTTGTTCTTTCCATTTATTTTACCACAGATCCTCCATCACCGCCAGGGATATCATTTGACCAACCGACTCGGGTGTATGTAGAGGGAGAGACAGCCACCATTACCTGCACAGTGAAAAGAGAGCATTACGGTCAAATCTACTTTTACAAAGATAATCAAAGACTGAACTCTCCTCAATTCGTCACAAAGGACAACATTGGAGGATTCCCGGTTACCGGGACAAACCAAGGAGGACGGTACAAATGCCGATATATAACCTCCATCAACAGTAGGTGGTTACTGTCCCAGTTCAGCGAGACTGTGACGGTCACTATCGCGGGTGAGTGAAGGGAACTACGAATTGTTAACATGCCTATTCAACCCTCTAGTTATTTACAAAAAAAAATTCATGTTTTGACTTAATGGTGTTCAATATCCACAGAAACGGTGCTTTTGCTCAGATCTGGTCTGTAACAAGTTATCCTGAACAGAAGCAGATGCTTTACTGCCAGCGACACCACTAATCATCGAATCATACAATAATGGAATGATACAGGCCAGAAGGAGCTCAATCGTCTCTTCGTGCCTGTTGTGGCTCTTTGCAAGAGCTCTACAATTACTCCCACTCACCTGCCTTTACCCCATTGCCATGCAAATGTTTCCCCTTCCAGTATTATCTTCCAGTATTATATGCTCTGGGGGAGGGTTGAAACTAAAATGGCAGGGGGTTGGGAACCTGGGCAAGGAGACAGAGGAAAGGGAAACAAGGATAAAAGCAAAAGATAGGAAGGAGAAAAAGAAAAGTGGCAGTCAGAGAAATCAACGTTTTAAATCAAACATGGCCACAATAAATAATAATTCTAAAAGGTCTAAGAGCGTTAAATAACAAGACTGAAAGCTTTGTGTCTTAATGCGTGGAGCATTCGTAATAAGGTGGATGAATTAGCTGCGTAAATAGAGGTAAACAAATATGATTTGAATGGGATTACGGAAACATGACTCCAGGTGGCCGAGGCTGGGAACTCAACATCCAAGGGTATTCAATATTCAGGAAAGATAGGCAAAAAGGAAAAGGAGGTGGGGTTGCGTTGCTGTGTAAAGAGGGGATTCACACAATTGTAAGGAAGGATATTAGCTCTGATGTTGTGGAATCTGTATGGGTAGAACTGAGAAATACCAAGGGGCAGAAAGCGTTAGTGGCAGTGGTATATAGACATCCAAACAGTAATGCGGAGGTTGGCGATGGCATTAAAGGGGAAATTAGAGAAGTGTGCAATAAGGGCACTGCAGTTATCATGGGTGATTTTAATCTATATATAGATTGGGCTAACCAAATTAGATACAATGCAGTGGAGGAGGAATTCCTGGAATGTATACCGGATGTTTTCCTGGACCAATATGTCGAGGAACCAACTAGAGATCATGCCATCTTAGACTGGGTATTATCTAATGAGAAAGGATTAATTAGCAATCTTGTTGTACGAGGCCCCTTGGCTCGGAGCGATCATAATATGATCGAATTCTTCATTAAAATGGTGAGAGAAGTAGTTGACTCAGAGACTAGGGTCCTGAATTTAAAAAAAGGAATCTATGAGGATATGAGGCACGAGTAGGGTAGGATTGAATGGGGAATGTCACTCAGAGGGTTGACGGTGGATACGCAATGGCAAACATTCAGATACTGCATGGGTGAACTACAGAGTTTGTTTATCCCAGCTTGCCTTAAAAAAAACAAAAAAGGTGTCTCAACCGTGACTAACATGGGAAATTAGGGATAGAAAAAGATCCAAGGAGAGGACACATACATTGTCCAGAAAAAGCAGTAAACCTGAGGATTGGGAGCAGTTTAGGATTCAAGAAAGGAGGGCACAGGGATTAATTAAGAAGGTGCAAATAGAGTATGAAAGTAAGCCTTCAGGGGACATAAAAACTGACTGTAAAAGCTTTTATAAATATGTGAAGAGAAAAAGATTGGTGAAGTCAAGCGTAGGTCCCTCGCCATCAGAATCAGGGGAATTTATAATGGGGAACAAAGAAATGGCTGACCAGTTAAATACATATTTTCGTTCTGTCTTCACAAAGGACGACATAAATAACCTCACAGAGATGTCAGGGAACACAGGGTCTGATGACAGTGAGGAACTGAACACGGCCGAAATGGCTCCTTAAATCCAGGGCGGGGACCGGGTGGGTCGCTGGAGGGTCCCTGGGCACTCGGTGGCAGGCTGAGAGTGCAGAAGCCGGAGGTCGGCACCTACACGGGGCTGAGCCAACTCTACGTGTCGGTCCAGATCAACATGTGCCGGCTTAAGATGGTCCACGGAAATGTAGTCCGGCTTACCACCGACATCCACCACGAATGCCTTGCCCCCGGCTTCCAGGACGCGTAATATTCCGTCATAGGGTGGGTGAAGAGTTCCCCGGTGGGCATCGTGGTGGACGAAAACATACTCCACCGCACGAATGTCGGGAGGAACGTGGGACTGAGGGAGGCGATGCTGCGACGTGGCATCGGCATGAAAACCTTGGCATTGGCCAAGGGGGCGGACCACTGACGGGCTGCAGACCAAGGGTCTGTGGCATTGGGGACGAAATCCCTGGGAACCCACAGCGGCTGCCCGTAGACGAGCTCGGCGGACGAGGACTGGAGGTCCTCCTTGGGGCGGTCCAGAATCCCAGCAGGACCCACGGGAGTCTGTCGATCCAACTGTTGTCCCGGAGGCTGCCCGTTAGCCTGAGGGTGATATGCGGTGGTGCAGTGGAGTCTCAACCCGAGGCCTTGGGCAACAGCGTTCCAGAGCTCCGACATGAATTGGTGCCACCGGTTGGAGGATACTTCAGATGGGGCGCCGAACCGGGCGACCCAGTTGTTGATGAACGCCCGAGCCACATCAGTGAATGTTGTTGGTGACAGCGGGATGGCTTCCAGCCATCGGGTGGTCCTGTTGACCATCATGAAGAGGAGGGTGAACCTGCGGGAGGGCAGCAGGGGCCCCATCAGGTCCACGTTAACATGGTCGAACCACCTCTTGGGCACCACGAAAGGTGCAATCGGGGCAATATTATGGCGAAGCACTTTCGAGCGCTGGCATACCACACAGGTATTGGCCCAGTCGCGAGCGTCTTTCTTGAGCCCATGCCAGATGTGTGACGGCTTCCTGCCTGGGTGGGAAACGCTATGGATGGCTTCGAAAACATGCACTCTACACCCGTCGGGCATGACGGGGCGTGGCTGCCCAGCGGAGATGTCGCACAGGAGCGTGGTGCCTGCATCATCAAACGCAATGTCCGCTAACTGAAGGCCCGTGAGAGCCGTCCTGTCGACCTGGACGTCCGGCTTTGAGGCCTGGTCGGCCGCCATGCGGGTGAAGTCGATGCCGAGGTGTACGGCACTGGCAACAGCCCAGGAGAGACAGTCGGCGATGGGCTTGTCTTTCCCAGCCACATGCTGGATGTCCATTGTGAACTCGGAGACGAAGGTAAGCTGGCGCTGCTGAAGGGCTTACCATGGCTTGGAAACTTTGCCCATGGCAAAGGTAAATGGCTTGTGGTCCATGAACGCCGTGAACGGGCGGGCCTCCAGCAGAAAGCAGAAGTGTCAGACAGCGAGGTAGAGGCTGAAACACACATGATCGAAGATGCTGTATTCCGCTTGTTGGGGCGGAGCTGCTGGCTGAAGAAGGCGAGCAGCTGCCAGGTGCTTTTGACCCACTGTTCATGGATGCCGCCGACAGCCTAGTCCGAAGCATCAGTGGTGAGAGCGATTGGCACATTGGGCAATGGATGCGCCAGCATGGTCATGTTAGCCAGAGCCATTTTCGTGTCCGTGAAAGAATTGACCATCTCCAAGGACCAGTCGACGGCGAGCTTGGCGGGCTTGCATTTGATGTCCTTGTAAAGGGGCTGCATAAGCTGGGCTCCCCAGGGAACGAAGTGATGATAAATGTACACCATGCCCATAAACTCCTGCAGGGCCATTATGGTGAGGGGTCAAGGAAAATCCTTCACGGCCTCCACTTTCGATGGCAGCGGCACCGGCCCGTCCTTCGTGATGCAGTGCCCGAGAAAGTCAATCGAGGACAGCCCGAACTGGCACTTTGCCAGATTGACGATTAGGCCATGCTGGCTGAGGCGTTCAAAGAGAGTCCGGAGGTGGGACACGTGCTCCGTCCTGGAGGTGCTGGCGATGAGAATGTCGTCCAGGTAGACAAACAGGAATGGCAGGTTCCGTATCACGGTGTCCATTAGTCGTTGAAAAGCCTGATCGGCGTTTTTGAGACCGAATGACATGTGGAGGAATTCAAACAGCCTTAACGGATTGATCGCCGTGGTTTTCTGGACGTTCTGGGGCCGGACAGCGAACTGGTGGTAACCCCGAACGAGGTCCAATTTAGAGAAAACAACTTTCCTGGATAGGCGGGCGGAAAGGTCCTGGATGTGAGGAATCAGGTAGCGGTTGGGGTCGTAGCATCGTTGAGGCGCTGGTAATCACCGCACAGGCGCCAACTGTTGCCTGATTTTGGTGCGATGTGGAGTGACGAGGCCCACTGACTTTTCGACCAGCGAATGATGCCGAGGCGTTCCATCCTGTCAAACTCAGCTTTAGCAATGGCGAGTTTCCCCGGGTCGAGGCGCCGAGCGCAGGCATAGACAGGCGGACCGGTGATCGGGATGTGGTGCTTGTTGGCATAAGAACATAAGAACATAAGAAATAGGAGCAGGAGTAGGCCAATCGGCCCCTCGAGCCTGCTCCGTCATTCAATAAGATCATGGCTGATCTGATCCTAACTGCCAATCCACTATCACATAATCATCTCCGGAATCTAACAGAATTAGACACACGAAATAGGAGCAGGATCAGGCTACACGGCCCCTGGGCCCGCTCCGCTACACACAGGGCCATGACCGATCCGAACCTAGACTCATGTCCAAATTCCTGCCTGCTCCCCGTAACCCTTAATTCCCTTTACTTCTAGGAAACTGTCTATTTCTGTTTTAAATTTATGTAATGATGTAGCTTCTACAGGTTTTTGGGGCAGCATATTCCATGGACCTATCACCCTCTGAGTGAAATAGTTCCTCCTCATCTCAGTTTTGAAAGAGCAGCCCCTTATTCTAAGACTATGCCCCCTAGTTCTAGTTTCACCCATCGTCGGGAACATCTCCCCCGCATCCACCCGATCCAACCCCTTCACAATCTTATATGTTTCAATAAGATCGCTTCTCATTCTTCTGAACTCCAATGAGTAGAGTCCCAATCTACTCAACCTCTCCTCATATGTCCATCCGCTCATCCCCGGGATTAACCGAGTGAACCTTCTTTGTACTGACTCGAGAGCAAGTATGTCCTTTCTTAAGTATGGACACCAAAACTGTACGCAGTATTCCAGGTGCGGTCTCACCAATACCTTGTACAACTGAAGCAATACCTCCCTATTTTTATATTCTATCCCCCTAGCAATGAAAGCCATCATTCCTTTTGAGTTTCGTGCACCAGGACCCCCAGATCCCTTTGTACTTCAATGCTTTCCAGTTTCTTGCCATTAAGATAATAACTTGCTCTACGATTTTTCCTGCCAAAGTGCATAACCTCACACTTTCCAGTATTGTATTCCATCTGCCAAATCTCTGCCCACTTACTTAGCCTGTCGATGTCCCCTTGCAGGTTTTTTATGTCCTCCTCACTCACTACTTTCCCTCCCATCTTAGTATCATCTGCAAACTTTGATATGTTACACTCGGTACCCTCCTCCAAATCGTTAATATAGATTGTAAAGAGTTGGGGACCCAGCAGTGACCCCTGCGGAACACCACTAGTTACTGATTGCCAGTCTGAGAATGAACCATTTATCCCAACTCTCTGCCTTCTGTTAGATAGCCAATCCTCTATCCATGCCAGAATATTACCCCCAATCCCGTGATTTTTTATCTTAAGCAATAATCTTCTGTGTGGCACCTTGTCAAATGCCTTTTGGAAGTCTAAATACACTACGACCACTGGTTCCCCTTTATCCACCCTATATGTTACTTCCTCAAAGAACCCCAGCAAATTTGTCAAACATGACTACCCCTTCATAAAACAATGCTGACTTTGTCCTATTAAATTATGATTATCCAAATATCCTGTTACTGTCTCTTTAATAATGGACTCCAAAATTTTACCTACCACAGATGTTAGGCTAACCGGTCTATAGTTTCCAGCCTTCTTTCTACTGCCCTTTTTAAATAAGGGTGTTACATTAGCAGTTTTCCAATCTGCTGGGACCTTTGCCTAGTCCAGGGAGTTTTGGAAAATTATTACCAATGCATCTGCAATCCCTACCGCCACTTCCCTCAAGACCCTAGGATGTAAGCCATCAGGTCCAGGTGATTTATCCGCCTTGAGTCCCATTATTTTACCGAGTACCACTTCCTTAGTGATTTTGATCGTGTTTAGCTCCTCCCCCCCTTTAGCCCCCTTTTTGTCCAGTGTTGGGATATTCTTAGTGTCTTCTACTGTAAAGACTGATGTAAAATATTCATTCAGTGTTTTTGCCATCTCCATATTCCCAACATTAATTTCCCGGCCTCATCCTCTAAGGGACCAACATTTACATTAGCTACCCTTTATCTTTTTATAACGGATGAGAAAGTGGGCTTCCTGCGGTCCGGGAACCCAGCGAGGAGGCGGAAAACTCATCGGAGGCAGAGAGTGCGCTGGACAACTGCATCTTGCCGGAACTGAGCAATCACGGGAGCGAAGTGAAAGTCTCAGCTTTGACCAGAAGGCCATTGGCGCAAGGAAGTCAGCGTCAAGAAGGGGGTTGTGCACTTTCGCTGTAACAAAGTCCCAAGCGAAACGCTGACCGCCAAAACACAGCGCCACCCTCTTTTTCCCAAATGTACGGATGGAACTGCCATTGGCGGCTTCGAGGGCAGTGCCGTGGTTCCCCCCCTTTTGCCTATGGTTGACGCGGCAGGACGCTCACCTGGGCACCCGTGTCGCAGATGTAACGACGTCCAGAGTCAGTGTCTGTAACGAATAACAGACACAACTGAATGGTCGACAGTCATCGTAACTAATGAGTGGGCCTTCGCCTGTCCCAACATGGTAAAGCTGAACGGGGGCCGGTACTTCTTAGCTTTGGGGCCGAACTGCGCATCGTAGAAGCACATGCTTGTGGGCTGCCGCCGTTGGGCTGTGGGGGCAGGGCCCCGCATGGCCACGCAGTTTTGTTGCCCGGAGGAGAAAAATTTGTAGGCTTCCTTGGTCAGGTCACGGAAATCACAAATATGAGAGTTGGCTAAAGCTGACCATACCTGCCCTGGCAGCTGTTGTAGGAACAGTTCTCTGAAGAGGAAGCACGGCTCGTGCTTGCCCAGGAGGGTTAACATGTGGTCCATCAGTTCTGAGGGCTTGGAGTCGCCAAGCCCGGGTAGAGAGAGAAGCTGGTGTGCTCGCTGAGGTTCAGATAGTCCAAAAGTCTCTATGAGGTTCGTTCTCAGCATCGCAAACTTGTGGTGCTCCGGGGGTTCTTCGAGCAGGCTCACGACTCTGGCCGCGGTGGCGCTGCCGAGAGCAGAGATGACGTAATAATACTTCCTGTCGTCCGCGGTGATGTCCCGGTGTGCAAACTGAGCCTCAGCCTGGGTGAACCAAGCAGCAGCCTGTCGTTCCCAAAACTCTGGTAATTTGAGAGTAACAGCGTTCGTTGCCATCCCGGATAAAGGCCTAGAAATTGGGTTTTGGCTTAGCCAGGGCTTTAGCGCCGGAAATTAGTGCCGGCGCTAAGTCCCCTGCGCGTGCCAAAAATTCAGTGGCGCCGCGCCCAAACGGCTGCCGGCGCTACTGAAGGGTCTTAGCGCCTGGAAAAGGGCGCTAACCGCCGTTTCGCGCCGCAATTCCGGTGCTGCAGCACCCGATGCGGTGCGGCAGGCTGGGGAAGTGCAGGCCTCCTCCTTCCGTTAAGGAGGAGCTGCCTGCACCCGGCCGCGGCCCGCGCAAATCTGCTTAAAAATGAGCCCGGCACCTCGGACAAGTGCTGGGCTTGCATCTGTTCCGGGGGTGGGGGGGGAGAGAAGTCCGGGGAGGGAGCTGCGGGCAGGCGGCCGGCGGGAAAGCGGCCGGCCGCCGCGGGGCCTTTAATGCGCCGGCGCTAACTGCAGTAAGGCACCTCTGACAAAACGCTGGTTGCGGCTGCCACGGGCGAGGCGGCCGCAACTCAATTTCGGAGCTCGGGCGGGTTACCACGGCAACCGGGACGCTGCGCACACCGATGGCGTCATCGGTGCCGGCGCAGCGCTACCAGAGCAACGCCGATTTAGGGCCCCAGGGAATTTCACTACTGGCCATAACTCCGGTGCAAGGCCCTCTAGCGCCTCAAATGAGGTGCTAAGGCTACTGAATTTTCAGCCGAAAGTCTTTGGAAACGTTCAAAAGAGAAACGGGGTCACCAATGTAGGAGTCGCTGGAAACAAACAGTCTGCGAGACTTTCATAGCAGCAAAGAAAAAGGCGTGTTAGCTTTATTAACTCTCCGCATTGACTGAGGGACTCGAGCTGGTCGCAGGGCTATGACGACATCACACAATCGACGACACTTAAAGGGACCCTGCCACTACAACCCAACCAAGTTCCGTACATAATGTGGAGCGATAACAACATTGGCTATACATAGTGAATTGTGTTACTGTCCCTATGTGGTCGCTGCCACAAGGTTATCCACTTTGGTGTCAAAAACAGGAAGGCAGATTATTATCTGTATGGCAATAGATTGGGTGAACTGGAAGTGAAACGAGACCTGTGTGTCCTTGTGCACCAGTCACTGAAGTTAAGCATGCAGGTGCAGCAGGCGGTTAAGAAGGCTAATGGTATGTTGGCCTTCATAGCGAAAGGGTTTGACTACAAGAACAAGGATGTCTTGCTGCAGGCGTACATGGACTTGGTGAGACCACATCTTGAGTATTGTGTGCAGTTTTGTTCGCCTTATCTGAGGAAGGATATTCTTGCCATGGAAGGAGTTCACTGAAGATTCACCAGGCTGATACCTGGGATGGCAGGAATGACGTATGAGGAGAGATTGGGTCGATTGGGCTTGTACTCGCTGGAGTTTAGAAGAATGAGAGGGGATCTCATTGAAACTTATAAAACTCTGGCAGGATTGGAGAGACTAGATGCAGGAAGGATGTTCTCGATGGTCGGGGAATCCAGAACCAGGGGTCACAGTCTAAGGATAAGGGGTGGGCCATTTGGGACAGTAATGAGGAGGAAGTTCTTCACCCAGAGAGTGGTGAACAAGTGGAATGCCCTACCACAGAAGGCAGTACAGGCCAATTCTTTAAATATATTCAAGAAGGGAGTTGGATATATTTCTTAAGGCCAAAGGGATCAAGGGGTATGTGGAGAAAGCAGGGACCGGGTACTGAACTTGGATGATCAGCCATGATCGCATTGAAAGATGGAGCAGGCTAGAGGGGCCGAGTGGCCTGCTCCTGCTCCTATCTTCTATGTTTCTAATATTCACAAAAGAGTCACTGCGCTCAGCGCTTGTCTGTATCAATTAATGCTGAACACACAGGCATACACTTTGCTCTCAGTGACACCACTAATCATAGAATCATAGAAGGATACAGCACAGAATGAGGCCATTCGGTCCATCGTCCCTCTGCCTTAGATTTGGAATACTTCCTAAAGTGTGATGCCCCGAATTACACACCTTACTCCAGCTGGCACATAACCAGTGAGGTGTAAAGGTTTATCATAACGGCCTTACTTTTGTTCTCTGTGCCTCTATTCTCTGTGCCTCAATCATTACCGCCACCTTCAAAGGATTGTTTACATAGACTCCTGCCTCCTCCATCCCGTTGAAAATTATGCCTTGTTATTTATATTGTCTCTCCTCATTCTTCCTACCAAAATTCTTCACTTCACACTTCTTTGTGTTAAATTTCATCTGCAATGAATCTCCCCATTTCAACAGCCTGATTTTGCCCATCTCAAGCGTATTTAATACCAAGCTCGGTGCTCACTATTTTTACGATTTGTGAGAAATCTGCAAACGTTTAAATTATGATTTGTATACGCAAGTCCAGGCCATTAATATTTTGGATCGCAAAATAAGTCTGTATTGCATTGTGAATGGATTGTCAATACTTCTTCTATTCGAATTACAGGTCTACCCAAACCATTTATATCAGTGGATTCCAGTGTTGCTCTGAAGGGTGGAAATGTTACTTTTAACAGTACAACCTCCCGGGACATTACTGGCTTCACATTTTACTTATATAGGCTCGGAGAAAAGAACTACTCAGACGACCAGCCTGCGGCTGCAGGAACCGATTATGTCACCTTCACTATCAATAATATAGATCACGCCGAAGGAGGACATTACAGCTGTCTGTATAAGGGGAATGTGGAGGGAAAACAGCTAACATCGGCTCTGAGTGACCCGGTATATATATCTGTAAGAGGTGAGTGAGATTCATACATTCAGTTTATTTCTTTTCCATTTAGGCTGAAAGAGTTGTTTTATTTATCGAATGCAGTAGGAATGAATGAATAAATGAATGAGTGAATAACTGAATAAATGAATCAATTACTGACTCAATGAATTTATGAGTAAAATAGTTAAAAATGCAATCAGTTATTAAACCAATTAATGAATCAACCAGTCACATTTGACAATGTCCCATCTACATTCAGCGCTATCCAATGATATGATGTTTTAAAGGATTGAAAAAATGTCTCTCCTCCTGTTGTTGCGTTTTTCCCAGAAACACACCGGGCTTAGCTTTGAGCAATAAATTTGATGCTACATCCTATATTTCTTGAGATGGACATTTTAAATTGTAGTTAAATGTCACTGTCAGCGAACCGCCTTCTCCCAGAACCAGTGTGCAAAAATCAGACCTACGAGATTTTGGAGAATGCTTTTTATATTTAATTTGTTAGCGGTTGTTGCAATTTCTCTTTGAAAATTTTGCGGTTACCGCCAGGAAAACGCAGAATTTCAGATGTCCCTCGCTCTCGCCATCTGCACTAAATGATTCCAAACACAGATCTGTCAAGAGCGATGCAATTAATTTCAACAGTTGCCACTGGATTCTTCCTATGCTTGTTTCAATCACATTCACAACATACTCCGTATTATCCACAATGTAACGGCAAATTTAAAGGACCGCTCTGTCTTGCCTTGCAACGATCAGTTTATTCCCATTGCAGTAAGAGAGAGATGGACAAAATCACACAAACGCACTCACATATACAAAATAATACACATACATACACACACACACAGCCAAAAACAAAGTCAGAAACACACACTCACTTATACACACGCAAAAAAATTAAACACACAGTCAAAAATAATATTCACACACACACAGACACACACACACTCTCTCTCACACACATACATCACATACATACACACACAAACACTCACACACACTCACAAACTCACACATGCACACGGAAATGTGCACAATCTCAAACTCACACACACACTCACACACATGCACAAACGTACATACATACTCACATACGCGCACGCAAAGAGACACACACACAAAAAACGCTCACACTCTCCCACATGCACTCTGGCAGACACACCCACATACGCACACACAAAAATGCACACATTCACTCACACTCGCACACACACACATATGCACACATTCACACACTGACACAGCCACATACACACATACACAAACGCACAACCTCACATACACTAATACACTCTAAAACTCACAAAACATTCCGCTTTATCCATATTGTATTCCGCCTGAGGTTCCCTGTTTATCAGATGCAGGAATGGAGAAAATAAACCAGCAGTTTGTGGAATCTACCTTCCCTCATCCCCTGATTACTCTGCTGCCTAATGGGCGCCAGTGATACTCTGCTGGAAATATCCGCCAAACTGGTTCGAACAGCTTTCGGTCTGTAAATAGCCATGCCCTTAGATTTTTACATAAATCTTTAAAACATACAAGCAATGAATCAAATAAATTTAAATGGCAGTGGCTGCTGCCGGTACAATCCCAAGAATCCAATGATGCAGTATTCCACAACGACAGCAACAACTTCCACTGATAAAGAGCCTTTAACGTTTTAAAACGTCTCAAGCAGCTCCACAGGTGCAGTTATCAAACACAAGGATAAAGAGCGACATAAGGAGATATTAGGGCAGGGGACCTACCGATTAGTCAAAGAAGTAAGCTTTATCAAGCGTGTTAAAACGAGGAAAGAGAGTTAGAGATTCGTAGAGGTTTTGGAAGGGAATTCCAGAGCTCAGGGACCAGGCAGCTAAAGCACGGCCACCACTAGTGGAGCGAATAAAATCAAGGATGCTCAAATTTACAGAGTTGGAGGACCGCAGATATCTTGATGTCTTGAAGGGCTGGAGGAGGATATTGAGATCTGGACTGGTGAGGTGTTGGAGGGGTTTGAACACGAGGATGAGAATGATAGTGCTGTAGGACGTTACAGAGATAGTGAGGGGCGAGTGCCATGGAGAAATATGAAAATGAGGGTGAGAATTGTAGGGCTGGAGGAAGTTGCAGCGATAGGGAGGTGTGAGGTCATGTGAGGATTTGAACACAAAGTTGAGAATTGTAGGGCTGGAGCTATTTACAGAGACAGGGAGGGGGCGAGGGCTATGGAGGGACTGGAACACATGTGTGAGAATTGTAGGGCTGGGAGAGGCTACAGAGATAGGGAGGGCTGAGGTGATGGATTGATTTGAACACGACTGTGAGAATTGTAGAGGTGGAGGATTACAGAGATTGGAAGCGGGCAGGGCCACGGAGGGATTTGAACACGATGGTGAGAATTGTAGGGGTGGAGGCGGTTACAGAGATGGGGTGGGGTCGAGTGCCATGGAGGGATTTGAACATGAGGGTGAGAATTGTATGGCCGCAGAATGTTACAGAGATAGCGAGGAGGCGAGGGCCATGGAGTGATTTGAAGAGGAGGATGAGAATTGTAGGGGTGAGGAGGTTACACAGGTAGGGAGGGGGCGAGGGCCATGGCGGAGAATGAGAATTGTAGTGCTGAATGATATTACTGTGATAGGAAGGGGGCGAAGGCCATGGAGGGATTTGGGCACGAGGTTAAACATTTTAGGGCTGGATGGTATTACTGAGATAGATAGAGAGCAAGGTCGATGGAGGGACTGGAACACGAGGGTGAGAATTGTAGAGATGAATGATATTACTGAGATAGGGAGGGGCGAGGGTCATGGAGGGATTTGGAAACGACGTTGAGAATTTTAGGGCTGGATGATTTTACAGAGACAGGGAGGGAGCGAGGTCCATGGAGGGATTTGAAGAGGAGGAAGAGAATTATCGGGGTGGAGGATTTCACAGAGTTAGGTTGTGGGCGAGGGTCATGGAGGGATTCCAACACGAGGTTGTGAATTGTAAGGCTGTATGATGCTACAGTGATAGGGAGGGGGCGAGGACGATGGGGGGATTTGAAATCAAAAATGTCCATTTATAATGGCTGCCTTGTCTGAACGGGAGCCAATGTAGATCAGCGAGCAGGAGGGTGAATGGGAATCAGTGCGATTTAGGATACGGGCAGCAGAATTTTGGATAAACTCAAGTTTATGTAGGGTGAAACACCAAGAAATGGAATGTGATTAAAGTCTTCCCCGAGTGAGTGTGTCCCTGATAATTAATGCTGATTGAGATTATCATGATAGCTCTGTACTTTCCAGGCATAGGTTAGATACGATTACAGAATAACCCTGCACTTGTGTTTGCAGTGGAAACTGGAACATTACCCATTGAAATTCTCTCTGTCTTTGTTCTTCTAGGTTACTACTTATTTTATTATTCAATCTCAATTCGTTTGTGTCTCGCCGCATTTATCCTCATTGGGACACTGATTATTCTGGCAATAGAGTGCAAGCTGATAAAGGCAAAGAAACATCGTGACGGTACGTTTGAATAATTTACTGAATCTCCACAATATTTCATACTGTATTTAAGTCAGAAAGGAAGATGTTTTGCTTTTCACACCGTGCTATAAATAAGTATTATTAAATGTCGACACTCTGACTAAAGTTTGTCCCGATGCTGAAAATAAAGGGCCGGATATTGTTTCTCTTTGATATAATATGCGCACAATACTTCTATAATCTTTGAAAGTGCAAGAGGCGATAAAGACAACAAAGAGCTGATGGTTGGCGGGAACCTGACAGAAAGTGGCGGAGTTGTAATAACCAGCGAATTAAGTGCAATCAGATTGGTAATTTGTGAATTCCCTTAAATTGTCTACATCGATTATATCTGAATCAAAATATCTTTCAGTTTATTGATATTTACCAGTTGCAATTGCCAGTTGCGACAGAACTCTTTGAGTTTACTGTTCAGCCCAGTTGCCAACAATCAGAATGTTCTATGCTGCCTTTTACATCTATATGCAAAATTATGCTAAACTCATTGCAACACTTTTAAAAATCTGGAACTCCAGTTACTCAAAATGCACCATTTAAATGGTAATTATCGCTTCACTGTGCAAGAAGAGTCAACGCATACACATTCTTTGATAAGATGACCGTCATCCCTTTTACCCATACAAAGAGATGGTTAACATTCTACCATTAACTACAATTGCTGGATTTTATCCATTAATAATCAATCAATTACTAACTGACTCAGGTAGTGGTAGCAAGGAGCAGACAGTTTATTTGAGAGTGTCAGATAAACACATGCCGAAATAAGTAATTTTACATGTTATAGACATGTGCTAGAAAATTGCCTGTGACCTGGCCCAAGATCAGGTGATGAATACTTTTTTACACATTCAAGGTTGAGACATGGTGGAAAAGAGAAATTTGGCTCCACAGCGCCACCGACGGGATGTTTATAAGTAACTGCAAGGGGATGCCCTGAACTCATTACAGCCAAAATTTGTACATGAAATGCAAGCACTCAGAAAAGTTTTTTAATAATGATAGTGAATGGTTAGTGGCGTTGCCCATAATCACTTTTGAACCTAAGTTGTTTCGTAATTTTAAGAACTGGTGATGAATTAGGGAGAAGGAATTGAGAATTTAATGCAGAGCACAACCTCGTGGCAAGAAGCTTTGCTTTTCACATGAGCGTTGAATTTGCAAAATTTTATTGGAAATATTGAAATGTTAATTTGCCACAGCAAATGTCCACACAAGAGCCTGATCGAAAAGTAAGTCAACTGGAAATAGGTCATGTGAACCGGAAGTGTGCTCCCGAATAATATGTAGTTGTATGTTCGATTAGTGTCATGAAGATATCAGTGACAGTCCACCACTTGCTGAGCAGCCTTGATGATACCAATTTACTTTCTCTTTTGGTAGGAGATGTTACTGCAGGAAAACCTTCTGTCCAAAGTGGCGATGATGAAACTGCATTCTAATCAGCCCATATTCAAGATGTTAGATACATGTGACATTATCTCAAAAACAGTGTCTGAAAGTAAACCAAATCGGAAACACTTAAATTTGATATCAAACATGGATATTCGATATTTTCCCCTCTTTCTATCAATACTTTCGGGATGTCTGTGTGAGAGAGAGTCAGACAGAAGAATCATTTTCTCTTATGATTCACATCCATAACGATAAAATAAGCTTTTACAGCATTCACTTTTGCAATTACTCAAAATTCAGTACAATAGTTGCCCTCAATGTGTGGTACGAATGCAATATTGTCTCTCGCCTTTTGTAGACGGTTCACTACTCCCGAGTTGGTGGAACTGAACCTGCATTTAAGCTTTCGTTGAGTATTACTTGTTTCAAGTTGTAACTTAGCTTCACTTGCATATTTTTAAAGAGAAATTTGAGTTGGCCAAATATAATCTGTGAATTACATGACGTTTGTTCTTGAATAACCAGAGCATGTTACATAGAGTGATAAATAAATACAGAGCCAGACAGAGAGAGATGGAGAGACAAACAAGCGGACAGACATCCATAAATGAATGAGTGAATGAATGAACTGATAGCTGAATACTGTTAATTTAAGATATGACACTTCTCACCTGTAATTACATTTTTGCTAAAAAAAACTTTCATCACTAAACTTTGGAAAAGTATTACGTGCTGATCCATCGAATCAAATTGTTGCATTGGTTCAATAAAATGTGACTCAATCCTGTTTCGTTCTTTTTTATAATGAAACTAGTTGGAGTGCCCGGTGGTGCCGAGGGAACTCAAGAACGCTGTGCCATGTTTATAAAACTGTTTATAAAGCTGCTAGGATTGAAGAACTCTTCCTAACCATGCAGGAGTGATATAACATTATTCACAATCTTTCAGTGTATGAGTTGAAAACGGAAATAAAAGATACTATCTCACTCATTTAGAGGTCAGTTTAGAAATGAACAGTGAACATTTATGCCAATAATAATGTAGAACAATACAACATTTTACAATATGGTGGAGTTACAACCAAAAACTGAGTGAATGCTCGTTCTGGTAAATGTTTGCAAACCCAATGGGTTTGGTATTGTACAGAGTGATTTTATATTCAATAAAAATTTATTCAATTGTTAACATTGTTAAATCCGTTATCTTGTAGTAGGTATGCAGCCTCTCAGATCTTGTAGAGTGCTGTTGAGTTCTTGAAGTGCCCTCTGGTGGGTCTTTGTACACTCATACTACACAATGAGTTTAGACTTTGGAAGCAGCTCAGCAGTTGCTGTGGTAATGTTACACACTGGGTGTTGTTGTCTATTGAGATCCAGAGGGAGAGGAAAGGTTGAGTGGGCATTGCGATCTCCTTGGAGAAGAGTTGCAGCGATTCCTGATGAGGCAACAGCCAGTGCAATGAATACCTTAGAGCGAAGGATGGCCACAAAGAGATGTTGTAGCATTTTGGGGGAGTAAGACAGAGCAGCTTCTGTCATCGTTGGATGGCAACGAATGTGATCCTGAAGGAGTCCTCTGTTTCTGCAAGCTTTTGCAAAGGAGGCACAGAGATGGCCATTGAGAGTTTTGAGGTAATTAAATGAGATTCGGCCAGTAACCTCATGGAGGAGTAGATGAAGGTGAGAGCACTCTGCGTTATTGGACTGCCCGTTGATAGACAACATTTCAGTTTTTCCTGACGGTGTTAAAATGAACAGATTCCTGGATGCAGCAACTCTTGAACATGCTGCGTACAACTGGCCATGTGAAAAACAGGGCGTGAGTAAGTTGATGCCAGCAACGTTCAAAGTCTGCCCCGGGCCTTGTTGATTGACATAGCAAAATAAATTCTCAGAGGGAACTGTTGCCTTCTGAATTGAAAGTGCAAGTCAGTTGGTATCATAGGAATGCAAGGAATGAGAACATCCTACCCTCTGGCACAGCCTGAGATGATGGTACCCTCAATGAGATTTGGCATGAGCTTTTTGACTGCCAGGCTGGTTCCATTGCACAACTTTGGTGGAGATATGTTTCTTAGGAGCATGATGGGGGTGCCTTCCTTCAGTACGAGTTCGTGAGGAGGCGTTCCTGAAGGCTGCAATGAGTTGAGGAACTCAATGGGTAATGTACCGCACCAGCACGGTCACAAACAGTATCAACGCTTTTGTAAATTTGCTCTTGGCCATGGAGTTTTTGAAGAAGGAGCATGTTTATGTGTTTGACAGTATCATTCCTGGGTGCAAGTATTGACCGTTCACACAGCCAGTTGTGATCTTTGAAGTGATTGAGGAGGTTTAGATACACGTTTGAGATCAAGTCATCAACTGTTTTTACTTGACTGCCAAAGTCTGGAGGAATTGTTATTTGTCCACTGCTGTCAGTGGGCAACTTTCCTTCTCCCAATTGTAGTAAAAGTCGTGCAAAGGATTGTGACATCTCGTCAACATGCATATGAACACGCATGTTTGTCGTCAAATGGACTGTTTGCACATGTGGCCACAGATGGGATGCCTTCAGACATGCATTGAGTTCATCTGCAGGTGTTCCCCTGGGGACAACTGGCAGGATTTGGAGGAAATCACCTGCCAGCAACAGTGCGATGCCACCCATCAGCATATCGTTGCCTCTCAGATCTTAAAGAGTTCTGTTGACTGCTTCAAGTTCCCTCTTGTGGGCCATTGTACACTCATCCCACACAATCAATCGAGACTTTTGAAGCATCTCAGCAACACCAGTACATTTGCTAATGTTACACACTGGTTCTTCTTGTCTTGTCAGATCCAGAGGGAGAGCAAAGTTTGAGTGGGCAGTGCGACCTCCTTGCAGAAGAGTTGCAGCGAATCCTGATGAGGCAACAGCCAGTGCAATGAATCCCTTAGAGCGAACCGTGGCCAGCAAAAGATTGATCAGGAATGTCTTTCCTGTTCCACCAGGGGCATCGAGGAAGATAATGCCAGCAGTGTTGCTTTCCACCATATCGAGAACCAACCTATAGCTCTGTTTCTGGTCTGGAAGCAATTTAGGCTCAGTGACTGTGACAAAGGAGGTCAGTTCCTCAACATTGTAGGTGGTTTCTCTGAGGACCTCTCTGCTGAGACCTGGAGAATCATTCCTATTGGGAGATGGAAGGTTCAACTGAGTCAGAGACTTGCCAGCCAATGCCAAAGTCTTGTCCTCCTAAATGATCAATGCCTGATTGTACATCGCATCCGTGAAGTTGAGTGCCAATTTGGGGTTGGCTCTGCCAAGTCGGCTTAAGATGTTTTCCATGAGGCTGCCTTTGTGATCTTCCCACAATTTCATCGGGTTGGAATGTCTGCAGAGGGCATTTATAATGGCAACGAGTTTTCGTAGCCTATTGCGGGAGTAAGACAGTTCAGCTTCTGTCATCGTTGCATGCCAATGACTGTCACCCTCAATGAGTCCTCTCCTGCGGCAAGCTTCTTGAAAAGACTCAAAGAGATGGCCATCGGCAGTCTTGAGGTCATTAAATGATGTGGGGCCAGCAACCTCATGGAGGAGTAGACGAAAGTGAAAGCACCCTGTGTTGTTTGGATGGACCGTGTAGATTCTGCCAAGTGCATCTGATGAGTACACCCCTGTATGACCAGGAACTTCCTTCTGACCTGCTCCAGGGCGCCGAGCCCGCCATGTCTTGTTTGGCTGCCAGGTGTAGTACTTGGGCACCTGATGATAGAAAAGTGTCTTGGCAAAGTCATTCGTTTGGCACAACTCAAGGAATGCTGTAAGTTTTGTCTTTGGTGGTCCCTCGGCACGTTGGCTGGCATTTGCAGGTCGGAATCAAACCCTTTTTTCATTTTCCAAGTTAACATCCAATTTAGTGACAGTGGGGTAACGGTCGTGGATGTCAAATCCAAAAGTTCGCCAGGCTGCCTCATTGCTGCAGATGTAACGGCCCATCAGATGTGTGGTGATCTCATCATTTTGATTCTGCTGTCCAGCCTCTTCAAGATCAAAGACAGCTTGGTCACTGCCCTTATGGAGGTACTCGCACACATATTTGATAGACTTAACTGAGTGGCAGTACTCCACATTGATGTGAAACTTGAAGAAATTGGATAGGAGTGTACAGTAAGAACAATCCGACGGTTGTCAACTTCAAATGTCTGTCTTTGCTGTGTTGTCTGAGTTGACGGACCAGGTTGACTTGAGTGGCTAGATTTTTTAGTTCGCATTCTTACCTCAGTGCTGAAACCTCCACTGTCTTTGCCCCTTCTCCTGTACAAAGGATAGCCTTCATCCCCATGCTGAGTTTCTTCGCGGAGTGGCTTTGGTACCCTTTTGTACATGCATTGTTTTTCATGCAGCGAGAAAAAGGGTTGTGTCGCCCACAAGGACCAGGAATCATATTTTTTACAACAACATCAAAGAGGATTGGATCCTGGACCTTATCGGTTAGCTCTGTAGAGATGAAGGAATCAATTTGATTGGGGTGAATCTTTGCCTGAAGCCAGAGTAACAGATGAACATGAGGAAGTCCTCTCTTCTGCCACTCAATGCTGTACATGTAGCAATTGTTTGCACCAAAAATTTTGCCCACAGTCAGGAGTTTGAGCAGTTTTTTAACTCCTAAGGTTGAAGACCCGTGCTATGAGCTCATGCCTTTCAGTACCAGCTTTGGGTGGGAACTCCTGCCACTGGGGATTGCAAGTCATGGTGATGAAGAGGTCAAGTCTGCCATAGATTCTGACATAGGTCATGGCATGTTGCGTGTGCTCATGCATGTACCTAGGACCTCCAACGAAGATGGATGGTAGGATGATCAGTTGACCAATGTCCTCAGTGTTGCCATCATTGGCCACAGCATCTCGTAAGTGTATATAGTCTGTGACTCTCAAATGGTTTTGGTTATTCCGGAACCAATTAAGCCACTCTCCTTCTATTTTCGCATACATGTCAGTGAGGAACTGGTGGAGAAGTCGTCCACACTGAAGCAGGTGGTTTGAAGCAGTTTCTCGTTCCATCAGCCTGTATGAATAGAATTCCATGGCAGAAACCATCTTTTGCCTTTGGGCTGTAGGTGGCACACCAGTTTTATGGTCAACATGTGGGATCTTGTTGTAAGCATCATATCCATCTTCCCCATGGCAAAACAAAAGCTGGTATTGCAGAGGAGCATATGACCTGTGATGCTCAGAAATTCTTTTGAGTGGACCACCTCTGATAACAAGACAATGTCCCGTTGTTCAAATTCTTGGCCCACAATGACAATGGCTACCTCTTTGGTGGTCGGAGCATTGAAGCATTGCTTATGTTCACCTGCAGGAGTCTTGTCAGCTTTGAAGACAACTTTGAGGTCTTCATTTGTTGTTGGTTCGATGGCTGTTTTGAAACTGTTAACATATGGGTTTTGGTGATGAAGCATGCGCTGTAACTTAAGCAAAGTTTCAAGCTTGATTTGGTGTTGATGTGCGGGGAGTACAGCAGCTTCCCTGCGGCGATTGGCTTGCTCTTCGTCATCACCCAAAAGTAGATTTGCAGAAACTGAGGTCTTTCGTTTGGGAGAGGAAGTAGTGAGCCAACGGTATGGTACACCTGTCCATGAACTTTAAAATTTGGGCAAAATCCTGATTCATGCACTCTGTTTGCACCAAAAGATGTCATTGCAAAGCAGTTGTTGTACTTTCTGATGTGAGTGAGGAAATGTGTTGAAGCTGGATTTCGGCCGAACAGAAGTGAGTGTAGGGGTTCAGGCGGAGCTGTTAGTGTTGGAAGTTTAACCTTTCCTCCATTGCAGCATATCCCAGCAATTTCTCCTTCCCACTTCAGAGTGCCACAGTGAGGGCAAATTACGGTCATCTTGCCAATGGTGACTGTGTGGTCTGCTTCATAATTGCTGGTGGGTGTATAGGAGAAGGCTGCTCGGAGCCAATGACTCCAAATGTCAGCACTGGCAATGCCCCTCCATCTATTGGCGGTCTGGCGACGTGCCCGAGTCTGGTCAGGAGTCTCTGAGGCAAAGGTTTGGGCATGTTTCGACCGGTCATGAGCTTGCCATGAGTGAGTCTGGTCAGTAGTCTCTGAGTCTATGGCTTGGGCATGTCTCCTCTGGTCATGAGCTTGACGTGACTGAGTCTGGTCAGGAGCCTGTGAGGCTATGGCTTGGGCATGTCTCGTCCGGTCATCAGCTTGACGTTATAGAATCTGGTCAGGATTATCTGACGCTCTGGTTTGGGCACGTCTCATCCGGTCATGAGCTTGACGTGAGTGAGTCTCGTGAGGCTATGGCTTGGGCATGTCTCGTCCGGTCATCAGCTTGACGTGACAGAGTCTGGCCAGGATTCTCTGACGCTGTGGCTTGGTCAAGTCTCGTCCGGTCATCAGCTTGACGTGACTGAGTCTGGTCAGGAGTCCGTGAGGCTATGGCTTGGGTATGGCTTGGGCATGTCTCGTCCAGTCATGAGCTTGACGTGAGTGAGTCTGGTCAGGAGTCTGTGAGGCTAAGGCTTGGGCACGTCTCGTTCGGTCATCAGCTTGACATGCCCGAGTCTCGTCAGGAGTCTCTGAGGCTCTTTTAGTCTTGTTTCGGGACGCATCAGAAGTGCTGGGTGTAAGTCTCCTGCGTTTTCTTGGGGTCATGCTTTTATGAAAAAAGAAAAACAATTTTTATTATATTATATAGATAAATGTGTTTGTCTGTCTGTCAGGGAAAGGGAGAGAGTGGGGGAGGAGAGGAGAGGAGAGAGGGTGAAGAGAGAGAGAGAGGGGGTGAGGAGACGGGGGAGGAGAGAGGGGGAGGAGAGAGAGGGGGGAGGAGAGAGAGGGGGTGGAGGAGAGAGGGGGGAGGAGAGAGAGGGGGGAGGAAAGAGAGTAGGGGAGGAGAGGGGGGAGAAGAGATGGGAGGAGGAGAGAGACAGAGGGGGAGGAGAGACAGAGAGGGGGAAGGAGAGAGAGGGGGAGGAGAGAGAGAGAGGGGGAGGAGAGAGTGAGAGTGTGGAGGAGGGAGAGAGAGGGGGGAGGAGAGAGAGAGGGGGAGGAGAGAGAGAGAGGGGGGAGGAGAGAGATAGTGGAGGAGAGAGAGGGGAGAGGAAAGTGAGAGGGGGGAGGAGAGAGAGAGGGGGGAGGTGAGAGAGAGAGGGGGAGGAGAGAGAGAGGGGGAGGAGAGAGAGAGAGGGGGAGGGGAGATATAAAGGGGAGGAGAGAGAGAGAGGGGGAGGAGAGAGAGAAGGGGGGGAGGAGAGAGCAAGAGTGTGGGAGGAGACAGAGCGAGGGGGAGGAGAGAGAAAGGGGGGAGGAGAGAGAGAGAGGGGGAGGAGAGAGTGAGTGGTGGGGAGGAGAGAGAGAGAGGGGGGATGAGAGAGAGAGAGCGGGGGAGGAGAGAGAGAGGGGGGAGGGGATAGAGAGGGGGGAGGAGGGAGCAAGAGGGATGGAGACAGAGAGAGGGGAGGAGAGAGAGAGGGGTGAGGAGAGAAAGAGAGGGGTGTAGGGCGAGGGGGGAGGAGAGAGAGGGCGGGAGGAGAGAGAGAGGGGGGAGGAGAGAGAGATGGGGAGGAGAGAGAGGGGGAGGAGAGAGAGAGAGGGTGGAGGAGAGAGAGAGGGGGAGGAGAGAGAGAGGGGGAGGAGGGGGGAGAGGGGGAGGGGTTTAGTGGGGGGTAGGGGGGAGGAGAGGGGGGATGCGTAGGGGGAGGAGAGGGGGAGGGGGGAGAGGGGGGAGAGGGGAGGGGGTGAGGGGGAGGGGGGAGAGGTGGGGAGAGGGGTTGTTATGGGGTGGGAGAGGGGGGAGGGGCTGGGGAGAGGGGGGGCGGGGGAAGGCGGGGAGAGGGGTGTAGAAGGGGGAGGGGGGAGTGGGGGGGAGAGGGGAGTGGGAGGGGAGGGGGTGGGAGAGGGCTGGAGGGGAGGGAGAAGGGGTGAGTGGGGGAGAGGGGGGAGAGGAGGAAGAGAGACATAGAGAGAGAGAGAGAGGGAGATTGAGAGAGGGAAGGAGCTGCCTTTACTTCCAGCTTCCCTGTTTGCTGTTGCTCGGTGATGTGAAGAGAAGGAGCCGATTGGCAGGGGGGAAGGAGAGAGAGGCGGAGGGCAGGAGTGAGGGCGAAGTGGAGGAGAGACAGGGTTGAGGGTGGAGAGGAGAGGGGCAGGGAAGGAGAGGGGAGAACAGGGGTGAGAAGAGAGGGAAGGGGGAGGGGGGAGCGAGTGGGTCAGGGAAACACCAATTTTTTTTTAAAGTGTTGTGAAGAACTGCGGACGCCATTTAGGGTGTTATTTTTTCTTTTTAAAGAAGTGGTTAGCAGGGAGAGCGCGCGATGCTTGGGGAAAGACCGGAATTTTTTTTTTCTTTAAAGTGGTGTGAAGAACGGCGGATGCCATTTTGGGTGTTTTTTTTTCTTTTTATAAAGTTGTTAGCAGTGAGAGCGCGCAATGCTCGTGAAAAGACCAATATAACATTTTTTTTTTAAGTGGTGTGAAGAACGGCGGAGTCCATTTTGGGTGGTTTTTTTTCTTTTTAAAAAAGTGGTTAGCAGAGAGAGCGCACGATGCTCGGAAAAAGAACGTTTTAGGTGTTTTTTTATCTTTTTAATGAAGTGGTTAGCAGGGAGAGCGCGCGATGCTCGGGGAAAGACCAAATTTGTTTTTTTTTAAGAAGTGGTGTGAAGAACGGCGGACGCCATTTTGAGTGTTTTTTCTTCTTTTTAAAAAGTGGTTAGCAGGGAGAGCGCGCGATGCTCGGGAAAAGATAGAATTTTTTTTTAAAAGGTGTGTGAAGAACGGCGGACGTCATTTTGGGTGTTTTTTTTTCTTTTTAAAAAAGTGTTTAGCAGGGAGAGCGCGCGATGCTCAGGGAAAGACCAACATTTTTTTTAAAATAAAAAGTGGTGTGAAGAATGGCGGACGCCATTTTGGGTGTCTTTTTTTCTTTTTAAAAAAGTGGTTAGCAGGGAGAGCGCGCGATGCTCGGGAAAACACCGAACTTTTTTTTTTAAGTGGTGTGAAGAACGGCGGACGCCATTTTGTGTGTTTTTTTTCTTTATAAAAAATGGTTAGCAGGGAGAGCGCGCAATGCTCGGGAAAAGACCATTTTTGTTTTAAAGTGGTGTGAAGAACAGCGGACGCCATTTCCGAAATGTCTTTCTTTTTTTTTTTAAAAAGTGGTTAAACTGCTCCTACAACACCCAAAATTTTTGTTTTTTAAAAAGAAGCACTCCTAATAAAACATCAGAAATTTCACTCACTTCTCAATCCTCCAACTGGCTCACGTGTAATCACTCCAGTGTCCATCTCTTTGTTGAGCAAAGAAGGCTAAACTAATTTATTTATAGTCTCTGAAGGATTAGGCCCCACCTAGAAAATAAACAAACAGAAAGTGGGAATGAAGATGGCGGCCACTCACCTGAGCTTAGAATGATTTGTCCCGCCCAAATACATAATGAAATGGCCCCTGTGACGCACCGATTGATCAAATATCATGTCACTCAATGCTATCCCCTGCAGGATTGGTGAACCATCATGTCACTCAACGCTAATGAGCGGATTTTGTCCTTTTTTTGAAAGTTTTTTTATACTGTCGGAACAATTTTTGTCCGACGAAAAAGTAAATACACCTATAAGAGTCCCCTAATGATAAGCAGTCCTTTGATATAACATATGTGTAGGTACGCTCTGTAACTTTTGATTGCATAGCCGGAAAGACAGACGGAATGACGGAAAGACAGACAGAATGACAGATCTATAAATAAATGCAACACATCTATAAATAAGATGTGTTGCACAATTCTGCATGCTCAGTGCCCCCATTTAATTATTGTATCTCTCCCACTTATTGTTCATTCTGCATGAAGATCACGTTTGCTAACTGTTGGCAAGGAAGGGTCCGAGAATTACAATTTAACTTTGAAATATTTCAGATTGACAATAAAAATGTTTAATTTGTCTCTCCTGGACACACCATTAATTTAGGATTCAATTCAGAGCTAAACAAACAAAATTTTCCAAACACATCCAATCAGCTCTCTGTATTTTCTAGCTGTAAAGATTTGTGCAACAAAACTGCGATAATATATGAAGCATGCAATGGACCGGATATTCCACTGCCTACGGGTGTGTACGAGCTGTGCATACGCCAGTAGGGACATCGGAAATGCCGGTTTCAGGCATGCAAAGTGCATGCGCTGAAAACCGTTATTGCCGATCTGACAAGAATGTGCTTGACAGATCAAGCGCATGCGCAGGAAAGACAGCCCTACCGCCTCATACTTCCGATGATTTCTCAAATACTTGAGTTCAGGTGCGTCCGAAACAGCTGCGACTATTAAAAGCTGGCATACAGCCTGCATTATAACAGAAGAAGCTGCAGGAAGAAAAACGTTTCCAGCAGGGGGCTTGGAATCGGAATAATTTTAACTCTGAAAGTGAGCAAAATTCTTTGTAGAAAGCCTGAGGTAAGTTTTTAATAACTTTAATTTGCTAAAAACTTTATTGGTTTTGTAACTTGTTTTGAGGAGTGTAATTAATTTAAGGAGCAGCTATCGCCGTGTGCAAGGTAAACATTCTATTGAATTGGATTTCATTTTATTAAAAGTGAAAATGACTGATTAAAAATGAATTATTTAACATTTACTAAAGTTTTAAAAAATTATGCCAGAAACTTTCAATTAGTTATATGTTATCTCTTCCATGCACTTTAAATATTGTATGACTTTATGAAAATTTTAAAGTTCTTCGAAAATCATCTCGGGCCGTAATATTCATCAGGCGGGTATGATGTGCTCCCAATCCGATACCGCACATTTCCCACCATATCCGTCGTTAAGTTCTAGCCACTCACTTTCTTAAAATAACTTCTCCAACTCCTTGCATCTTTTCCTTACAAGTACTTCATCTGTTTAAAGAGGAAGCCTGTGAGGGAGAATCATGTCCTCCGACGATGATGCCCTGCAACTCGGTGCGATTGTGCATCACAGAATTGGAAACGCCATGGAGCAAGAAAGAAGATTGAGGGACCATCACCATCTCCTGATCAGGAGGAACTACTACCCAGCCCAGAGAGTGTACAGGGGGAGGCTGTCATTTGAGATGCTGTCGGAGCAGTTGTGTGTGAGGAGGCTGCGCTTCATTAAAGAGGCAACTGTCTGACTATGTGACATGTGAAAGGATGACCTTCAAACACGCTCCAAGACCCGCACTGCCTTGTCAGCGAACATGAAGTTAACCACAGCACTGAACTTCTTTGCAAGTGGTTTATTACAGGCAGGCACAGGTGACATTTCGAGCGTCTCCCAGAGTGCTGCGTTAGGCTGCATTCACCAGAACACAGATGCCATTTTCCTTAGGGTCTCAGTGTTCATAGACTTTGACTTGTCCACTCGCCATCAAGAGGAGATGGCACATGCATTTTATAGCATTGCTGGATTCCCCAAAGTGATTGTAGCCTTCGATGGAACCCCTGTTCTACTGAAGGCACCAATGGATGTACCTGTGACATATATCAACAGCAAGGAGTTACATTCATTTAATGTCATGATAGTCTGTGATGTGTACATCATGTTCCTAAACGTGAATGCAGAACACCGGGGAGTTGCTCATGACTCCTTTTTCCACCGTGACTCGGACTTATATGGCACCCTCAGCACATTGCCTCCAAGATACGCATGGATATTAGCCGACAAGGGCTACCCGCTAAGTCCATGGCTGATGACTCCCTACCACAAGACCAATAATGAGGCTCAGAAGAGATACAACCAGGCACACGTGTCTACACGGCAAGTGGTGGAGAGTACAATTGGGGTTCTGACATCATGCGTCTGGAGCCTGGACAGGTCAGGGGGGACCTGGCAGTATTTTCCACTGAAAGTGGCAAGGATTGTGGTGCCCTGTTCTGCTTTGCATAATTTTGCCCTGCAGGAAGGACTGGCCCTTAAACTTGCAGAGGAGTTCCCTGTTGAAATGGAGAACATGGACGATGCCAATGTGCCTGTGGCCAGGCCTGATGGGGAGGAGCCAAGTGCTGCCGAAAGTAAGGCTACTCGGGAACTGCTAGTAGCCAACACTTTTACGAGTTGATGATAGTGCCGCCTTGTTCCTCCACCTCCCCCAGCGAGTCAAAGAAAGGAACAGACACAATTTAAAGTGAAACAGTGCACTTTTTTTGCAGCATCAAAGACTTTAGAGGTTCAGTTTTGATGTTCTTAGTTTTTAACTTTTAGATGTTAAGTAGCTATTTTCTACTTTTTAAACATGCACAAATATAATTTTTGAATAATATTTCTAAAGAGTATAAAGTGATTATTTGTTTCTAGTGCAATAAAGGCATGGACTTTAGCTATTCACTAATTTTCAAAAAGTTTTAATATTAATTTTTTATGCAAATAAAATAGTTGAAGTTTTTTTCAAAGTGACTAGAGGACGTACTTTTTAAATGGAATGGTTACAAATACATTCAGTCACAAATTTATATTTAAATAAAAAAAGCAACGACAACATTTAGCATTTAAATACAATGAAACATTAATGAATTGAACGATTTGCCCCCTCGCATCTGTGCTTGAGGATCAAAGGAGGTAGATTGTGCAAAAGGTGACATCTTACTGAGCTTTCCCCATCCCCGTGACACGAGCCCTCTGCTGCCAAGTGCAAGGCCCCTGTGCGCCAGCACTTGCTCACCTGCTATTGCCACCTGGCAGGGTTGCTGCTGCTGCTGAAAGGCAACGTTTGCTTGCATCAAGACTGGTGGAGCTGCTCTCTCGTGCGCCTGCACTGTGTCTGCGCTGGGAGCAGCCAAGGGCGGTTCTGCAGGAGGCAAAGTAATTGCAGCAGAACCGGTTTTAAGCAAGTGCAATATTTGAATGAGAGACTCGCTAATCTGATTCAGCTCAATACCAACAACATCAATTCCCGGCCTGATAGAGGCAGGAGAGTCAACTTTCTTCTCATTAAGAGTAAACATCTCTTGCTCAACCCTTCAATCTGTTGCAAATGAGCTTCGATGTCATTCCATTGCATTGAACGTATTTCTGCTTCTCCCACCTGCTTTGCAATATCAGGTTGGTGTCTGGCTGTGGAACCACAGTCATCATTCACCTCCTCCATCTCAATTACTGCTCCCACTCCATCAGTCACCCCTTCTCCAATGCCCTCGGCAGCCGCAAACTCAATGCACTGTTTATGCCGTTTGTGAAATGGATGCTGTCCACCTGTGGGAAGGAAACAGTAAACATTTACAAAGGTGAACTACGATCTGCCATATCACAGACGATGATATTAAACACACACCTAACATTTTTAAACATACAGCCGGGCAGACTAACTCACATTTCCTTCTCCCAATATCTGATTGGGCAGCAGACACTTTACAGCCACTACTGAGTCCAAGCAGCTGCTCGACCCTTACCTCAAGCTTTCATAAATCCCTTAGGGTGACAACACCACCGCCTGTCAATGCACGTTCTCTGGCACTGTTAACAATTTTGCTCTAAAATGAAAATAGAAAATATGAAACATCATGAAACTGCAGTTTTGTTCCAGAGATCATCCACCTGTCTTTGACAGAGGGTCACAAGCTGCTTTGGAGACAGGTTTTTTTCACTCACTAACTTAAATTTTATTACTCAAACCTGTGCAGTCAAGATAAGAGCACAATGGTTGACACGGATTGACCCCAAAGTCATAACATTTTAAAACATGCTCACATGCCTGGATAATGAAGTCACTTGACAACACACATGCATCTAAGAGCAGTTTAAAAATACTTCAGTCAAATTTAAAGTAATGTTACCGTTGACTATTCTAATAACTGTACAAACCTTGGCAGATCGCAGCAAATCATTATTTTTTTTTGCAGCATTGTTCCACTGTCTGTGTAATGATGGAGTTTGCATAGACAGCTTTAGCATCTTCTGCCCAAGCTATCATCTGTCCTTTGCGTGGCGCCCTGGACTTCTCATTCAGAAGGATCCACCATTGCTTCATCTCAACCTCATTGAGGAGTGTGCTGCTGTCATCGGCACTGAAACCCTGAGCTCTGGAAATCAGGCGAATTGTGCTCAGTCCATCCATTTCACTATGCTGATTAATTGAAATGAATGAAAAACAGTTTTCAGGGCATTTAAGACGCTTTAAATTGCTTCCAACCTCTTAAGAACTATTTAAAATTCTACAAATCCATGTAAAAGTCTTTAAACGTTTCCAAAAATGTACAAAGATTCAAAAAACTAAAAAGAAACAACTTACCATTGAGTTTTGCAGTTATTTTCAGTTTTGAATGCTTCTGAAGAGCTGAAAAAATCGGGGGCGTGGCCTATGCAAATATAAGTTTTGAGGGCGTGTCTCCCCGACGGTCGAAGCCCTCGGCTCCACGCACGCTGCGTCATATGCATACGCTGCCCAGGAGTCCTCAGTATTAAATCAGAAGATTACGTGGGCCAGGAGCATTAAGGAAGTTGCGCTTCTTTTTTGCAGGTTGGGGGCTTCCGTCTGCAGGAAACCTCCAAGAGGAATATATGGTCCAATATTACATCATGAAATAGAGGCCGTCACTGAAGTCGGACCCTTCCTAACCAGCGCTAAGCAAACCTGATAGTTATGCAGAATGAACAAACAGCAGGCGAGATGCAAGAATTAAATGAGGGTCATGAAAATGAAGACTTCTGCAATAAATTTAACATAAAGAAGCACTAAACAGCGCCGATTCATATATCATTGAATCGAAGCTACAATTTGGTTGGCCTGATCTGCACATTATGTATTTCCAGTTTTTGGTGAGGTATTTGAACAAAAATGGAACGACAGCTGATAACATCCAGGGGTACTCAATATTCAGGAAGGAGAGGAAAAAAGGAAAAGTAGGTGGGCTAGCGTTGCTGCTTAAAGAGGAGATTAACACAATAGTAAGGAAGGATATCAGCTCTGATGATGTGGAATCTGCTGAGAAATGCCAAGGTGCAGAGAACGTTAGTGGGAGTTGTATGCAGACCACCCGCCCCCAAAGAGTAATGCTGAGGTTGGGGATGGCATTAAACGGGAAATTAGAGCTGCGTGCAATAAGGACACAGCAGTTATCATGGGTGACTTCAATCTACATATAGATTGGGCTAACAAAATTAGTAACAATACTGTGGGGCAGGAATTCCTAGTGTTTATACGGGATGGATTCCTGGACCAATATGTCGAGGAACCAACTAGAGATCAGGCCATCTAAGACTGGGTATTAAGTAATGAGAAAGGATTAATTAGCAATCTTGTTGTGCGTTGACCCTTGGGGAGGAGCGATCATAATATGAGAGAATTCTTCATTAAAATGGAGAATGGAGTAGCTGACTCAGAGACTTGGGCCCTGGAATTAAATGAAGGAAACTACAATGGTATGAGGCACCAGTCGGCTTCGAAGGATTGTGGAACGTAACTTATAGAACTGATGGTGGATAGGCAATGGCAAACATTTAAATATCTCATGGATGAACTACAGAAATTGTTCATTCCTGTTTGGCATAAAAATGAAACAAAAAACTTGAATCAACTGTGGCTAACAAGGGAAATTTAGGATAGCATAAGATCCAAGGAGAGCCCATAAAATTTGGTCAGATATAGCTGCAAACCTCAGGATTTGGAGTAGTTTAGGAGTCAGCAAAGGAGGGAAAGGGGCTTAATTAAGAAGGGGGAATAGGTTGAGAGTAATCTAGCAGGCAACATAAAAACTGATTGTAAAAGCTTCTATAGATATGTGAAGAGAAAAAGATTGGTGAAGTCAAGCATAGGTCCACTGCAGTCAGAATCAGGGGATATTATAATGGGGAACAAAGAAATGGCTGACCAATTAAATACATACTTTGGTTATGTCTTCAAAAGGAGGACACAAATAAACTCCCAGAGATGTCGGGGAACATAGAATCTAATGAGAGGATATATTGAATGAAATCAGTATTTGTAGGGAAATGGTGTTAGGGAAATTAACAGAATTAAGGGCTGATAAATTCTCAGGGCCTGATTATCTACATCCTAGGGTACCTAAGGAAGTGGCCCTAGAAACAATAGATGCATTGCTGGTCATCTTCCAAAATTTTACATACACTGGAAAATTTCCCATGGATTGGAGCATAGCTAATGTAACACCATTATTTAAAAAGGGTGGTAGCGTAAAAGTGGGGAATTATAGACCAGTAAGCCTGACATCGGTAGTGGGGAAAATGCTAGAGTCCATTATAAAAGATGTAATAGCTGAGCACTTGCAAAACAGTGACAGGTTCGGACAAAGTCAACAGAATTTACTAAAGGTAAATCGTGCTTGACTAATCTACTGGAAATTTTGAGGATGTAACTGCTAGAATAGATAAGGGAGAACCAGTGGATGTGGTGTATTTGAACTTTCAGAAGGCTTCAGATAATGTCGCGCATAAGAGATTAGCATGTAAAGTTAAAGCACATGGGATGGGGGTAAGTTACTGTCTTGGATAGAGAACTGGTTTTTCAGACAGGAAGCAAAGAGTTGGAATAAACGGGTCTTTTTCAGAGGGGCCAGGCAGTGACTTGTGAGGTAGCGCAGGGATCGGTGCTAGGACACCTGCTATTCACAATGGCCCAGAAATTCGGGTCGTGGGCTTCCCGCGGGTGCAAGCCCCCGACCTATACTTAACTAGCGTGCCGGCATTTGTGCTGTGGGCCCGCGTGGAACTCCGATCCTGGGCCTGCTCCAACTGCTGGTGCGCTGTGCTTGCTTATCGCAGTGGTGCAGTCAGCTCGAAGCATCCCCTGGGATCACGTGGGCCATGGAGAGCCAATCGTAGCAGGAAGGCCTGTCAAATCTATGAATACAATTCAGACCCAAAACATCACTAAAATTTCAAATAAATTTAATATACAGCACATTTTTAAAATAACTATAAATTACATAAAATAACTATTTTAAACAATCATTTAAATTTTGAAAAAAATAATTAAACTTTCTAACAGAGCAAAAATAAGCTTACCTTTCTTTTATGTATTTTAAAATAATAAACCTGTGGAAGAAATATTTTAATTTTGCTTAATTCACCACTACCTTGTTAAAAGCATGCCTTGCGACTGCTTTTTAAAATTGTAGTTGCTGGAGACTTACCCTTGTGGAGAAACGTGCAAAAATAATGGAAGATCCAGGCAAACGTGCAGCATCACCGGCGCACGTGTTCGACCTGTGAACACCTTCCTTTAAGGAGCGGAAGTTCCAGTTTCCAGCGCAGATGCAGTGCATGCACAAAACCGGCACTTTCGTAGGGCCTATGGGTGAGTACCCAGCGCGTACTCACCAGTGGGTCGCGAATTTCTGGCCAAATATATATAAATGATCTAGACAAGAGAAGTAGATGTAATATCTCCTAGTTTGCAGACGACACAAAGCTAGCTGGGCCTCTGTTTTGTGAGGAGGATGCAAAGAAACTCCAATACGATTTGGACAGGTTGGGTGAATGGGCAAATGCATGGCAAATGCAGTATAAAGTGGATAAATGCGAGGTTATCCAATTCGGTGGCAAAAACAGGAAGACAGATGACCGGCAATAGATTAGGAAAATGGGAAGTGCAATAAAACCCTGGTGTACTTGTGCACCAGTCGCTGAAGGTAACCATGCAGGTGCAGCAGGCGGTTAAGAAGGCAAGTGGCCTTAATAGTGAGTGGTTTCGAATACAGAAGCAAGGATGTCTTGCTGCAGTTGTACGGGACCTTGGTGAGACCACACCTTGAGTATTGTGTGCAGTTTTGGTCCCCTTAGCTGAGGTGAAATGTTCTTGCCATGGAGAGGGTGCAGCAAAGATTCACCAGACTGATACCTGGGATGGCAGGAATGACGAATGATGAGAGATTGGGTCGAATAGGCTTATATTCGCTCGAATTTAGAAGAATGAGAGGGGATCTCATTGAAACTTATAAAATTCTAACAGGACCAGACAGGCTAGATGCCGGAAGGTTGTTCCCGATGGAGAGGGAGTCCTGTCCCAGGGGTCACAGTCCTACGATAATGGGTAAATCACTTAGGACAGAGATGAGGAGGAATTTCTTCACCTATAGTGTGGTGAACCTGTGGAATTCTCTGCCTCACAGGGCAGTGGAGGCCAATTCATGCAATATATTCAAGAAGGAGTTGGGTATATTTCTTGAGGCTAAAGGGATCAAGGGATATGAGCGGAAAGCAGGGAAAGGGCACTGAATTTCAACGATCAGCCATGATCTCATTAAATTGCGGAGCGGGCTCGAGGGGCAGAATGGCATGCTCCTGCTCCTATCTTCTATGTTTCTATAAGTGTCACCCATTCAATGAGCAGTATTCACTGCCCAGGTCATTTATTCACTCATTCATTTAAGTCTCTCTGTCTGTCTGTCTGTCTTCCTGTCTGTCTGACCGCCTGTCTGCCTAGATCTCTCTCTCTATTTATTTATCCTATCGATTTATCTGTCTATCTATCTACGCATGTCATGTAATTCACCGAATATATTTGGCCAACTCAAAATCATTACATAAAAACAAGCAGTTGAAGATAAGCTACAATTTGAAACAAGTAAAATTCCAAGGAAGCTTAAATACAGGCTCAGTTCCACGAACTCGGGAGAGTTCAACCATCTACAACATCGAGAAACAATAACACACATAAACTGCAACAATTAAACTGCATATGATTAATTCTGAAAGTGAATGCTTTCTAAGTTTACATATCATTATGAATGTGAAACATAAAAGACAAATAACACTGTCTGTCTCACTTTCGCACATCCACACACATCAATGACTATTTATAGCAAGAGTTATAGAGATTTCCTGTATCCACGTTTGATATCAAAACCAAGTCGTTCCAATTTGGTGCACTTTCAAGCAATGCACTAGAAATAATATCACATGTCTATGGCATCTCAATACCGTCTGTTTACACTGCATCCTCTCTCTCGCCCCTTTCGACAGAATGTATATCTGCAGTAGCAACACCCACCAAAAGTGAAAGTAAATGGGTATCAACAAGGCTATTTAAGCAAGTGATGGACTATCACTCATATCTGCATGAGACAACTAGACCATACAACTATATATTATTCGGGCACACAGCTCCGGTTGACAGAACCTATTTCCAGTTGAACTAATTTTCGGTCAGGATTTTGTGTGAACATTTTATCTGTCAATTTAGCATTTCAACATTTTCAATTAACTTTTGTGAAGTCAACTGTCATGTTAAAATTAAATTTTCTAGCCAAGAGGTGGTGCTGAGAAATAATATTCTAAATTATTTCTCTGTTCATCATCGCCATTTCTTAAATTCTCTAAACAACTTATGCCAATCATGTGATTATCAGCAATGCCACTAACCATGTACTGACATTATTGGAACACGTGTTGTATGTGTCTGAGCATTTCCCTGTACAACTTCCAGCTTTCATGATTTCTGGCCATCCTCTTGTGGCATCTTTTAAAGCAGAAACTGACTATGAAAACAGTTGTGCGTAATCATCCAGTAGTGGACCCGGGCCCGTCGGTGGCGCTGTGGAGCGGTCATGCCAAATTTCTCTGTTTAAACCATGTTGCTACTTTGAATCTGTAAATAACATAGTCATCACCTGATCTTGGACGACAGCATTTGTTTTTCTGACCCTCTCAGATAGGAGCATTTAAACTAGTATGGCAGGGGGCTAGAAACCTATGTAGTGAAATAGAGGAAAGTGAAAGGCAGACAGAAATAAATGGTAAAAGGGTGAGGAACAAAAAACAAAGGGCCAAACTAATTCATAAAAAATGTGAGCATAAAAAAAGCCTGAGGGTTTTATACCTTAATGCGAGAAGCATCAGGAACAAGGTAGATGAATTAGCTGTGGAAATAGAGGTTAATAATTATGATCTAATTGGGATTACGGAAACATGGTTGCAGGGTGAGCAGGGCTGGGAGCTTAACATACAGGGGTATTCAGTATTTAGGAAGGATCGACAAAAAAGAAAGGGAGGAGGGGTAGCATTGCTAGTAAAAGAGGGGATAAATGCAATTGAAAAGAAGGATATTAACTCAGTTAATACAGAATCTATATGGGTGGAGCTAAGAAATAGCGAGGGGCGAAAAACATTAATAGGAGTGGTATATAGGCCTCCAAATAGTAAAATAGAGGTTAGGGAGGGCATCACGAGGGAAATTAGAGAAGCGTGCAATAAGAGCACAGCTGTCATCATAGGTGACTTTAACTTACATATAGATTGGACTAGCCTAATCAGTAAAAATAATGAGGAGGAGGAATTCCTTGAGTGTTTAAGGGATGGTTATCTGGATCAATATGTCGAGGAACCAACTCGGGAACAGGCTATATTGGACTGGGTACTGTGCAATGAGAAGGGACTAATCAGTAATCTTGTTGTACGGGGACCCTTGGGTCAGAGCGATCATAACATGATCGATTTCTCACTCGAAATGGAGAGCGAAGAAATTGACTCAGAGACTAAGGTCCTGAATTTAAACAAGGGGAATTATGATGCCATGAGACGGGAACTGAGTAGGTCTGATTGGACAACGTTCCTGGGAGGACTGGAGGTAGATAAACAATGGCAAACATTTAAAGATAGAATGACAAAATTGCAAAAATTGTTTATACCAATCTGGCATAAAAGGAAATCTAAAAAGGTGACTCAACCGTGGATAACAGGGGAAATTAGAGACAGCATAAAATCCAAAGATAGGGCGTATAAAATAGCCAAAAAAAGCGCCAGAGCGGAAGATTGGGAACAGTTTAAGATAGAGCAAAGGAGGGCAAAGGGCATGATCAAGAGGGGCAAAATAGCTTACGAAAACAAGCTGGCGGAAAATATAAAAACTAACTCCAAAAGCTTTTATAAATATATCAAAAGGAAAAGACTGGTGAAAACCAAAGTTGGTCCATTGCAGTCAGATACGGGGGAATATATAATGGGAAATAAGGAAATGGCAGATCAACTAAATGCATACTTTGGGTCAGTCTTTACGAAGGAAGACACAAAAAACCTCCCTGGGATATCGGAAAAAATAGGGACATTGGCAAAGGAGGAACTGACGCAAATCAATATCTCTAAGGATATGGTGTTAAGGAAGCTAAAGGGATTGAAGGTGGACAAATCCCCAGGGCCTGATAACATGCATCCTAGGGTACTGAAGGAGGTGGCCCTAGAGATAGCGGATGCACTAAGGATGATTTTTCAGAATTCATTAGACTCGGGAACAGTGCCGATGGATTGGAGGGTAGCTAACGTTACCCCACTATTCAAAAAGGGGGGTAGGGAAAAAGCAGGTAATTACAGACCTGTAAGCCTTACATCAGTTGTGGGCAAAATGCTGGAGTCCATCATTAAGGATGAAATAGCGGAGCACTTAGCAAATGGGGACAGGATAGGACAGAGTCAACATGGATTTACAAAGGGTAAATCGTGCTTGACTAATCTATTGGAATTTTTTGAGGGAGTAACTGGTAGAATAGATGGGGGAGAGCCAGTAGATGTGGTGTACCTGGACTTCCAAAAGGCCTTCGATAAGGTCCCACATAAAAGATTAGCATGGAAAATTGAGGCTCATGGGATAAAGGGGAAAGTTTTGGCGTGGATAGGGAACTGGCTGTCAGATAGAAAACAGAGAGTTGGAATAAACGGCTCATTTTCTGAATGGCAGGCAGTAACAAGTGGGGTACCACAGGGATCTGTCCTGGGCCCCCAGCTGTTCACAATTTACATTAATGACCTGGATCAGGGAGTCGGATGCAGCATTTCCAAATTTGCAGACGACACTAAACTAGGAGGGGGGGTGGGCTCAGAGGAAGAGACCAGGAAGCTCCAGAGCGATTTGGACAGACTGGGCGATTGGGCGGATAAATGGCAGATGCACTATAATGTGGACAAGTGCGAAGTTATCCACCTTGGGTGCAGGAACGGGAGGGCAAATTATTATTTAAATGGCAATAGATTGGGAGAGGGGGAAGTACAGAGAGACCTGGGTGTTCTTGTACACCAGTCACTGAAGGCGAGCATGCAGGTGCAACAGGCGGTCAAGAAGGCAAACGGTATGCTGGCCTTCATAGCAAAAGGGTTAGAATACAGGAACAGGGATACCTTGCTGCAGCTGTACAGGGCACTGGTGAGACCACACCTCGAGTACTGTGTACAGTTTTGGTCGCCTCATCTGAGGAAGGATGTTCTTGCCATGGAGGGGGTGCAGCGGCGATTCACCAGGCTGATACCAGGAATGGCGGGAATGACCTATGAGGAGAGACTATGTAGTTTAGGGATGTACACACTGGAGTTTAGAAGATTGAGAGGGGACCTCATAGAAGTGTATAAAATTCTGACAGGTCTAGACAGACTGGATGCAGAAGGAATGTTTCCCTTGGCGGGTGAGAACAGAACTAGAGGACATAATTTAAGGATAAGGGCTAAACCATTTAGGACAGAGATGAGGGGGAATTTCTTCACTCAGAGAGTGGTGAACCTGTGGAACTCATTGCCACAGAGGGCAGTGTATGCCAGCTCATTAAATATATTTAAGAGGGAATTAGATATATTTCTACGGGCAAAAGGGGTTAAGGGTTACGGAGAGAAGGCGGGGACGGGATACTGAATTAAAGGATCAGCCATGATCTCATCGAATGGCGGAGCAGGCACGAAGGGCCGAATGGCCTACTCCTGCTCCTATCTTCTATGTATCTATGTATCTATGTATACACTGGCCTAGAAATTCAGTCTGGACACATTTGGGGCGCTAAAGTCGGGCGCTCGCTAAAGTTAGCGCCCGCCGGAAACTGCAGGCCACCTCGCAGAAATTCAGTAGAGTTGGCCAAGAGTTTGGCCGAGCGCTGAAACTGGCATTGCAATGCTCTGTTCAGGCACTAATCCGGCGATGCGGCCTGATAACGCCGAGGCCGGGCGCAGCGCAGGTGCAGTCATGTTTTGATTGACAGCAGACACCCTGACGCTGGCCTGCTCTTAAAGGGGGAAGGGTCGACTTTGACTGCTGCCACGCCCTGCATACTGGAGCCCTGCAGCTAGGCCTCAACACTGCTGGTGGGCCAAAATAGCACCAGGAGACATGGAGAGGGCCCGTGAACGAGCGCAGTGCTTCTCCGAGCATGCTCTGAGGGTGCTCATTAATGGTGTGGAGGACAAAAGACAGATCTTGTGCCCGGAGAGTCGCAACAAAGCTCCCAGTAGCGAGTACAGGAAAGCCTGGAGGAAAATCGCCCGCAGGGTGTCATCCGCCTGCGATGTCCCCAGGAGTGCGGACCAATGCCGCAAGAAGTTCAACGACCTCACTCGGTGGGTGAAGCTGAGTACCCTTTCCAGTGTCCTCCTCATCCTTGCATGTGAACCTCACATTATGGGCAAAGGGACCTCAAGGCCTAATGGGCAGCCCTCCTCCCGCAGCAATGGCACTGGTATGATCATCAATAGCACTTTCTGCACTTACAAAACTGGCCAAACTATTCCACCATGGGAGGCAGTGCACACAGCAACAGGGCACCACACTGGCCAAGCTATTCCACCATGGGAGGCAGTGCACACAGCAACAGGGCACCACACTGTCCGTCCTTTCTCTTGCAGGCCAAGCTGGCAAGGAATTTGAGGAGCCAGACTGTCACCGGTGGAGGCCGTCCCCAGTACCAGGCGCTCACTGATCTGGAGGAGAGCGTGGCTGGACTCATGCATTCCCGGGTGACTGGCCCTGTTGCGATCGGAGATGCGGACCCTGTACTGGAACCCACTGGTAAGGACATGACCGGTTGGACCGCTCTCGTTGTCCTAGCACTTCAGATCTAGATCCTTTCCCACTGACCGACAAATGCACATAAAGCCACCTCTCAGGCCTCCCTCGCTGATGCCGTGTCCTCACTCTAAAGCTAATCTTATGCCTTCCTGCTTTCAGCTGCTGAGGAGGAGGTGGTCCCTGAAGCTCCGAGTGCCAGGCCCTTGGAGGAGGAGGACAACGAGGACCAGGAGGAAGGCGGCACATCGGGGGAACCCTCAGCCGCGCCAGCAGATGGCAATGGAGGGGGGACGTCTGGCATGCAGGAGAGCCAGGGGGAAGTGTTGCAGGGGAGGGCAGATCCTGGGCCCAGTGGGGTTGAGGCAGGCGGGAGGGTTCGGCCAGCTTGGCCGCCTTCTCCCCAGAGGGAGAGTCCTCCCTCCAGTCCGGAGAGGGCCCTCGCCCAGATGGTGTGCCTCCTTGAAGAGATCTCGGCGGCCTCTGAGCGGCGCCACCAGGAGTTCATGGGGGTTGTGGACCAGATGCCTCAGGCCATTCAGTCCCTGGCTCAGAGTGTGGTCGCATTCGGGGCATCACAGGCCAGGGGGGTGGAACAACTCACGGCAGCCCATGACATGGGTGTCCAGCATCTCGCGGCAGTGCAGGACACGACTCGCGAGATGAGTGGTGCCGTCCAGACACTGGCACAGCTGATGCGGCCACATACCAGGGCAGTTCGGGCACTCACTTCTGCCAAACTCGCTGTGGCACAGAGGCTTTGCCATGGCACCCACCGCCCTGCTGCAGCACAGCGGTCTGGCCTCCAACAGATAGCTGTGCCTGCTGCACTGCCAGGCCGGCCGAGTGCCAGTGTCTCTGGCGAACATCGCGCGCCTGCCATCAGCCAGCTTGCCCCCCTTGGTGCAGCCGACACTGCCACTCCCCCAGCCAAGGTGCGACGAGCTGCTGCTGGCACTGATGCTGGCCAGCGACAGCTGCAGCAGTCAGCAGCCGGCCCCTCCCGGGACGTGCGTCGTCTCGGCCGACCCCCAAGGGCATCTGCCGACATGCCTCGGGGCCCTCATGAGCCTTCCCCCAGCCTTGTCCCAGCCACAGGGCCCAGGTTGAGGCGGAGCAGCAGGTCGGGCAGGGGCCGGGGAAGGCTGTCTAAGGACTCGCCCTCTCGGCACACCCACTAGAGTGTGGTGAGAGCGTTTTTTTATATATGGGGGGGCTTGTGTTTTGGGGGGGATTATTTTGGGAAGGCTGAAGATCAAGGCCTTGTTTGTTTTTATGGGGGTGTTTGTGTTGTGGAGGGGGGCCCTTATTTTTGTAAGGCCGATGTTGAAGGCCATTTGAATGGCCAAGTTTTGTAAGTCCTCCCCAGGTTTTGGGAGCAACAGATGTTTTTGACTGTTTTTTGGGGCTTTTGTCTGTTTTTCTGTTTCATGTGGGAAGGGCCCTGAGTTTGTGAAATAAAGCGTTTTATTTATTCAGCATGTCCAGGTGTCATGTTTCAAGTGGTTGTTGCGTTAACCGGCTGAGGGCTTGCGGAGCGGCTGCCTTCAGGTGCGTACATTTCCACATCCCATTCCCTGACAGGGGGCCTAGAAGTGTCGAGCAATAAGCCCCCGGCGGACGGCCCTTGGACCTTGTGGCTCCCTCCTTGGCTGGTACTCCTCCTCCTCCTCCTCCTCCTTATGGTCCTCCTGCTCGTCCTCCTGAGGTGGTGGTGCAATGTCAGGTGGCAGTGCCTGAGTCCTGCGGATAGCCAGGTTGTGCAGCATGCAGCACACGACGACGAACTGGGAGACTCTATCCGGCGAGTACTGTAGAGAGCCGCCGGAACGATCCAGGCAGCAGAACCGTTGCTTGAGGATGCCTATCGTTTGCTCTATGATGTTCCTTGTGGCTTGATGGCTTTCGTTGTATGCCTCCTCCGCTGGGGTCCTGGGCACGCGGAGCGGGGTCATGAGCCATGTACACAATAAGCCATCCCCTTGGTGGAGGCTGTGCCTCGAACATGTTAGCCACAGTAGTCTGGCGCAGGATGAATGCATCGTGGCTGCTTCCTGGGAAGCGGGCATTGACAGCTAGGATGCACTGCCTGTGGTCACACACCAGCTGCACATTGAGGGAATGGTAGCCCTTCCGGTTGCAGTAATCCTTGGCATTGTGGATAGGTGCCCGCGTAGCCACATGCGTGCAGTCAATGGCGCCCTGCACCATGGGGAAGCCCGCGAACCTGCCAAATCCGACTGCACGCTGCTCCTGCCTCTGTCGGGTCATGGGGAAGGAGATGAATTGGTGTCTCCTCGCGAAAAGTGCATCGGTGACCTGCCGGATGCAGCGATGTGTGGCAAACTGGGAGATGTTCACTATGTCCCCAGCAGCAGCTTGGAAGGAGCCACTTGCATAAAAACTCAGAGCCACCGTGACCTTCTCTTCCACCGAGAGAGACGTCCTGCGCATCAGCTGTGGACGCAGATCTCTGTGAAGCAGCTGGCAGATCTCTGCAACCACCTCCCTTCTGAAGCGCAGCCTCTTAACACAATGCGCCGCAGTCATGGTGAGATAGGACACTTGCTGCCGGTATTGCCTGAGTGTGTAAGGCCTACGTTGCCGACGCCTGATGGCCCCTCTGCGTCTAGGCATGGCTGGCCCTCTCTCACAGCGTCTGTGAGCCCTTCGCACATAATGCTGCAACTCACGGTTGCACCCCCATACAGCCCCCATAATGAAGTTGAAAACAGTGAAATCACAATGAGTCAAATGTCAAAGCACTGGCCAGAAGCCAAAAATACCTCTCCTATGTTGTCCCAAATCAGTTAGCTCTGTCCCTTGGTCTCTGTCCAGAAATCCAAAGCAGTAAAGTCATTGCAGCAAAATGGCTGGGCTTTATAGGTCAGTGTAAGTGCCTGTTAATTAGCGCTCCCCGAGGCCCACAGGGCCTCTGTTGCGTTCCACTTCACAGTTCTTAGCAGCGCCACGCCCACATTGGGCGGGCGCCACTGAATTTCCGGTTTGGGGCGCACAAACAGCATTGCGCGCCGATATGACGTCATAAGCTGCGCGCGCACCTGAGCGGGCGCAAACACTTTGCACTGGCGCTAAATGTCAACTGAATTTGGGCGTCGGCGTGGATCACGCTGCGCCTGGGCGCAAAGTGCCTAGCGCTGGAAGTAGACCCCTCTTATGGCGTTAACGGCTGGTGCTATCCACTGAATTTCTAGGCCACTGTCTTCTTTTTCGTAACCCTACCTGAGTCAGTTAGTAATTGATTGGATATTAATGTATGAACTGCATCGATGATAGTTAATGGTCGAATTATAGCCAGCTCTGTATTGGGAGAAAGGGCTGATGGTCATCTTATCAATTAATATGTCTGTGTTGACACATTTTGTGTGGTGCAGTGATTATTACATGTTAAATGGCGAATTTGAGAAAATGGTGTTGCAGACTTTCAACAGGGTTCAAGTGAGTTGTGCACGAATTTTCAAATAGATGTAACAGGAAAAATAGTACTTTCTCATTGGTGGGCACGGGGCTGATGTGTAAAATTCCAACATTCCGTCGCAATTCGCAATTACAACTGCTTTTTGTAAATACCAATAAAGTGAAATATATTTTGATTGCGATATAATCGGTGTGGAGCATTTAAAGGAATTTGAAGGGACCAATCTGACTGCTAACCACTATGCAATCCATTGAGCGATATGGAAACCTACAATGTAGTTGTTTAAAATATTTCATATCAGGATGATTTTGAAAAACTCGTTACGCAGTTTCGCTTATCTGACTGAGAATCTGAAATCTGACATGGCCAGATAGTCTGGCGGAGCCTCATGAGGTGACCATACATTCAGTGGAGTTATAACTCTGGCCGGATGAAGCCATTTAACATTAAACATTTCGCTGTGGTAGTTCCAGACATTTAGTTGGTAAAATTGGAAATCAGGGACAGAGATTGTGTGATGACAACAGGCAGCCTGCAGTCCCCCTGTCAGAATGTCTGATCCTCACAACGCAAATAATCAGGTCTCTCAGCTCCATAACACAGCATTCCCTCAGTGTTTGGTTCAATGCCACACCTCTTCTAGGAATGCCTACATTGAAGAAGTTCTGCAATTCTCTTCGATGGGATCTCCATTTGGCTGAGCAACCTTGTTGATATTCATTATTTTTTAATACCTCTTAATGTCTCTTTTACTTCTTTTACTTCTTTTGTTCTATCGCAGCCCTGCCTTCGATCTATTTTGTTTCCTTACCAGTTTGAAAAAGGGTTAGACCCGAAACGTCACTCTAATTTCTCTCCACGGATGTTAGCTGGCCTGCTGAGTGTTTCCAGCATTTTCTGTTTTCGTTTCGGTTTTACAGCATCTGCAGTATTTTGCTATCGTACAAGTGTTTGGTTCACTGCCACACCTCTTCTAGGAATGCCTACCTTGAAGAAGTTCTGCTCTTCTCTTCGACGGATCTCCGTTTGGCTCTTCAAACTTGTTGATCTTCATAACTTTTTGAATACCTCTTACTGTCTCCTTTACTTCTTTTACTTCTTTTGTTCTATCGCAGCCCTGCCTTCGATCTATTTTATTTCCTTTCCAGTTTGAAAATGGTTAGACCCGAAAAGTCACTCTAATTTCCCTCCACGGATGTTGCCTGGTCTGCTGAGTTTTTCCAGCATTTTCTGTTGTTATTCAGCATTCCTTCAGTACCGAGATACAGCGGCATTTGTTATCTAGCACGACCTAACGCTCCATTCAATTCAATGGATTGTATTATTGGGCGAAGAGTAAAACGGGAGGCCGATCCCTATCCACCACATTCCCGCCTGGAGGATGTGGTTAAATTTACCCTCCAAGTGTCGCTGCAGGCTGCGAGCTCCTGCTTGTCGTCGGGTTTCAATTCACAAAATTCTGACGTAATGGAGTATAAATTCATCTTGGACATTAGGCGAAAATGGGCGATGGCTCATCATCATCAGCTTTTGCACATCGTCGGATATTCCTTGCATTGTCTACAATGGAAGCATAAATCAGACAGGTGCGATACGGGAAGCAGATCTGTTTCACCCATTTCCTGCCAGCACCCATGACGATTTTCACTGCCTTATCATCAGTCGCGCCCTTTGCCGGTAATAGATTCACAGCGAGCGAATGCAATGCCCAGTTTTACAGGGATCCTGTCAAGAGTTGAGCAATTGGATCAAAACCCATGCGGTTACCACTTCACTCCTGATATTAAATCTTTGCTTTTCTTGCAGTGATTGAAGCATGATTTTATGAATGTATCAGGAGCAACGAATAAACACACTCACAATCTCTGCCACTCACCTGCTACAGTGAACGACACAGACTCGTTACGATAAGATTCTAACCACCATCTATTGACAGAGGTTCCATATTTGACCTGGTACCGCATTCCTTGGTCTTTCCTGGTATCCAGGAATGTTTCAATGTTATCCTTTGTGACGATTTTTTCGGAGTACAGCCATTGACAATCATTGTAAAAGTAGAAGGTTTTATCGAGATAATTTCCGGGCATGGCGCAGGGAACGGTGACCATCTCTCCTACTATATACATCGCACTTGGTTGGTCAATAGATATCATTGGTGTTGTTAGCGGATCTGTGGTAAAAAAAACTGGAAAGTGCAATTGGAAATGGATCTGCGGACTTTCATGTGCAGTTCCAGGTTGGAAACTCAATGATGATTTGTAGTGTTGAAGTGCAGTTTCACATCGCTTACAGAGATTCCACAAAAGGGGAGTTCTGGATTTGATTACAAAGTAATAAAAAAGACTTGCATTTCTATAGCACCTTACATGACCTTGGGACATCCCAAGGAGCTCTATCGCCAAGTTGTCAATTTTGAAGTGTAGTCGCTGTTGTAATGTAGGGAATCAAATGACAGAGCCAAAGAACATAAATCAGCTCGAGTTCTTTGTCCAAAGTCTGGTTTTATGCTGGAGATTTTACTCTTGGATACGAGCGGAACAAGGAAATGGTTGGTTTTAAATGCCCAGTGCTGCTAACCATCTCAGGTGAAGATGCGATCTGAAGAGTGAAAGTCTCCATTATACCCGCACTGCGACCAGTACCAGTGCAAGTAGGAAACTTCTGCCAAGGATCAGCACTTAGGGGGAGAAATTCAGTTGTGAGCGACACCTGTTAGTGCTTTAAGAGGGCGATAAGTGGGGCGCTAACAAACTAGAACCTGGGCAAGGCGAGGCCTGTGCCTGTTGAGAAATTGTGCGGACATTTAGCGGCAGCGCTAAACCCTACCACCCACTCTCCTGCGCACCCAGATCTTGACGTCATTCCAGAGTGCAATGCACTTGGGGCGCCCCAGACTGGAAATTCAGTGGTGCCCCCCTCCTTTCTGCCTGTCGCTATGAAAGACAGCTTGACTGGAACGCTTTCCAGTCGCTGTGGGGCTGGGGCGTCGCTATTTAAAGGGGCTCTTCCTGTCTTCTGTGTGGTAGCCATTTTTGGGCCAGTCGTTCTGAGAGAGAGGGAGAGATTCGCAGAGAGACAAATGGAGAAAGAGAGACTTCTGCATTGAGTCAACGCTGTCTGAGGTAGTTTTGGCTTCTGCCCATATCTTTGTAGTTGCTTTGCTTTTTCACCGGCATAACTTTGAGTGTCCTCATATTATGGGGGCTGCAATGGATGGGAACGTCGTGCTTCTCCCTCACATTGAGAGGGCACAGAGACGCAGAGATAGAGAGGCAATCATGGCCAGAAAGAGCAGGGCCAACAGGCGTCAGTACAGGAGAAATTACCATCTCAGGTTTTTCTGACAACAGTTCTCATACATCAATATGTCTGAGGAGCAGTATTTGCAAAGGTTGCGATTCAGCAAGGAGGTGGTCACTGAGATCTGCTACCTCCTCCAGCCTGATCTGCAACCTCAACCGAGGAGCAGAACGTCTCTGTCAGTGGCACTGATGTTAGCAGTGGCTCTCAACTTTTATGCCACCGGCTCCTTTCAATCTGCTACTGGGGATATTGCCAATATCTCCCAGTTCACGGTGCATTGCTGCATCCGTCAAATCACAAATGCCCTCTTTAAAAGGAGAAGAGAGTACATCTATTTTGCGATGACCCCGGATAAGCAGCAAGATTGTGCAGCGGGCTTTGCAAGAATAGCGGGCTTCCCCATGGGGCAGGGCGCCATTGACTGCACCCATGTGGATTTGCAGGCTCCGCAACAGAATGCCAAGGATTTCTGCAATCGAAATGGCTTCCATTCCTTGAACGCCCAGTTGGTCTGTGACAACAGACAGCTGATACTCGCTGTCAAAGCCCACTTTCCAGGCAGCCGTCACGATGCCTTCATCTTGCATCAGACTTCTGTGGAAGTCCATTTTGAGGCCCCGCTTCACACAGGATGCTGGCTTGTCACAGACAAGGACTATCCTCTGTGCACCTGGCTGATAACCCCGCTCCGTTCGCCCAGTACCCCTGCAGAATAACGATACAATGAGAGCCATCAAGTTACCAGGAACATCGTTGAGCACACAATCGGCGTGCTCAAGCCATGGTTCCGCTGTCTGGACCATTCTGGAGGAGCCCTGCATTACTCGCCTGAGCGAGTCTCCCACTTCGTTGTTGCCTGCTGCATGCTGCATCACCTGGCAATCCTCAGGACCCAGCCAGTGCCAGCGGGCCTTGGAGCACCAGCAGAGGAGGAGGAGGACGAGGAGGAGGAGGAGGAGCAGCAGCACCAAGATGGGAGGGAGGCACAAAGTGCAATGGCCGTTCGTCAAAGGCTTATAACATGTCGCTTCTAGGCCCCCTCTGAGGGAATGGCTTGTGCCATTCAAAGAACCTGAATGGAACCATGCCGCAACCCCTAAGCCGGTCAAGGCAACAATGAGTGCAAAACGCAAACGTGCAAATTTTGAAATAAGACACTTCTTTCTTAACAAAACTGTGTATCCTTCCCGCATGACAAAGTAATAGAAAGAAACACACAAAGTAACAGTCAATCACATAACTGGCTCTCACAACCTGGAGACAATGTCCAAAACAGTAACAAAAATATGTCCACGATCCTCGACCTTCAAAAAAACAATGACGCACATTTTGCCACACCTTCTACTTTTTGCCTGTCGAGGGTGATCTGCTTCCATTGCGAAATTGCCGCCTTCCCACCCTGAAGCTCCTCCGCACTGGGACCCCAGTGGCTGCAGCAAGGCTGGGGGAAGGCTGCTGAGTGTCAGAAACTGATACTGCAGATGCACTTGAGGGACAGCCTGGACCAGATCTGGGCCTGGAGGGCTCGACTGCTGGCTGTTCCAACTCTGAATGTGCAGCAGCAGTCTGTCCTACAGGTGGTGGCAAATGCAGTGGAAAAGTGGCAGTGCTGGCAGCAGTAATGCTGTCAACCTGAGAGAGGGCAGCAACTCCCCGCTCGAACGATACACTGGCACTCCCACGGGGCAGCACTTCAGCATGTGCAGCAATCTGCGGGAACACTGATTACTTGCCTGCTGTGGCATGGAAAAGGCCCCTGGGAAACCTGTCTGACCCAGCGAGGGTGACATCAGTTAGTGCTCTCGTGGCCTCAATATGCATCTGCATGAGACCAGCCACTGACTGCATTGCAGCATTTAGCATTTGCGTGGCAGACGCCTGTGCTGCACCAAAGTCCTGGACACTCCTTGCCAGTGACTCACTGGATTCGGGCATCCTTGCCACTGCAGCCATGAGCTCTGCGTGCCTTTGCTCTGCCTGGGCGCTCATTTCAGCGAGGAGCCGCCCCTCTTCTGCGCTCACTGCAGCAGGACTCGAACCATACTCTCCCTCCGGGGAGAAGGCCCCCGAGCTTCCCTACCCGACTCGCGTTGCTGCTGCCCGCTGGGTCCTGGAGCTTCACCCTCATCAGACCATTACCCCCGGTCCACTCCAGGGAAGGCGTATCCCCAGGATGGCCATGGGCTGCCTCGGCAGAGGCTTGCACTGATGCCCCAGCTTGCTATTCCTACTCGCCTTCAGATTCGCTCCCAGTGGTAGCTTGAGGGTCCGCATCCTCAACTGGTGAATCAGCATCTGAAAGCAGGGAGCTACAACAGTGGCTTTAGCGTAAGGACAGGGTGGCAGCTGTGGTGTATGTAACCTGTACCACCTTAAGAGAACTACTTTAAGAAGATGGACTACTTTCTCTTGCTACTGTATATTGTAGTACCGGTGGTGACCACACCAGTATATAAGCTCTGTGTAGTAATTTGTAAAGCAGTTCAGCCCTGACCTTCAAGTAGTAAAGACCTGTTTAAGTTTTTCCTGTTGCCTGTGTCCACTTATTTAAAATAAGTATATCTGGAACACACAGACTCAACAGTGGCGACGAGTCGATCTTACCCAGCGGCAATTCCATCCAAGGCAGCTTCGTCCCCAGAACGGGCGTCGAGAAGAGGCATCCGCCCTCATCATCCTGCTGAGCACTGCATTCGCACGGGAGGCATCGAGAACCTGGGTTGGAATTGCTGACCACGAAGTCCACCATCAGCGAGAGGCAGTGATCATCCTTCTTCCACGGTGGTGGGTAAGCCGATCTAGCGACACGGGCAGAAAGTCGGCCGCCTTGTCAGTGGAGAAGGGGGGCGAGATTGGAGGAAAAAGGGTGGAGAACTCGACCACAGCCGGTGTAAAGGGCCGGGCTGCAATTGGAACAGACGCGCAGCAAGAAAGGAAGCGCTAATACCCACGAGGACAGCGGGGAGTAAAAGCAGCAGCGTCGGGGGAAATTAAGGACCGTTGGGAGGCGAGAACGGCAACAGCGCGGTAATCGCCATTGTAGCCAGCGGGGGAAGAAGCCAAGCACGGGAATCCGCCATTGTAGTCGGCGCAGGAAGAAGACAAGCGCGGGAAAAGCCGCCAAGCGTGGGAAGCCGCCATTTTGGAAAAAATAAATAAATACTTAAAGAAACTTACAAGGATGCCTAAAAACGGTAACCTCACTGCTTTTGATAGCGATGTCGAAGATTGGGCCACTTATGTGGTGCGTATTGAAGTTTATTGTACAGCAAATGAGATACCGGCTGAAAAGAAAGCACTAACCCTATTAAACTCGATGGGCGCGAAGATGTACGGGTTATTAAGGCACCTTGTAACACCAGATAAACTGGCAGATAAGACTTTCGCGAATATTGTTACTATCCTGCAAGAGCATTTAAACCCCACGCCGCTGCTGATAGCGGAACGATTTAAATTTTACAGAAGAACGCAGCTGAAAGAGGAAAGCAACGCTGAATTCTTAATTGAACTGTGCAAGCTATCAAAGTACTGTCAGTTTGGTACAGGACTAGCAGATGCTCTGAGAGATAAGTTCGTGTGTGGACTATTAAAAGAAGGAACTCAGAAGCGACTGCTAGAGGAAAATGACCTTATGCTAGATAAAGCTGTCACCATTGCAGCATCGCATGAGGCGGCAGCACGAGGCACCGCAGAAATGCAGATAAGGCCATCGGAACTCAGCACCAATCAAATTGCATTGGGTGCAGTAAAGTGCTATCGTTGCGGAAGGACAACGCACGATCAGAACCAGTGCTGGTTCAAAGATCAAGAATGCAGAAAATGTGGCAGACTCGGTCACATAGCGAAAGTATACCGGTCAGGAAAGAAGACCAGCAACAAAAAGTCACCACAGAAGAAGTACAAAAAATTACACAAAGTGACAGAGAACAGTTCGGATGAACAGAAGACGGATTAAGACTCCAGCAGTAAGGAACTGCGTTGTCTAAGAATACATAATGTGGGTAACACAGCAGACCACCAAACTATTTGGGTTACACTCCAGATAGCAGGAGTCCAAGTGAAGATGGAATTGGACACGGGATCGGCATTGACGGTCATGAATAAGCAAGATTACAAAAGGTTATTCTCACACATTCCCCTAAGGGATACGGAGATTGTATTGAAAACATACACAGGGCAAAGAGTATACCCCATCGGAAAGATAAAAGTAAATGTGGTCCACAAGGGTAAAGAAAGCAAAGGAATGGACTTGTATGTGTTACCTGAGGGAGGTCCACCACTACTGGGAGGGGAATGGATCAGGAGAATAAATATGGACCGGCATTCATTAAAAGCACTAACTGCAGATTCCGGTAAAAAGGACGATGTCAAACCTAAACGACTGTCCAGAATATTGGACGATGCTAAGTAGGTGTTCCAACAGGGACTGGGAACACTGAAAGGAATTACGGCAAACATCAAGGTTGAAGAACATGCAAACCCGAAATTTTTCCAAGCCAGACCGGTACCTTATGCGATACGACCTGCTGTGGAAGCTGAGCTGGAAGGGCTAGAACGTTCAGGAGTACTGTCAAAGGTGGACTGGAGTGAATGGGCCACGCCCATTGTTCCCGTCATGAAGCGTTCATTGAGCAACAAGCCGGGGGAACCGAGGAAGGTTCGCATCTGTGGCGATTTCAACATCACTGTTAACCTGGTTCTTCACATGGTGCAATATCCGCTTCCGCGGATTGAGGATATCTTCGCTTCGTTGTCTGGCGGGAAACACTTCAAGATAGACCTGGCACAGGCGTACTTACAGATGGAAGTTGATGAAGCGTCACGCCAGTATCTCACGATCAACACGCATAAGGGCTTATATCGGTATAATAGACTGGTTGTTGGAGTGGCATCGGCTCCAGTGATTTGGCAAAGGGCCATGGAGCAGGTATTACAGGGAATTCCTGGCACACAATGCTATCTGGACGACATTCCTATTACAGGAGATGATGATGAGGAACACCTTGCTAATTTGGAACAGGTGCTCACCAGATTGAAAGAGTATGGACTTCGAGTTAATCGCCAGAAATGTGAGTTCTTTCAGAAGCGAATCTCGTACTGTGGTCACGTCATTGACCAGGAGGGGCTTCACAAGTCACCTGACAAGATCGAAGCTGTTGTGAAGGCTCCCGCTCCGGAAAATGTATCCCATTTGAGGTCGTTCCTAGGGTTGATTAACTATTACCATAAGTTTCTGCCAAATTTATCCACGGTGCTACACCCGCTGAACGCTCTTTTACAAAAGGGAGTGCCATGGAAGTGGAGCGAGGACTGTAAGCGGGCTTTTCACAAAAGCAAGGCATTGATCACCTCTAAGGAAGTGTTGGCTCACTTTAACCCAACGCTGCCTATTCGTTTAGCTTGTGATGCTTCTCCATATAGTATTGGGGCAGTGCTATCACATAAGTTGCCAAATGGCTTGGAAAGACCAGTCGCGTTCGCATCCAGATCATTGACCTCCGCTGAGCGCAACTATGCTCAGATAGATAGGGAGGCTCTCAGCCTCGTGTGGGGAGTAAAATAATTTAATCATTACCTGCAAGGCCAAAAGTTTACGCTGCTGACAGACCACCAGCCATTGGTTTCCATTTTTAACCCTAAGAAGGGTGTTTCGGTGATGACAGCGCAAAGGCTCCAGAGATGGTCCCTTTTCCTAGGGGCACATCAATGTGAGATCGAATTCAAAGGTACAAAGCAACATGGTAATGCTGATGGGCTCTCACGCCTGTCACTACTTACAGCAGAAGAGGAACCGACAGTTGACTCTGTTGAGTTATTTCACTCGACCATCATCGAATGTTTGCCAGTCACCAATGCGAGTATTGAGAGAGAGACCAGGAACGACCCGACACTGTCTCGGGTCTACGAATTGACAGTGAAGGGGTGGCCAGCACATGGTGAACCACTGTTACCGGCATTCTCAGCCAGACGAGAACAGCTGTCCGTTTGTCAAGGAACATTGATGTATGGAACAAGGGTGATTATTCCTCCTAAATTAAGGGAGAGAGTTCTAAAGGAACTGCATGAACGTCATCTAGGGGGAGTCAAGATGAAAAGCTTTGCTAGGGCTTATGTGTGGTGGCCAGGTATCGACAAACAAATAGAGGATCTGACTGAAAGCTGCTCAGGGTGCCAAAAAGTTCATAATGCACCTCCAATTGCACCGCTGCATCCATGGGAATGGCCGTCAACCCCATGGCAGCGTGTACATATCGACTTTGCAGGTCCATTCATGGATTCCATGTTTTTGATAGCGGTAGATGCCCATTCTAAATGGCCAGAAGTGATTAAGATGGCGACCACTACCTCGGAAAAGACGATCGCAGTTCTTAGAACCATATTTGCAAGAAATGGATTGCCAGAACAGATATGTTCAGACAACGGACCACAGTTCGTGTCAGAAGAATTCCAGAAATTCATGAAGAAGAATGGGATGAAACATTATACATCTGCCCCATATCATCCGGCTACAAATGGGTTGGCCGAGAGATTTGTGCAAACGTTCAAAAAGGCGATAATGGCCATGAGCGAAGACCATATTCCACTACAACACAAGGTGGACAATTTCCTAATGGCATATCGAAACGCCACACATGCAGTGACAAATCAAAGTCCTGCCATGATGTTTTATAACAGGAGGTTGCGGTCCAGGTTGGATTTGCTAAAACCAAATGTGCGTAGGGAAGTCGAAAACAAACAGTTCCAGCATGTAAATAACAAGCCACTCGAAGTTTCGAAATAGGACAACCAGTGTTAGCCCGGGACTATAAGAATGAGAAATGGCAATCTGGAACAATTCGTGCCAGACAAGGACCCCTGATGTACACGGTAGAGATTGGTGAAAACGTAATACGACGTCATGCTGACCAACTTGTAGAATCGAGAACAAGGGTCGAACCCATGGCTACGGCAGAGACACCAGTGGAAGAAATTATTGAACCTGTAGCATCTACCTCAAACGCAAACGTATATGAGGCTGTTCAATCCATAAGAGATCAATTAGAGGAGTCACCCCAGCAACCAGAATCAGAGACCCCTGAAAGGCGTTATCCAACTCGGATCAGGAGACCTCCTCAGAGACTGAATCTTAGAACAGTTGCATGAAAGTTGTATATATGTTATCCATGTTATGTTTAAATTGGGGTGTACACTGTTAAGCTAAAAAGGGAGGAATTGTGGTGTATGTAACCAGTACCACCTTAAGAGAACGACCTTAAGAAGATGGACTACTTTCTCTTGCTACTGTATATTGTAGTACCGGTGGTGACCACACCGGTATATAAGCTCTGTGTAGTAATTTGTAAAGCAGTTCAGCCCTGACCTTCAAGTAGTAAAGACCTGTTTAAGTTTTTCCTGTTGTCTGTGTCCACTTATTTAAAATAAGTATATCTGGAACACACAGACTCAACAGCAGCAAGGGAGGACTGAGTGCACCGTTGTACTGATTAGGATCGAGAGTGTCAAAGAATGCTTTTGTGTTGAACAAGTGGAAGGAGAGAGGTCAAAAAAGTGATGACCTTTCCATTGCTGGCCAGAACGGGGACGACGTCTCCAGTGGTGACGGGGCCAAGCATCCAGCTTGCCACAATCCAGTAGACTCGTTACTCCAGATCGGTCAGGGCTTGAAGATGAGGCTGGCCTCCCCTAGTCTGTTGCTGCTGTCTCCTATTATGCGCCAGCTTACCCTGCAAGAAAGAGGACGGGGTCTGAGTAAAGATGCAGCCATGATCATGGCTGTAATGCCACCTATGAAGGAATAGCTCTTACTGTGTGCAGCCATGATCTTGGCTAATATGCCTCCCATGATGGAATAGCCCTCACTGTGCGCAGCCATGATCTTGGCTGAAATGCCTCCCATGGTCGAATATAGCCCTTACTGTTTCCAAAGTGCTGAATGTGCATGTCAGTTTCCTGAAATGGCCAAAGGTGTTGGAGTGCTGGGCATCGGGGCTTTCAAGACCCTTTGGCCTTAAAGCAAGGTCGAGATGGAGTGATGAAGAGGTTTTTAAAAGAGGCACTCACCCTGACAACCCGAGTGACGTTGTTGAATGTCTTCTTGCATTGCACAGGGGTCATAGAAACATAGAAACATAGAGATAGGAACAGGAGTAGGCCATTCGGCCCTTCGAGCCTGCTCCGCCATTCAATGAGATCATGGCTGATCTTCGTCTGAGATCATAGCTGATCTTACCAGTTCAGTACCCCGTCCCCGCCTTTTCTCCGTAACCCTTAATCCCCTTAGCCTTCAGAAATATATCCAATTCTCTCTTGAAAATATTTATTGAATTAGCCTTCACAGCCCTCTGTGGCAGGGAATTCCACAGGCTCACCACTCTTTGAGTGAAGAAATTCTTCCTCATCTCTGTTTTAAATGATTTGCCCACTATTTTTAGACTGTGGCCCCTGGTTCTGTGCTCCCCGGCCATTGGAAACATTCTCTCTGAATTCAGCCTGTCCAGGCCTGCCATAATTTTATATGTTTCGATGAGATCCCCTCTCAATCTTCTAAACTCCAGTGAGTACAAGCCCAAACTATTTAATCTCTCTTCGTAGGTCATTCCCGCCATTCCAGGTATCAGCCTGGTGAATCGCCGTTGCACTCTTTCCATGGCAAGAACATCCTTCCGCAGATGGGGCGACCAAAACTGTACACAATACTCCAGATGCGGTCTCACCAGCACCTTGTACAGTTGTAGTAAGGTATCCCTATTCCTATACTCCAACCCCCTTGATATGAAGGCCAACATACCATTTGCCTTCTTAATCGCCTGTTCCACCTGCATGCTCTCCTTCAGTGACTGGTGCACAAGAACACCCAGGTCCCTCTGCACTTCCCCATCTCCCAATCTATTGCCATTTAGATAATAATCTACCCTCCTGTTTTTACCCCCAAAGTGGATAACCTCGCATTTATCCACATTATAGTGCATCTGCCACGTATCCGCCCATTCCCCCAACCTGTCCAAATCGCACTGTAGCCTCCTGACATCCTCATCAGAGCCCACCCCTCCTCCTAGTTTAGTGTCGTCAGCGAATTTGGAAATATTACATCCAATTCCCTGATCCAGATCATTTATATATATTGTGAACAGCTGGGGTCCCAGGACAGATCCTTGCGGCACCCCGCTGGTCACTGCCTGCCACTCCGAAAACGAGCCGTTTATTCCAACTCTCTGTTTTCTATCCGCCAGCCAGTTCTCTATCCACGTTAATACTTTGCCCCCAATCCCATGAGCCTTAATTTTGCATGATAATCTTTTGTGTGGAACCTTATCGAAGGCTTTCTGGAAGTCAAGGTACACCACATCCACTGGCTCTCCCCCATCTATTTTACCAGTTACTTCCTCAAAAAATTCCAGCAGATTAGTCAAACACGATTTACCCTTTGTAAATCCATGTTGACTCTGTCCGATCCTTTCCCCATTTGTCAAGTGCTCCGCTATTTTATCCTTAATAATGGACTCCAGCATTTTGCCCACAACCGATGTAAGGCTTACTGGTCTATAATTCCCTGCTTTCTCTCTACCCCCCTTTTTAAATATTGTGGTAACATTAGCTACCCTCCAATCCACGGGTACTGTTCCCGAGTCAATGGAGTTCCGGAAGATGATCCTTAGAGCATCTGCTATCTCCAGGGCCACCTCCTTAAGTACCCTAGGATGTAGTTTATCAGGCCCCGGGGATTTGTCGGCCTTCAGTCCCCTCAACTTACCCAACACCATATCCCTAGAGATACTAATTTCTGTCAGCTCCTCCCTCTCATTAGTCCCTATGTTTGCCGATATTCCTGGGAGGTTATTTGTGTCCTCCTTTGTGAATACAGAACCAAAGTATGAGTTTAATTGGTCTGCCATTTCCTTATTCTCCATTATATATTCTCCCGAATCGGACTGCAAGGGACCGACTTGGGATTTTACCAGTCTTTTCCTCCTGATATACCGATAAAAGCTTTTGCAGTCTGTCTTTATGTTTGCTGCAAGTTTACTTTCGTATTCTATTTTCCCCTTCCTGATTAATCCCTTTGTCCTCTTTTGCTGTATCCTGTACTGCCCCCAATCTTCCGGTCTGGTGCTTTTTTTTGCCAGTTGATATGCCCTTTTTTTTGATTTTATGCTGTCCCTAATTTCCCTCGTTATCCACGGTTGAGTCACCTTTTTAGGTTTATTTTTATGCCAAACCGGTATAAACATGTTCTGGAATTCTTCCATTCTATCTTTGAATGCTTGCCATTGTCTATCCACTGTCAATCCCCTCAGAAACACCACCCAATCAATCTTACCCAATTCCCGTCTCATACCCTCGTAATTCCCTTTATTTAAGTTCTGGACCTTAGTCTCTGATTCAATTTCCTCACTCTCCATCTCGACTGAGAGCTCGATCATATTATGATCGCTCTGACCCAAGGGGCCTCGTACAAGAAGATTGCTGATAAGTCCCTTCTCATTGCACAATACCCAGTCTAAAACGGCCTGATCTCGAGTCGGCTCCTCGACATATTGGTCCAGATAACCGTCCCGAAAACATTCCAGGAATTCCTCCTCCTCAGAATTTTTACTAATTTGGGTAGTCCAATCAATATGTAAATTAAAGTCACCCATGATGACAGCTGTGCTCTTATCGCACGCTTCTCTAATTTCCCTTTTTATGCCTTCCCTCACCTCCATATTACTATTTGGAGGCCTATATATCACACCCACTAACGTTTTCCTCCCCTTGCTATTTCTCATTTCTACCCATACAGATTCCGTTTCATCCGAGTTAATATCCTTCCTTTCCATTGCATTAATCCCCTCCTTTACCAGCAATGCTACCCCACCTCCCCTACCTTTTTGCTGATCCTTCCTAAATATTGTATATCCCTGGATGTTAAGTTCCCAGCCTTGCCCACCCTGCAGCCACGTTTCTGTAATCCCAATCAAATCATACTTGTTTACCTCTATTTCCACAACTAATTCATCCACCTTGTTCCTAATGCTTCTAGCATTAAGATACAAAGCCTTCAGGCTTGCTTTTTTCACACTCTCATTATGAATTAGTTTGGCCCTTTGTGTTTCTCTCCTTTGCTTATTGCTTCTCACCTTTCTACCATCTATTTCTGACTTCATATGACTTCCCTCTTTTCCACTACCTAGGTTCCCATCCCCCTGCCAAATTAGTTTAAGTCCTCCCGAACCGCCCTAGAAAATATTACCCCGAGGACATCGGCTCCCTCACAGTTCAGGTGTAGACCGTCCCCTTGGTACAGGTCACTCCTCCCCAAGAACTGGTTCCAATGCCTCAAGAATTTAAATCCCTCTCCCTTGCACCACTGCTCAAGCCACGTATTTAGCTTATCTATCTTACTCTCTCTAAACTTATTAGCTCGTGGCACTGGTAGCAATCCAGAGATTACTACCTTTGAGGTCCTACTTTTCAATTTAGCTCCTAACTCCCTAAATTCAGCTTGTAGGACCTCCTCCCTCTTTTTACCTACATCGTTGGTACCTACATGTACCACGACAACTGGCTGATCCCCCTCCCCCTTCAGAATGCTCTGCACCCGCTCCGAGACATCCTTGACCCTTGCACCAGGGAGGCAACATACCATCTTGGAGTCTCGGTCTCGGCCACAGAAACTCCTATCTATCCCCCTTACAATTGAATCCCCTATCACTATAGCCCTATCCCTCTTTTTCCCGCCCTTCTGTGCAGCAGAGCCAGTCATGGTGCCCTGAACCTGGCTGCTGGTGCCTTCCCCTGATAAGTCATCTCCCCCAACGGTACCCAAAACGGTAAACCTGTTTTGGAGGGAGATGACCGCAGGTGACTCCTGCACTACCTTCCTGCCTTTACCCTGCCTTTTGGTCACCCATTTACTGTCTGAGCTAGCCTTTACCTGCGGTGTGACCAACTCACTGAATGTGCTATCCACAACATCCACAGCATCGCGTATGCTCCAGAGTGAGTCCATTCGCAGCTCCAGCGCCGCCATGCGGTCCGCTAGGAGCTGCAGCTGGACACACTTCCTGCACACATAGTTGTCAGGGACAGTGTCCCTGATTTCCCACATGGCACAGGAGGAGCATGACACGGGTCCGAGCTGCCCTTCCATGACTTAACCCTTACAATACCCTTTTATTTACTACGATTTAGCTTAATTATTGAATTCTACTTAGAATAAGTTTGTGAAAGTACTCACCAACCAGTCACCTACCTGTTTTCTGGTGTTGTATTTTCACTGCCGCCTCCTATCCTGGAACCTTTTCCACCTAGGTTAGGCTCCTGAAATAAAATAAATTGAACCTACCTTTTCAACTTCCCCTAACCCCTAAAAGGTTAGAGGAGGTGGAAGGGTGGGAGACACTACACTGTAGTGTTTCGGGTTTAGCAACAGCTCCACCTATATAAGAGTTACTGGCCTCCTGCTCTCCCGACTGCACCAGCTGTGAAAGAAAAAGCCCGCGAAAGGTGAGCTTTTAAACTCACCAGTTACTGGCCTCCTGCTCTCCCGACTGCCCCAGCAGTTACTGGCCTCCTGCTCTGCCGACTGCCCCAGCTGTGGTCTCGGGCCTCGCCTCTCTCCGGTTTTTATACCGGGCTCCGACTCACTGCTCCCGACTGGTCTCGGGCCTCGCTGGTCGCCGGGTTTTCTCCCGAGCTCCTCCTCGCTGCTCCCGCTGGTCCCGATTACTTTTTACCTCTCTCCTGGAACCTGGATTGGTCGGTGCCTCTGACTGCTCCCTCTCAAGCCTTTAAGCTCTCCCGCCTCGGGCTGCTCCCGCGCAGGTCCGCTGCTTCTACGGTCTCGGGGCTGTGGGCCTCGGTGCCTCTGACTGCTCCCTCTCAAGCCTTTAAGCTCTCCCGCCTCGGGCTGCTCCCGCGCAGGTCCGCTGCTTCTCCGGTCTCGGGGCTGTGGGCCTCGGTGCCTCTGACTGCTCCTTCTCAAGCCTTCAAGCTCTCCCGCCTCGGGCTGCTCCCGCGCAGGTCCGCTGCTTCTCCGGTCTCGGGGCTGTGGGCCTCGGTGCCTCTGACTGCTCCCTCTCAAGCCTTTAAGCTCTCCCGCCTCGGGCTGCTCCCGCGCAGGTCCGCTGCTTCTCCGGTCTCGGGGCTGTCGGCCTCGGTGCCTCTGACTGCTCCCTCTCAAGCCTTTAAGCTCTCCCGCCTCGGGCTGCTCCCGCGCAGGTCCGCTGCTTCTCCGGTCTCGGGGCTGTGGGCCTCGGTGCCTCTGACTGCTCCCTCTCCTAGGCACCATGCTGCTGGAGGTCAGTCTGTGAGCCACTTCCCTCCAAGCTTTTCGGTACTCGCTGCGCAGAGGCCTCCTGCCACTCTCCGGGTACAGGAGAGATTGCCTGCGCTCCACCACGCCCACCAGAGCCTCCAAGGCACCCTGACTGAAATGCTGCGCTCGCTCCCTGGCCCTCTCCATGGTACTTGGCTGCAGGATTTGGCAACAGGTCTGTCAAGGCCGAGATTCAGGGTTCTGATGCGCAATGTGCAGCTGCAAATCAAGTTCGACCCTCCCCTTTAAGAGCTGACTTGCACCTGCGTGTCTGTGTGCAATCGCTAACTGACAGCACCTGCACTGTGCCCGCCCTCTGAGTTAGCACCTCGCTCCTCCAGCTTCGCGCCTTAAGAGAGTCGTGCAGCACCTGATTTAGCGCTGCAATCGGCTTCAGGGGCGAAACAGAACAATTTTGCAGTAGGTGGCGATAACTTGCGCTGGGCACAAAGCCTTGCGCCCGGCCAAGAATTGCACCCCAAATGGGGCGATACCGAAATTCTCCTCCTTAGACACCAATCTCAGCGAGGCTGTGACGTTCACACCTTTCATATAATCGAGCTGTTTTGGTGGGCCCGCAATTATTGTTATCATTACTGTTGTGGTAGTCACTGGCATGGCCGGCAATTACTGTGCATCCTAAGTTTCCCCTTCAGAAGGTGGTGGGTGGTCTTCTAATTGAACCGCTGTGAGTCTGATGCGGTCAAAGTGCACAACCATATAGTGCGTTATAAGAATTTTCTTTAATGACAATGAAGGAGCAGCGATATATGTCCAAATGAGGTTGGTCTGTAACATGGAGGGCAACTTGGAGATAATGGTTTTCCCATGTGCATGCTGCCCTTGTCCTTCTGGTTGGGAGAGCTTGCAGTTGTGTGAGGTGCTGCTGAACAAATATTTGTGAGATGCTGCAGTGCATTTTGTAGGTGGTACACACCGCAACCACTGTGCACCGGTGATGGACAGAGTGAATTTTTAAGCTGTTGAATGGGGTGGCAATGAATTAGGGCTGCTTTGTCCTGGATGGTTTCAAGCTTCCTGAGTAGGAGGTTGTGTAGCTTATTCATTTACACCACTGACATTTGCATGTAGATGGTGGAAGTATTTTGCGGAATCAGGAGACGATGCATCTGCTGCGGAATTCCTCGCCTCCGACCTGCTCTAGTAGCCATAGCGTTTATGTGGAGGGGAACTTGGAGTTGAGGATGTTAGCGGGGAATTTGGAAGTGTTGGTTTTTGTGAACTTGAAGGTGATGTTTTTCCCCTGCTGCCCTTGTCCTTCTGGGTGCTGGAGGTCCCGTGTTTATAAACTGTAACCGAAATGCAATGCAGAGAGAGTTATGGAACCTCACAATGTAATTAGTTTAAAATATCCCGCATAACAGGATCATTTTGAAAGTGTCGGCACGCAGATTCTGTTCTCAGACAGGGAAACCTGTAATATGTCAAGGCCAGTCAGCCTGCAGCCCTACTTGAGGTGCCGCTACACTCACTGGTGTTAATTCCCTGCCACCGTGCTGTCATTGTGGCACTAAGCTTTGATAGTTCAAACATGTAGGGGATCATTTTTCCTTAGGCGGATCCTTGAGGCAACTGGTAATGATTCGATTTTACACACATAATTAAATGGAAAGCTTTATCAGGTGGGTCCAAAAACGGGCGGCGGAATCGCTACCGCCCGTTTGCTCTACCCCCGTGAATAATTTCACTCCCTTCACTCCAGTAACGGCCTTTGCCGGTAATGGTTTCACATAAATTGAATGCAGTGTCCAATGTTACATGAATCCTGTCCAGAGTTGAGGAACAAGATCAAAACCCATTCGCTTATCTTCCTCTCTCCTTATATTTAAGCATTCATGTTGTTCCAATGATTAAAGCATGATATTCTATAAATAGTAAGAGCTTGAATAAAACATACAGAAAGCCTCTGATCCCTGTCACTCACCTGCTATAGTGACCGTCACAGAGTCACTGCAATGAGATTCTAACCACCTTCCCATAACAGAGGTTCCATTTTGGCACTGGTACTGCCCTCCCTCGTCTTTACTGGTAACCGGGAATGTTCCAATGTTGTCCTTTGTAACGATCTGATCGGAGACAGCTGTTGATTACTTATGTAAATGTAGAAGGTTTTATCGCGATTATCTCCATTCACGGTGCAGGTAATGTTGACTGGCTCTCCTACTACATACACCCCAGTTGATTGATCAAGAAATATCACTAGTGTTCTTAGCGGATCTGTGGAAAAATATACAGAAATAACATTTAAACTTGGGTCTGTGGATTTTCGTGTACAGTGCAAGGTCGGGTCACTGATGATTGTATGGTGTTGAAGTGGAGTTTCACATCGGAAACAGAAATTCCTCAAAAGGGGTTTTTGGGATTTATTACAATGAAATAAAGAAAGACATGCATTTCTATAGCGCCTTTCATGAACACGGGACGTCCCAAAGTGATTTGCAGCATATTTAGTACTTTTGAAGTGTAGTCGCTGTTGTAATGAAGGAAATCAAATGGCGGAGCCAAATAACCTAAATCAGCTCGAGATCTCTCTCCAAAGTCCAGTATTCGGCCGGAGATTTTACTCTGGGATACGAGCAGAACAAGGAGATGGTTGCTTTTAAAAGATCAGTGCCGCTAATATAGCCCAGCTGAAGATGCGATCAGAAAGAGTAAAAGTCTCTATTATACATGCACCGCGACTGGCACCAGAACAAGTATGAAACCTCCACCAAGGGAAGGCAGTTAGAAACCAATCTCAACGAGGCTGTGACGGTCACACTTTTTGCATAATTGAGCTGTTTTGGTGGGCCCTCAATTGTTGTCATCATTACCGCTGTGATTTTCACTGGCATGGCCTGCAAATACTGTCCATCCGTAGTTGCCTCTTCAGAGGGTGTTCACTGGTGTTCTAATTGAATCCATTCAGGATGGCGTGTAACTTGGAGGGGAACTTGAATAGGATGGTGTTCCCATGCGTTTGCTGCTCTTAATACGATAAAAAGTAGTGAACATCTCCGTTAAAATCCGTTGAATCGCATTTGAAACAGTGGGCCCACAAAAGCTCTTTGAAAGAGATTTCCAATTCGTCTCACCCGCTGCCATTTTCCCTTAGCCGTGCAGTTATTCCCTTTTCAGGATTTCATTCTGTTGTATCCATGCGTTAATGGAGACACGGAATGCAGGAGTGGTTTAACAGGTGTTTACTGAACAAAGTCTGGAGGTGAACTAAAAGATACAAGACACTATACAGGCTTATATAGCCCGAGTGGCCACTACTGGCATTACAGTACACAGGGGCTCTTAAAGGCACATACACCACAATTCCTCCCCTTTTAGACAACCAGTACATAACATTTTAAGTAATCATTAATTAACATGTTTACAAGAACAATAATCTACACATTTACTGTAGTTAATCAATTATAAGTCAGTCTCTCCGCAGGCTTCCTGACTCGGTCCGGATAATGCCTCGCTGGTGTAGTAGTTTTCGGTGGTGTAGTAGGCTCTTTTGGCAAGGTCGATTTGGCTTGAATGACAGTGTCGGGCTCATCTGGTTCCAGTATCACCGGATCAGAGGTAGATACTATGGGTATCTCTGCTTCATCATTAGGCGTATAGAGTTGTGGTGTAGGTTGTCCCTTTTCGGATGACTCTATGGTCTGGTCAGCATGGCGCCTTATTATGCTTTCTCCAATGTCCACGGTATGCATCAGCGGTCCTAGTCGTGTGCAAATAGTTCCAGGCTGCCATTTCTCGGTACGGTAGTCCTGGGCCAAAACTTGTTGACCTATCTGGAAGGCTCTAGTTGGCCTTTCATTCATGCCTTGAAATTGCCGGTTCTCTACGTCCCTTCTGATGTTTGGCTTGATCAAATCCAGCCGGCATCTTAGTCTTCTATTGAAAAACATCATGGCGGGAGTTTGGTTTGTAACCACATGTGTTGCATTCATGTATGCAAACAAGAAGTTATCTAACTTATGCTGTAGATTTATGCCTTCATTACCCATGGCCTTCTTGAAGGTCTGGACAAACCTTTCAGCCAATCCATTGGTGGCGGGATGGTATGGGGCAGACGTGTAGTGCTTAACCCCATTGTTTTTTAAGAACTTCGTGAATTCTTCAGACACAAATTGCGGTCCATTATCAGAACAGATCTGTTCAGGCAGCCCATTCCTGGCAAATATGATCCTTAATACTGTGATGGTTTTTTCCATGGTGGTGGAAGACATCTTTATTACCTCCAGCCACTTGGAGTGTGCATCATCCGCGATTAAGAACATTGAGTCCATAAATGGACCAGCAAAGTCGATGTGTACCCTTTGCCATGGAGATGACGGCCACTCCCATGGATGTCGAGAGGCTTGTGGTGGGGCGTTCTGGACGTTCTGGCATGCTAGACAGCCCTTGGTCATTTCTTCGATGTCTCCATCGATACCTGGCCACCACACAAACGCTCTGGCTAGGTTCTTCATTTTCACTACACCCAGATGCCCCTCGTGAAGCTCCTTTAGCACTTTATCCTGGAATTTGGGTGGAATCACCACTCTGGATCCACACAACAAGGTTCCTCGGCACACTGACAGCTGTTCTCTTCTTTGCGAGAATGCTGGCAACAGTGGTTCGCCATGTGCTGGCTATCCCTTCACCGTTAAATCGTAGACACGTGAGAGAGTCGGGTCATTTCTCGTTTCCTTTCAATGGTAGAATTTTTTACTGGTAGACATTCCACTATGGTTGAGTGGAACATCTCCACTGGGTCCACTGTTGGTGCTTCTTCTACCGTTGGCAATGGTAGACGTGATAAACCGTCAGCATTTCCATGCTGCTTTGATCCTTTGTATTCTATGTCATATTGGTGTGCCCCTAGGAAAAGGGACCACCTCTGTAGCCTTTGAGCTGCCATAATGGGAACGTCCTTTTTAGGGTTGAATATGGAGATGAGGGGTTGATTGTCAGTCAACGAGGTAAATATTTGTCTGTGTAGGTAATGGTTGAATTTCTTCAGTCCCCATACCAGGCTGAGTGCTTCCCTGTCGATCTGGGCATAGATACACTCAGCTGAGTTCAATGAGAGTGACGCAAAAGCTATCGGCCGCTCTGAGCCATCAGGGAATCTATGCGATAATACCGCTCCTACGCTGTAAGCGGATGCATCACACGCCAGTCTGATTGGCAGTGATGGGTTGTAATGAGCCAAAAATTCCTTGGACGTGATCAAGCCTTTGCATTTATGGAAGGCACTTTTACTGTCTTCGCTCCATTTTCAAATTACTCCCGTTTGTAGCAGTTCGTTAAGAGGGTGCAGAACAGTTGACAAGTTCGGTAAAAATTTATGATAGTAATTTATCAATCCCACGAACGGCCTTAATTGTGACGCATTTTCAGGTGCTGGGGCTTTTATGACCGCTTCAATTTTTTCAGGTGACTTATGCAACTCTTCTTCGTTAATGATGTGGCCACAATATGATATTTGTTTCTGGAAAAATTCGCACTTATGGCGATTTGCTCGTAGGCCCCGTTCTCTCAGCCTAGTGAGCACCTGCTCCAAATTGGCAAGGTGCTCGTTGTCGTTTTCAACTGTTACAAGGATGTCGTCCATGTAGCATTGAGTCCCCGGAATCCCTTGCAGGACTTGCTCCATTGCTCTTTGCCAGATAGCTGGAGCTGATGCTACTCCGAAAACCAGTCGATTGTACTGGTACAGGCCTTTGTGTGTGTTTATCGTGAGATACGTTTTAGAGGCCTCCTCAACCTCCATCTGTAGATATGCCTGTGCCAAGTCAATTTTGGTGAAAGGTTTCCCTCCGGATAGTGAGGTGAAAATATCTTCTATCCTCGGAAGAGGATACTGTACCGTGTGAAGGACCGGGTTTACAGTCACCTTGAAGTCCCCACAGATGCGAATTTTTCTCTGTTCTTCAGATTTATCATTATTTAACATTTTCTTCATGACCGGGACGATGGGTGTTGCCCACTCGCTCCAATCTATCTTGGATAACACGCCTGCTTTTTCCAAATTCTCCAACTCTGCCTCGACTGCTGGACGAATTGCGTATGGCACCGGCCTAGCCTTAAGAAATTTGGATATTGCCGCATCTTCCACTTTTATTGAGGCAGTGACGCCTTTCAAGGTTCCTAGTTCCTGTTGAAACACTTCTTTGGCGTTGGCCAAGATCGTTCAGGTATGACGTCATCATCATTTTTTTCTGACTGGTCACCGTCAGTGCCTGAATGGAGTGCCAGTCTAAACGTTTCTTCCTGATCCATTCACGTCCCAACAGCGGTGGTCCACCATTTTGCGGAACGTATAAATACAACTTCTGTATTTCCTTGCCGTTGTATACAACAGGCACCCTTATTTTCCCTCTGGGGTATACTTTCTGCCCCGTTTATGTTTTCAAGATAATGGATGTGTCTTTCAAAGGCATATGTGGAAATAGCCGCTCGTAATCCCGTCGACTTCTGACGGTCAGAGCTGATCCTGTATCTAGCTCCATTTTAACTGGGGACCCCGCTATCGTGAGGGTAACCCAAATGGTCTGGTAATCTTCTTTGGCAATTACATTATGTAATTTGAGACAGCTTAGTCTCTTGTTTCTGGAGTCGCTATCACTCTTCTGGTCTTCGGAGCTACTGTCTGTCATCATTTGTACCTTTCTGTACTTTTCCTTATTGATTTTTTTTCTGTCAGTGGATTTTTTGTCTCCAGATCGGCATACACGTGCAATGTGTCCCATCTTTCTGCATTGCCTGCATGCTTTGTCCTTGAACCAGCAGTCCCTCTGGTCATGGGTGGATCTGCTGCAGCGATAACATCTCTCAAAACCCTGTGTCATTTCATGGGTGCCGAAGTCCTGTGGCTTTTGCTGTATCTCTGCAGCTCCTCTTGCTGCTGCTTCGTATGATACAGCCACACTGAAAGCCTTGTCCAGTGTTAAACCTTTCTCAGAAAATAGCCTTTTCTGAGTTCCTTCACTTAGGAGATCGCAGACGAATTTGTCTCGAAGAGAATCTGCCAGTCCTGCCCCGAATTGGCAGTGCTTTGACAGTTTCCTTAATTCGGTGAGGTAATCAGCATTACTTCCATTCTTGTGCTGATTCCTCCTGAAGAATTTGAATCGTTCCGCTATCAGCAGCGGTGTTGGGTTTAAGTGCTCCTGTAGGGTATCAACAATCTTTTTAAAATTCTTGTCCATCGGTTTGGTTGGAGTGATTAAGTTTCATAACAGCCCGTATGCCCTTGCGCCCATTAGATTGAGAAGTACCGATGCCTTTTTATCATCCTCTATTTCATTCACTGTGCAATATACCTCCACTCTTTCCACATATGTGGTATAATCCTGTACATCACTATCGAAAGCAGTAATATTGCCAGTCTTAGGCATCCTGAAAAAAAATGGCGCCTCCCGCGTTTTCCTTTCTACACTGCCGAGAAAAAATGGCGCCTCCCGCGCTTTCCTGCCGCTGCCGCTGCTGACAATGCTGTTCTCCACGGTTTTTTATTGATACAGATATTTTTAATAGTCGGAGATTCGTTCCCGCCGGACTCTCTTGGACTTTTCCCTCCCTCTGCTTGGTCCGAACGCCGACCTGCTTTGCAGTGCTGGCCGTCTCCCGAGTGCTCCACCCTCCGTTCATGTTTGCCTCCGCCTTCGCTGCTCGGCCGCGCTGCAGAACCAGCCAATCGAGCCCCAGCCCGCCACCCAGGAAGGATTATTGCAGGACCTGCCACCAGCCCGGCTAGCTGGTGAAACCACAGTTTTTTCTTTTTTTTTATCTTCGACCTTCGTCTGAGGAATCGATCTCCTTGAGGTGCTGCCGAATTGCAGGTAAGTCCGTTTCCAATTCGTCGCCACTGTTGAATCCGTGTGTTAATGGAGACGTGAAATGCAGGAATGGTTTAACAGGTGTTTACTGAACTAAAAGATACAAGACACTATACAGGCTTATATAGTCCGAGTGGCCACTACCGGCATTACAGTACACAGGGGCTCTTAAAGGCACATACACAACACATTCAATTCATTTTGGAAAGTAATACTGAATCTGTTTCCACCACCGGTTCAGGCAGTGCATTCCAGAACATAACAACTGACTGTGCAACACAATTCTCTTTATATCCTGCCTGGTTCTTTTGCCAATTAAGTTAAATCGTTGTCCTTTGGTTGCATTTATTTTTATTCACTCTATCGATACGCATCATAATTTTGAACAACTCTTTGATTCCCCACTTATTATTTTCTACTCTAAGCGAATAACCCCACCTTATATAATCTCTCCACATCAAACTACCCGGGGTTATAAGGCACAGAGATACGTGATGGCTAGAAGAGAGAGAAAGAGAAAGCGAAGAATCGGATGGAGACAGAGATAGACAGGCACATAGTGGGAGAGGGAGAGAGAGAGCACGTTGAAGCGAAAGATAACATCCAGAGACAGGGAGGAAAAATGAAAGTTTTAAAGGGTTTCGCAGAAGACGTGGAAGAGAGCGCACGGTAGAAAGACAATGTGAACAAAAGATGAATAACAGGAGTGGGAGAGAAAAAAGAAAGGGAAGGACTGCGAGAATCATTGAGCAATGGATCCTGGGGGAATTAGCAAGACTGGATAAGGGAGATAAACAGAGTGCAAGGGCTGAAGGGAGGACACGTCTAAGATATGGGCCTTACACTCTGAAAGGGTCGTGGGAGCAGATTCCATAGGAAGTCCCGAAAGGCAATTAAACAAGTTCTTGAAGATGACTAATTTGCAGGATTAAGGGAAAAGCTGAGGAGTGGGGCTGAAATGGACAGGTCTTTCAAAAAACCTGTACAGGCACGTAGGGCCAAATTGTCTCCTTCTGTGCTGTAAATCTTCAAGATTCCATGATTGAATGATCTACCGTAATATAAAAGATATTTTAATAAGTGACATGCATTTGCATTGGCTTTGCACGCCAACAGGTGGCGCTAATGCAACGTTATCGGTATCGAATGCTGCAACCAAATTGCGGGATAACAGCTAACAGCGATTGGGGAGACATCTCCGTATTCGCACTCTTTGTGATATGCGAAATTCAGTGCTTTAAAGGACAAGACATGTGTTTGCTTTGGCTCAGTGTGTATCACTATCACATCTCTGAAACAGACAACTAAGGGTTCGAGCAACATTCCAAACATTTGTGCTCATATTCTCGACAGACACTCCCAGTGCAGTACTGAGGGAGTGCTGCACTGTGGGAGATACCAACCCTTGGATGAGACGTTAGACCGAGGTACTTTCGGCCATCCCCATGACAGGTAAAGATCACATGGCATTTCGGAAGATTAGGGAGGTCACGGGAGCAAGAGGTGGGATTTGTGCACTAGACGGGTACAGAGAGTGCATGAGCGGAGACAGGAGAGAAATGATATTCAATTCAAGACTAGGGCAGTGGGAGTGGGCTAATGGGAACGAGTTAAAACAGCAGAAGCAGCGCAACGGAGGAAACCTAAACTTCTCGGGGGGTGCGGGAGTGGGGTGGAGGATGGGTGCGGCGGTCTTGGACTGGGGAGAAAACTTATGTGGAGGGAGTTTAGGAAGTACATTGGAGCTGTAAAAACCGATGTTTTGGGGTAGTGAAGCTGCCATGGAGATTGAAACCACTGAGGGCGAGGAGTCACTCAACAGGAGCCTGTTAGATCAAAGGAGAAAAGAGATGGTGGTAAGAAACTCGGATATGATTGGGGTTCGGTCGACAACTAGGATTTTTGGAGAGGCCAGAGGAGTAGATCCTGGAGTATAAGTGAATGGAAGAGAAGGTAGCAGAGGATGCAAGGGTAGAGACAATGGTGAGATGTAATGATTGTGATCACAGTGCTACCACAGTGGTTCTGGTGGGGCAGCTGGTGGAATGTACAAGCCTGTAGGGAGGCTTCAGGAACATTGAAGATGTTGCGATTGTGAGCTCAATCAAAGCCAGAACGTCAATGCTGGTGTTTATGCTCCATGCGAGCCTTCTCCCAGCTGTACTTCATCTAAACCCAGCAACATATCGTCTATTCCTTTTCCTCTTAGGTATTTTCCAGCTTCCCCTTAAGTGCATCTGTGCTTAACAGTCCCCTTAAATGCTCAACGCACACTGTGGTAGTGAGTTCCTCATTCTCACCACTCTCTTTGGTAAAGAGTTTCTCCTGGATTCCCTATTAACTTCATTAGTGACGATCTTATATGTATGGACATCATTTCTGGTTTCCTCCGCAAGTGAAAACACCTTAACTACATCTGCCTTGTCAAAATTTTCATAATTTAAAGAGCTCTATCAGAACCCCACTCCCATTTGTCCCTTTTCTAGAGAAAAGAGCGCAAACTTGGTCAATCTATCCTGATAGATACAGAATTTCAGTTCTGGTATCCTCATTGTCAATATACATTGCACCTTCACCAGTGCTTCGATATCCATTTTATAATATGGAGACCAGGACTCTGCACGGTGCTCGAAGAGTGTCTAACCCGGTTTATACAAGGTTCACCTCTCTGCTTTTCAATTTTCGGCCTCTGCATATAAATCCCATGATATTCCTTGCTTTCCTAGAATCATAGCTTCATAGAAATTCCTGTCACAGAAGGAGGCCGTTCGATAAGGAGCCATCTAGCCGAATCCCAGGTAGCAGCCCTTGGTCCGGAGCCTTGTAGCTTATGGTACTCTAAGTGCATAGCCAAGAACGTTTTAAATGTTATGAGGGCTTCTGCATCGACCACTCTTTCTGGCAGTGAGTTCCAGACCCCCACAACACTCGGGGTGAAAATGTTCTCCTCAACTCCCTTCTAATCCTTCTGCCTATTACGTTAAATCTATGCCTCCTGTCTATTGAAATCACTGCTAGGGGAAATAGGTGCAAAGAGAACAACCCCAGCATACACAGCTTAGTAATGGCCTTATAATCTGCGTTTCAACTTTTAATGATTTGTGTGCCTAAACCCCCAGTTTCCTCTGCTCCTCTATGCTATTTAAGTATTAGTTCCGAAGGAATAGCTGACAGCCTTATTACACGTTATTTCACTTATATCCTTCCACTTCACATATACATAATTAATAGTGAACCATTATTCGGGATGGAAATGGCTAGCGGCGCTGCTTGATCCATTGAAGAGTTAAGGGGACAGTGGAGGATTACTTGACCGAGACAGATAAATAGTTTGTGAGATTCGGCCTCAGCAAAAGCGATGGGTGTGAAGATCAGCAACAGAGCAGGAACGGGAATTGCTGTTGCTGCTCGCATGAAACGATTGACAGAGCTCTTGATGTCCATTTTGGGGAAAGCCAGGAGAGGCACAGAGGGTCACTGTGGACTTGTCCACGAATAATTCAATTATACAAATGCAGGGGATTGGAAAACTAGTGGAGTAGTGAAGTGTTGGGATAATGGCGGTGAAATAAGTACAGAAGAGGAAATACAGAAAACAGAATTAGTAAAAGGGATATCGAACTGGTGAAATATTGACCCTTGAACACATGCAGGTCATGTCTGGCTCATGCCAAACGTTATTATATGGCTTGCTAACAAAATGATACATTCGTGTGATGAAAATCAGTAATCGTGTAATTAAGTACAGCATTTGCCGGGACATCACATGGCACTGAAGGCAACCTATTGACGTTGGTAGCGAATTTATTAGAAGTTAGGAGAAAGAGAGCAGGGATAACGGGGATGCAATCTAATTGGAAGGATGTGACACGTGGTGTCCTCAGGATTCCGTAATGTGGACTCATGTTTTGACTGCACTGATCTATGAGTTACTGGAAAGAATAAAGTTACATACATCCAAGTTCATTAACGACACTGAGTTCGGTTTCACTGTAAATTCTGGAGATAGCAGCAGAATGTTGCAAAGGGACATGGCTAGATTATGTGAGTGGGCAAAACTCAGGGCGATTCAGTTCCGTGTGGGGGGTGTGTGAGGTCACCCAATTTAGACCTAACAAGATATACATTGCACTGTGAATGCTGAGTGCACTTTTATAACCCACATCAGAGTAAGGATATAAGAACAAAGGAACAGAAGTAGGCCATTCAGCCCCTCGAGCCTGTTTCACCAATCAATCCGATTATTGCTGATCTGTATCTTAACACCTCTACCTGCCTTGATTTGTAAAACCTTGCTTATTAAAAATCTATCAATCTCAGTTTACAAATTTTCAATTAACCATGCCCCAATCGACATTTGTGTGAGAGTTCAAGGTTTTCTCTACACATTGTGTATAGAAGTGCTACGTGAAGTTAGCCTTGAATTGCCTAGATCTAATTTTAAGGTTATGCACCTTTGTTCTGTACTCTCCGAAAAGAGGATATAGTTTATCTCTTTCTCTCGTTAATGACCTTAACCAGCTTAATTAGATCTCCACTTAATCTTCTGTGCTCGAGCGGGTACAAGCCTAGACTAGGAAACCTGTCCTCATAATTTAACCCTTTTATCCCCGGTATCATTCAGGTGAAAATGTGCTGGCTCCCCTCAAAGCCAATGGGGCAAATTTTGCGGTGGATATGATACCATTCTCTGAGAGCACTCTGTCATACCATCTTTGAAATTGAAGGCAAGTTCGGGATATTCACATGTGGTTGCTCAGCCGCTAAACACCGAACTAGTGATCTGTCAAGGTTCACCTTATCACATGATCTGCACCGACGGGGAAATACTGATTATTGGCGGAGAATTGGGCTAGTTACCAACGAACTGCCCGGCACATACGTCCGAAAATGTCACATCAATGAGAGCAGGTGCAGGAGCCTGTGACACATCTTAAAGGAAGATCTGTGTGTGTATATTGTAGACGTTTTGGTGGAGGAGACTTTTTTGTCGGTCGAGTTTCATTTATTTATTTGGGAATTTGAATAAGAAATTCAAATAAAGTGAACATCTTACAGATTTCAGTACGAAAAAGTCCATTCACATCAAACATGAACAAGACAACAAACAATATAATGCCTCTATAACAAGGTACATAGATTTATCTATTACCGTTTTAAATGAGGTCTGAATAATATATTATAATCCTGAAAATTAACATTGAATATATGGCTGGGAATCTCTTTCTGAATTCGAACAATAATACTTGTAGGGGATATAAATATTGTTAGACGTTTACTGAGGATCAAAGCATAAAGTAGCATACATAGCGACTAATAGATTGTGATTTTGGATTTAAAAAATGAAACAAACGGCTGATATATGAAAGAAGATCAAGCGCCAGGTTAATTAAATGTTTTTAAATGTTTTTAGAAGTTTTGAAAAGATTTAAAAACATAATTTCAATGGAATAGACTGAAATGGGCTTATCTGGGCGTGGCTTAGTATTGGCAAATTTGTGGGCGTGTCTTCCCTTACGCATAGGCTGTACACGGTGCTCCTGGCCTTAGTGATGTCATACACTGTGCAGAACTCTGCAGCGCCAAAGAGCAGCTCTCCGTTCCCCCTAGTTCCATAGTTTGCAGCTTGCCACCGAACGCAATCTTTGGGCCATCATATCATTCCTGACATAACAGCAAAATACTGCGGATGGTGGAAATCTGAAATAACAACAGAAAATGCTGGAAATACTCAGCAGGCCAGGCAGCATCCGTGGAGAAAGTTAGAGAGTTAACGTTTCAGGTCTGGGACACTTCATCAGAACTGGAAAAAGCTGAAGATGTAACAGATATTAGCAGATGCAGAGATCGGGGGGGGGGGTTGTTAGGAAGGAAGGAATTGAAGAAACATCCAATGCATTTGTAAGAGGCCAGAAAGATAAAATGTTGCAAATGAGAATGGCAAAAACCATACTGAATGAAAAATGGGGGCAGGGATAATTACCTGAAATTGTTGAACTCAATGTTGAGTCCAGCAGGTTGTAAAGTGCCTAATCGAAAGATGAGGTGCTGTTCCTCGAGCTTACGTTGAGCTTCATTGGATCAATGTAATAGGCCGAGGACAGAGAGATCAGAGTGGGAGTGAAGCGGTGAATTAAAGTGGCAGGCGACCGGAAGCTCAGGGTCAGCCTTACGGACTGAATGGAGATTTTCCGCAAAGCGGTCAACCAATCTGCGACTGGTCTCCCCAATGTAGAGGAGACCGCATCATGAGCAGTGAATACAGTATATAAAATTGCAAGAATTACAAGTAAATCGCTGCTTCACCTGGAAGGGGTGTTTGGGGCCCTGGATAGTGGGAAGGGAGGAGATAAAAGGGCATGTATTGCATCTCCTGCGCTTGCACAGGAAGGTGCCAGGTGAAGGAGAAGGGCCGTTGGGGGTGATTGAGGAGTGGACCAGTGTGTTGCGGAGGGAGCGGTCCCTTCGGAATGCTGAAAAGGGAGCTGAGGGGAAGATCTGTTTGGTGGTGGGATCATGTTGGATTTACCGGAAATGGAGGAGGATGATCCGTTGAATGTGGAGGCTGGTGGGTTGAAAAGTGAGGACAAGGGGAACCCTATCGTGGCTCTGGGAGGGGTGGAAGGGGTATGAGCAGAAGTGCGGGAAATAGAACCGACACAGTCAAGGGCCGTGTCAACCACGTTAGAGGGGAATCCTCGGTAGAGGAAAAAGGAAGACATGTCAGAAGCACTTATATGGAAGGTGGCATCGTCAGAGCAGATGCGGCGGAGATGGAGAAACTGGGAGAATGGAATAGAGTCCTTACAGGCAGCGGGGTGGGAGGAAGTGTAGTCCAGGTAGCTGTGGGAGTTGGTGGGCTTGTAGTGGATGTTTGTCGAAAGGGCCCATGCGTGTTCCCATAGCAACACCTTTAATTTGGAGGAATTGAGTGGAGTCAAAGTAGAAGGTGTTCAATATGAGATCAATTTCATCCAGGCGGAAAAGGGTGGTGGCGGATGGGGACTGGTTGGGCCTCTTTTCAAGGAAGAAACAGAGCGCCCGAAGGCCATCCTGGTAGGGGATGGAGGTTTAGACGGATTGGACGTCCATAGTGAAAAGGAGATGGTTGGGGCCAGGAAACTGGAAACTGTAAAAGTGACAAAGTGCGTCAGAAGAGTCGCGAATGTAGCTGGGAAGAGACACGACAAGGGGAGAAAAAATAGTGTCGAGATACGAGCAGGTAAGTTCCGTGGGGCAAGAACAGGCTGAAACGATGGGTCTACCAGGGCAGTCCTGTTTGTGGATCTTGGGAAGGAGGTGGAAGCGGGCTGTGCGTGGTTGGGGGTTTATGATGTTGGTGGCCATGGAGGGAAGATCTCCAGATGAGATGAGTTCAGTAACACACTTGGAAACAATGGCTTGATGTTTGCTAGTGGGGTCATGGCCTAGGCGGAGGTAGGAGCAGGTGTTGGAGATTTGGCATTCAGCTACCGCATGGTAGAGGTCGGTTCACCAAACAACAACAGCACCACCCTTATCAGCAGGTTTAATGATAATGTTAGGGTTGGATCAGAGAAAACGGAGTGCTGCAAATTCAGAGGGAGATAGGTTGGAGTGAGAGAGGGGAGCAGAGAAAGGAGATGGCCGATGTCTCGATCCCACCAGGACGGCCTTCGGGCGCTCCGTTTCTTCCTTGAACAGAGGCCCAACCAGTCCCCATCCACCACCACCCTCCTCTGCCTGGCTGAACTTGTTCTCACATTGAACAACTTCTCCTTTGACTCCACTCACTTCCTCCAAATTAAAGGTGTTGCTATGGGAACCCGCATGGGCGCTAGCTATGCCTGCCTGTTCATGGGATATGTGGAACATTCTTTGTGTCAGTCCTACTCAGGACCCATCCCTCACCTCTTTTTCCGTTACATCGATGACTGCATTGGTGCCGTTTTCTGCTCTCGCCCTGACTAGATAAGTTCATTCACTTTACTTCCAATTTCCAAACTTCCCTCACCTTCACATGGTCCATCTCCGACTGTTCTGTTCCCTTCCTTGACTTCTCCATCTCCATTTCTGGCGATCGGCTTTCGATAAACATCCAGTACAAGCCCATCGACTCCCACAGCTACATGGATTACATTTCCTCCCACCCCGCTTCCTGTAAGAACACTATTCTATTCTTCCAGTTACTCCATCTCCGCCGCGTCTGCTCTGATGATGGCATCTTCCATACCAGTGCTTCCGACATGTGTTCCTTTTTCCTCAACTGAGGATTCCCCTCTACTGTGGTTGACACGGCCCTTGACCGTGTCCATTCTATTTCCCGCAATTCTGCTCTCACACCTACCCTTCCCTCCCAGAACCACGATAGGGGTTCCCTTGTCCTCACCTTTCACCCCACCAGCCTCCACATTAAACGGATCATCCTCCGACATTTCCGCCACCTCCAACTTGATCCCACCACCAAACATATCTTACACTCTCCTCCCCTTTCAGAATTCCAAAGGGGTCGCTGCCTCTGCAACACTCTGGTCCACTCCTCAATCACCCCCAACAGTCGTTCTCCTTCACCTGGCAACTTCCCGTGCAAGCACAGGAGAGGCAACACATGCCCTTTTACCTCCTCCCTTCCCACTGTCCAGGGCCTCAAACAGCCCTTCCAGGTGAAACAGCAATTTACGTGTACTTCTTGCAATTTAATATACTGTATTCGTGCTCACGATGCGGTCTCCACTACATTGGTGAGACCAAACACAGATTGGGCGATCGCTATGCGGAACACCTCCAATCAGTCCATAAGTGTGACCCTGAGCTTCCGGTTGCCTGTCACTATAATTCACCGCTTCACTCCTGCTCTGATCTTTCTGTCCACTCCCTATTACATTGTTCCAATGAAGCTCAACGTAAGCTCGAGGAAGAGCACCTCATCTTTCGACTAGGCACTTTACAGCCTGCCGGACTCAACACTGAGTTCAACAATTTCAGATAATTATCCCTGCCCCCATTTTTCATGCAGTATGATTTTTGCCATTCCCATTTGCAAAATGTTATCTTTCTTGCCTCTTACAAAAGTACAGGATGTTCTTTCAATTCCTTCCTCCCCTCCTAACCACCCCCCATCTCTGCACGTACTTAATATCTGTTACATCTCCAGCTTATTCCAGTTCTGATGAAGGGCCCCATACCTGAAATGATAACTCTATTTCTCTCTCCCCGGATGCTGCCTGGCTTGCTGAGTATTTCCAGCATTTTCTGTTGTTATTTCAGATTTCCAGCATCCTCAGTATTTTGCTATTTTATTAGTGTTTGGTTCTTCTGGGAATGCCCGCCTTGAAGAAGTTCTGCTCTTCTCTCCGACAGGAGTTCCGTTTGTCTATTCAGTGTTGTTCATCGTCATTGCTTTCAGTTTCCCTTCTCGTGTTTGATCAGTTATCTGCCAAGACTCGGTTTCACAGCCACATCTCTTTCCACAGTAACTGTCTCTGATTCAGAGTTATTCAACGTGGATTCCAACTGAACTACCACGCTTCATGTTTTGGATCCACCCAGGGTTACAAATATCTCCTCGATAGTCATCGTTCCTTGAACTACTGCTCTCGCCGCATCTTGAGATCCATGCTCAACGCCATGCAGCGCCACATGATCAACCTCGACCTCTCTCTTCAGTAGAACCGACGCACTCTATTACAAAGCTGTCTGGCTACACAGTTCCATTACATCCTCCGACTCATCCGACGCTTCCAAAATAAAAATATTTTCCTTCCTTTGTGATGTCAAGGATCACAAACTTCATCAACTCGTGGACACCAACGCCCCTCCAGAACCTTCCTCCCCTTTACTTTCCTCTGATCCCATCCCTTCTTCCAATCTCACCCCCTGCCGTGTTTTCACTATCCCCTCCTACCATCTCCTCTCTGACCCCGAATGATCAGTCCTCAGCAAAGGCCTGAGCTTCATCCCCTTACGCCCCCATCTGAATGAATTTCGAGCTCGGCACGCTGCTGAGCTGTTCTTCCATCGCCTTCATCTCCATGCCCACTTCACTGACCAGGAGTCTTCCCCCTGCATGGTTCATCTTTTCTCCCGCTTTCTATATTCTCCTTCTGCTTGGACCCCTCCCTCTGGCCTCTTACCCTCTCTAGATCATTTCATTGCTATCTGCCGACGTGACATCGGACGTCTTCATTTCTCTGCTCATCCCTCTGAAATTGCAGCACTCTGTTCTCTCCGATCCAGCCCTAGCATTGTCATTAAACCTGCTGATAAGCGTTGTTCTGTTGTTGTTTGGCGAACCGACCTCTAGCGTGCGGAAGCTGAACGACAACTCCCCAACACCTCCTCCTAACTCCGCCTGGACCATGACTACACTGGAAAACATCAAGCCATTGTTTCCAAGTTTGTCACTGACCTCATCTCCTCTGGAGATCTTCCCTCCATGGCCGCCAAACTCATAGTCCCCCAAACCCGCACAGCCCGCTCCTACCTCCTTCCCAAGATCCACAAACAGGACTGCCCTGGTAGGCCCATCGTTTCAGCTTGTTCCTGCCCCACGGAACTTATATCTTCCTATCTCGACTCTATTTTTTCTCCCCATGTCCAGACTCCTCCCACATACATTCGGGACTCTTCCGTTGCCCTCCATCTCTTTAACAGTTTCAAGTTTCCTGGCCCCAACCGTCTCCTTTTCACTATGGACGTTCAATCCCTCTACACCTCCTTCCCCCACGAGGACGGCCTTCGGGCGCTCCGTTTCTTTCTTGAACAGAGGCCGAACTATTCCCCACCCACCACCACACTCCTCTGCCAGGCTGAACTTGTTCTCACATTGAACAACTTCTCCTTTGACACCACTCACTTCCTCCAAATTAAAGGCGTTGCTATGGACCCCGCATGGGCCCTAGCTATACCTGCCTGTTCATGGGATATGTGGAACATTCTTTGTTCCAGTCCTACTCATGTCCCCTCCCTCACCTCTTTTTCTGGTCCATTGATGACTGTATTGGTGCTGTTTCCTGCTTTCGCCCTGAACTAGATAAGTTCATTCACTGTACTTCCATTTTCCACCCTTCCCTCACCTTCACATTGTTCATCTCCGACTCTTCCCATCCCTTCCTTGACTTCTACGTCTCCATTTCTGGCGATTGGCTTTCGAGAAACATCCACTACAAGCCCACCTACTCCCACAGCTACTTGGACGACACTTCCTCCCAACCCGCTTCCTGAAAGGACTCTATTCCATTCTCCCAGTTTCTCCATCTCCGCCGTATCTGCGCTGACGATGCCACCATCCATATCATTGCTTCTGACATGCCTTCCTTTTTCCTCAACTGAGGATTCCCATCTACTGTGGTTGACACGGCCCACACTCTGACCTTTCTCCCCGGCCGATCTCCAGGACCAATGTGTATCTGAGTCAAAGGGACTCTCTCTGTCGTTTCTCCCCGGTTCTTCTCCTGGACCAATGTGTATTTGAGTCATTGGGACTCTCTCAGACCTTTCTCCCCAGTCCATCTCCAAGACCAGTGTGTATCTGAATCAATGAGACTCTCTGTGAATTTTATCCCCAGTCCATCTCAAGGAGCTGTGTGTATCTCAGCAAATGGGATTTCTCTGACCTTCCTCCCCAGTCCATCTCCAGGACCAGTGTGTATCTGAGTCAATGAGAATCTCTCTGAATTGTATCCCCAGTCCATCTCAATGACCAATGTGTATCTGAGTCAATGGGACTCTCTCTGACCTTTCTCCATAGTCCTTCTCCGGGACCAGTGTGTATCTGAGTCAATGGGACTCCCTCTGAATATTCTCCGCAGTCCATCTCCAGGACCAATGTGTGTCTGAATTAATGGACCTCTCTCTGAAATGTTCCCTGGTCCTTCCCAGGACCACTGTGAATCTGAATTAATGAGGTTCTATTTGACCTTTCTTCCCAGTCCATCTCCAGGACCAGTGTATATCTGATTCAATGGGACTCCCTAAAAATTTTCCCCAGCCCATCTCCGGGACTAGTGTGTATCTGAGTCAATGATAGTCTTTCTCTGACATTTCTCCATTGGTCATCTCCAGTACGAAAGTTTATCTCAGTCAATGCGACTCTCTCTGATCTTCCTCCCCAGTCAATCTCCAGAAGCAATGTGTAACTGAGTCCATGATAATCTCTCTGACTTTTATCCCCAGTCCATCTCAAGGACCAGTGTGTATCTGAGTGAATGGGACTCTCTCTGACCGTTCTCCCCAGTCAATCTCCATGACCAGTGTGCATCTGAGTCAAAGGGACTCTCTCTGACCTTTCTCGCCAGTCAATCTATCGGACCAGTGTCTATCTGGGTCAATGGGACATGCTATGACCTTGCTCCCAAGTCCATCTCCAGGGCAAGTATGTATCTGAGTCAGTGAGACTCTCTCTGACCGTTCTCCCCAGGCAATCTCAAGGACCAGTGTGTATCTGAGTCAATGAGATTTTCTCTGACCTTCCTCCCCAGCCCATCTCCAGGACCAGTGTGCATCTGATTCAATGGGACTCTCTCTGACCGTGCTCCCCAGATCATCTCCAGGACCAGTGTGTATCTGAATCAATGGACATCTCTCTGACCATTCTCCCTGGTCCATCTCCAGGACCAGTGTGTATCTCATAGAGTCATAGAGTAATACAGCACGGATAGAGGCCCTTCGGCCCATCGTGTCCGCACCGGCCATCAAGCCCTCTCTAATCTAATCCCATATTCCAGCATTTGGTCCGTAGCCTTGTATGCTATGGCATTTCAAGTGCTCATCCAAATGCTTCTTAAATGTTGTGAGGGTTTCTGCCTCCACACGCCTTTCAGGCAGTGAGTTCCAGATTCCAACCACCCTCTGGGTGAAAAAGTTCTTTCTCAAATCCCCTCTAAACCTCCCGCCCTTTACCTTGAATCTATGCCCCCTAGTTATTGACCCCTCTACTAAGGGAAAAAGCTCCTCAGCATCCATCCTATCTATGCCCCTCATAATTTTGTACACCTCAATCATGTCCCCCCTCAGCCTCCTCTGCTCCAAGGAAAACAAACCCAATCTGCCCAGTCTCTCTTCATAGCTGAAGCGCTCCAGCCCTGGTAACATCCTGGTGAACCTCCTCTGCACCCTCTCTAACGCGATCACATCCTTCCTGTAGTGTGGCGACCAGAACTGCACACAGTATTCCAGCTGTGGCCTAACCAATGTTTTATACAGCTCCATCATAACCTCCTTGCTCTTATATTCAATGCCTCGGCTAATGAAGGCAAGTATCCCATATGACTTTTTTACCACCTTATCCACCTGTTCCGCCGCCTTCAGGGATCTGTGTACTTGCACACCCAGATCCCTCTGACCCTCCGTCTTGCCTAGGGTCTTTCCATTCATTGTGTATTCCCTTGCCTTGTTAATCCCCCCAAAGTGCATCACCTCGCACTTTTCTGGGTTAAATTCCATTTGCCACTGCTCCGCACATCTGACCAACCCATCTATATCGTCCTGCAGACTGAGGCTACCCTCCTCGCTATTTACCACCCTACCAATTTTTGTATCATCCGCGAACTTACTGATCATACCTTTTAAACTCATATCCAAGTCATTAATGTAGACCACAAACAGCAAGGGACCCAGCACCGATCCCTGTGGTACCCCACTGGCCACAGGCTTCCAGTCACAAAAACAACCTTCGACCATCACCCTCTGTCTTCTGCCACTAAGCCAGTTTTGTGTCCAATGTGCCAAGGCACCCTGGATTCCATGGGCTCTTACCTTCTTGACCAGTGCGGGACTTTATCGAAGGCCTTACTGAAATCCATGTATACCACATCCACTGCGTTACCCTCATCCACACACCTAGTCACCCCCTCAAAAAATTCAATCAAATTAGTCAGACATGATCTTCCCTTGACAAAGCCATGTTGACTATTCCTGATTAATCCTTGCCTCTCCAAGTGGAGACAAATTTTGTCCCTCAGAATTTTTTCCAATAATTTTCCTACCACTGATGTTAGGCTCACTGGCCTGTAGTTCCCCGGTTTTTCCCTACTACCCTTCTTGAATAATGGTACTACATTAGCGGCTCTCCAGTCCTCTGGCACATCCCCTGTGGCCAGAGAGGTCCTGAATATATTTGTTAGAGCCCCCGCAATCTCTTCCTTTGCCTCACAGAGCAGCCTGGGATACATTTCATCCGGGCCTGGGGATTTATCCATTTTTAGGCCAGCTAAAACCGCCAATACCTCCTCCCTCTCGATGTTAATATGTTCGAGCATATCACAGTCCCCCCGCCCTATTTCTATGTCTACATCGTCCTTCTCCATAGTGAAAACAGATGCAAAAAATTCATTTAGAACCCCTCCTACATCTTCCGGCTCCACACACAGATTGCCACTTTTGTCCCTAATGGGCCCTATTTTTTCCTTAGTTATCCTCTTACCCTTAATATACTTATGAAACATCTTCGGATTTTCCTTTATTTTGCTCGCCAGTGTTATTTCATGGCCCCTCCTTGATCTCCTAATTTCTTTTTTAAGTATCCCTCTGCACTTTTTGTACTCCTCTAGGGCTTCCTCCGTCTTTAGCCTTTTGTATCTACCAAAAGCCCGCCTTTTTTTCCTAATCCATTCTCGTATATCCCCTGACATCCAAGGTTCCCTGTGGTTTTTGGAATCACTCTTGACCTTTACGGGAACATGTTGCCATTGTATGATCTCAATCTCCCTTCTGAAAGCCTCCCATTGCTCCGATGCGGATTTTCCTACAAGTAGCTGATCCCAGTCCATTTTGGCCAGATCCTGCCTTATCCTATTAAAATCGGCCTTCCCCCAATTTAGAACTTTTATTTCCGGCCCATCCCTGTCCTTTTCCATGACCACCTTAAATCTTACCATATTATGGTCACTATCACCAAAGTGCTCACCTACTAGCACTTTTTCCACTTGGCCGGCCACATTCCCTAGAATTAGGTTCAGTACCGCCCCCTCTCTTGTAGGACTTTCTACATGCTGGCTCAAAAAGCTCTCCTGGATGCACTTTAAGAATTCTACACCCTCTGAGCCTTTCACACTCTGACTATCCCAGTTAATATTGGGGAAGTTGAAATCCCCCATTATTATTACCCTATTATTTGCACATTTCTCTGAGATTTGCCTACATATCTGTTCCTCTATCTCCCCCTGACTGTTTGGAGGCCTATAGTACACTCCCAGCAAAGTGCTTGCCCCCTTTTTGTTTTTAAGCTCCACCCATATGGCCTCATTAGAGGACCCTGCTAATATATCATCCCTCCTTACTGCAGTAATTGACTCCTTAATTAATATTGCGACACCCCCTCCTCTTATACCTCCCCCTCTGTCTCGCCTGAAGATCCTGTACCCCGGAATATTGAGCTGCCAGTCTTGCCCCTCCCTCAAACATGTCTCCGTGATAGCAACAATATCATACTCCCATGTGTTTATCAACACCTTCAGTTCATCCACCTTATTTGCAAGACTCCTTGCATTAAAATAGATGCCATCCAGCCTTGCCCTTATATATTTGCCCTGTCTACCAAGCTGACTTGTTTTATTCTCTATAATTGGCAGCACATCACCCCCTATTTCTGCTCCCCTCTGTATCCCATCCCCCTGCCAAGTTAGTTTAAACCCCCCCCAACAGTGCTTGCAAACCTCCCCGCAAGGATATTTGTCCCTCTCTGGTTCAGGTGCAACCCGTCCGACTTGTACAAGTCCCACCTTTCCCAGAAGCCGTCCCAGTGATCCAGGAAAGTAAAACCCTCCCACCTACACCAAATCTTTAGCCACGCATTCATCTTCTCTATCCTCCCATTCCTATACTTACTAGCACGTGGCACTGGGAGTAATCCAGAGATTACAACCTTTTAGGTCCTGCTCTTTAATCTGTTACCTAGCTCCCTAAATTCTTGATGCAGGACCTCATCCCCCTTCCTTCCTATGTCGTTGGTCCCAATGTGGAGCACGACCTCTGCCTGCTCCCCCTCCCCCTTAAGAATGCCCTGTAGCCGCTCAGTGACATCCCAGACCCTGGCCCCAGGGAGGCAACAAACAATCCTGGAGTCACGTTTGCGGCCACAGCAACGCCTATCTGTTCCCCTTACGATAGAATCCCCTACCACTATTGCTCTCCCACTCTTTTTCCTCCCTTTCTGAGCATCAGTAGCGTCCCTGGTGCCAGGAAGCTGGCTGCTGCTGCCTTCCCCTGGTGAGACATCCCCCTCAACAGTATCCAACTTGGTATACTTGTTTGAAAGGGGGATGTCCGCAGGGGTTCCCTGCACTTCCTGCCTGCCTCTGTTGCTCCGCCTGATGCTCTCCCCCTGTGCAGCCCTACCCTGAGGCGTGAACAACTCGCTAAACATGCTATCCACGACCTTCTCAGCATCGCGCATGCTCCAAAATTCATCCACCCGCAGCTCGAGCGCCGCAATGCGGTCTACAAGTAGCTGCAGCTGGATGCATTTCCCGCACACATGGTCGTCAGGAACACTGGCAGCGTCCCTGATTTCCCACATGGAGCAAGAGGAGCAGAACACGGGTCTGAGCTCTCCTGCCATGACTTACTCCTTTAATTAATTTAAACATTTATTCAATACCCCAGTTACAGGTATACTCTAGGGCGCTTTATTTACCAACTGTCCCCACTACACCAGAGACCATAGAAATTTAACACCACAGAAGTCAAGCTTGTATTGAAAAGAGAGAAATACTCACCAACCAATCATTTACCTGCTCCCTGGTGACGTCACACTCTGAGTACTTTTTACCTCTCTCCTCTGCTGTTGATTTGGTATGCCTCGCCTCTCTCTGGTATTTGTACCCGACTCCTCCTCGCTGCTCCCTGTGGTCGGGCCTCGTTGGTGGAGCCGGTTTTTAAGATGGGCTCCGCCTCACCTCGCCTCGCTGCTCCCTGTGGTCGGGCCTCGTTGGTGGAGCCGGTTTTTAAGCCGGGCTCCGCCTCACCTCGCCTCGCTGCTCCCTGTGGTCGGGCCTCGTTGGTGGAGCCGGTTTTTAAGCTGGGCTCCGCCTCACCTCGCCTCGCTGCTCCCTGTGGTCGGGCCTCGTTGGTGGGGCCGGTTTTTAAGCCGGGCTCCGCCTCACCTCGCCTCGCTGCTCCCTGAGGTCGGGCCTCGTTGTTGGAGCCCGTTTTTAAGCCGGGCTCTGCCTCACCTCGCCTCGCTGCTCCCTGTGGTCGGGCCTCGTTTGTGTCAATGGAACTCGCTCTGGCCTTTATGTCCAGTCCATCTCCAGGACCATTGTGTATCTGAGTCAATGAGGCTCTATCTGACCTTTGTTCCCAGTCCATCTCCAGGACCAGTATGTATCTGGGTCAATGGGGCTCTCTCTAACATTTCTACCCGGGCCATATCCAGGACCAGTGTGTATCTGAGTCAATGGGACTCGCTCCGTACTTTATGTCCAGTCCATGTCCAGGACCAGTGTGTATCTGAGTCAATGGGACTCGCTCCGTACTTTATGTCCAGTCCATGTCCAGGACCAGTGTGTATCTGAGTCAATGGGACTCGCTCAGTACTTTATGTCCAGTCCATCTCCAGGACCATTGTGTATCTGAGTCAATCGGACTTTCTCTGACCTTGCTCCCCAGTCCATCTCCAGGACCAGTATATATCTGAGACAGAGAGACTCTCTCTGACCGTTCTCCCCATTCCATCACAAGGACCATTGTGTATCTGAGTCAATGGGACATGCTCTGGCATTCCTCACCAGTCCATCTCCAGGACCAGTGTGTATCTGAGTCAACGGGACTCCCTCTGAACATTCTCCCCAGTCCATCTCCAGGACCAGTGTGTGTCTGAGTCAATGGACCGCTCTCTGACCTTTTTCCCTGGTGCTTCTCCAGGACCACTGTGAATCTGAGTCATATTGGCTCTATTTGAATTTTCTTCCCAGTCCATCTCCAGGACCAGTGAGTATCTGAGCCAATGGGACTCTCTGAAATTTCTCCCCAGTCCATCTCCAGGACTAGTGTGTATCTGAGTCAATGGGGCTCTCTCTGACCTTTCTCCCCGGTCCATCTCCAGGACCAGTGTGCATCTGAGTCAAAGTGACTCTCTCTGTCCTTTCTCCCCGGTCCATCTCCAGGACCAATGTGTATCTGAATCAATGGGACTCTCTCAGACCTTTCTCCCCTGTCCATCACCAGGACCGGTGTGAATCTGAGTCAATGAGACTCTCTCTGAAATTTATCCCCAGTCCATCTCAAGGACATTTGTGTATCTGAGTCAATGGGACTCTCTCTGTATTTCTGCCCAGTCCATCTCCGGGACCAGTGTGTATCTGAGTCAATCGGACTTTCTCTGACCTTGCTCCCCAGTCCATCTCCAGGACCTGTATGTATCTGAGACAGTGAGACTCTCTCTGTCCGTTATCCCCAGTCCATCTCAACGTCCATTGTGTATCTGACTCAATGGGACTTGCTCTGACATTCCTCACCGGTCCATCTCCAGGACCAGTGTGCATCTGAGTCAATGAGGCTCTATTTGAAATTTCTTCCCAGTCCATCTCCAGGACCAGTGTGTATCTGAGTCAATGGGACTCTCTGAAATTACTCCCCAGTCCATCTTCATGACTAGTGTGTATCTCAGTCAATGGGACTCTCATTGACCTTTCTCCCCAGTCCATCTCCAGTGCCAGTGTGTATCTGAGTCAATGGGACTCTCTCTGGCCTTTCTCCCCAGACCATCTCCAGGAGCGGTGTGTATCTGAGTCAATGGGACACTCTCTGACCTTTTTCCCCAGTCCATCTCCAGGACCAGTGTTTATCTGGGTCAATGGGACACCCTCTGACATTCCTCCCCGGTCCATCTCCAGGACCAATGTGTATCTGAGTCAAATGGACTCTCTCTGACCTTTCTCCCCAATCCGTCTCCAGGACCAGTGTGTATCTGAGTCAATGGGACTCTCTCTGACCGTTCTGCCCAGTCCATCTGCATGACCAGTGTCTATATGTGCTAATGGGACTCTCCCAGGCATTTCTCCCAGTGCATCTCCAGGACCAGTGTGTATCTGTGTCAATGGGACTCCCTCTGACCTATCTCCCAGTCCATCTCCAAGACCAGTGCGTATCTGAGTCAATGAGACTCTCTCTGACTTTTCTCACCATTCATCTCCAGGTTCAGTGTGTATCTGAGTCAATGGGGCTCCCTCTGACCTTTCTCCCCAGTCCATCTCCAGGACCAGTGTGTATCTGAGGCAGCGGGACCCTCTCTGACATTTCTCCCCAGTCCATCTCCAGGACTAGTGTGTATCTGAGGCAACGGGACTCTTAAGATCTTCCTCCCCATTCCAACTCCAGGAGCAGTGTGTATCTGAGTCAATGAGTCTCTTATTGAACATTCTCCACAGTCCTTCTCCATGACCAGTGTGTATCTGAGTCAATGGGGCTCTCTGTCCTTTCTCCCCGTTCCATCTCCAGGACCAGTGTACATTTGAGTCAATGAGGCCCTATCTAACCCTTCGTCCCTGTCCATCTCCTGGAGCAGTGCGTATCTGAGTCAATGGGACTCTCTCTGACCTTTCTCCCCCGCCCATCTCCAGGGCCAGTTTGTATCTGAATCAATGAGAATCTCTCTGACCGTTCTCCACAGTCCATCTCAAGGCCCAGTGTGAAGCTGAGTCAATGGGACTCACTCTGACCTTTCTCCCAAGGCCATCACCAGGACCAAAGTGTATCTTAGTCAATGGGACTCTTCTGACTTTTCCATCCAGCCCATCACCAGGACCAGTTTGTGGCTGAATCAAAGGGATACTCTGACATTTCTCAAATGTCCATCTCCAGAACCAGTGGTTACGAGAGTCAATTGGACAATCTCAGGCCTTTCTCCCCTGTCCATCTCCAGGACTAGTGTGTATCTGAGTCAATGAGAATCACTGACCTCTCTCCCCAATACATCTCCATGACCACTGTGCATCTGAGTCAATGGGACTCTCTCTGAAATTTCTCCCTGGTCCAACTCCAGAACCAATGTGTATACGAGTGAATGGAACTCTATCTGACAATTCTTCCCGGTGCATCTCCAGGACAATTGTGTATCTGAATGAATGAGATTCTCTCTGAACATTCGCTCCAGCCAATCTGCAGACCCAGAGTGCATCAGATTCAATGGGACTCTCTCTGTCCTTTCTCGCCATTCCATCTCCAGCACCAGTGTGTATCTGAGTCAATTAGACTCTCTCTGACCATTGCCCCCGGTCCATCTCAAGGACCAAATTATATCTGAGTCAATGGGACTCTCTCTGACATTTCGCCCCGGTCCATCTGCAGAACCAAAGTGCATCAGATTCAATGGGACTCTCTCTGACCTTTCCCCCCAATTCATCTCCAGGCCAGTGTGTATCTGAGTCAATGGGACTCACTGACATTTCTTAAACGTCCATTTCCAGGACCAGTGTGTATCTGAGTCAATATGTCTCTTTCTGATATTTCTTCCAGTCCATCTACAGTACCAGTTTGCATCTGAGTCAATGGGAATCTTTCTGACCTTTCTCCACAATCCATCTGCAGCACCAGTGTGTATCGGAGTCAATGAGATTATCTTTGCCCATTCACCCCAGTCCAGCTCCAGGACCAGTGTGTATCTGTTTCAAAGGGACTATTTCTGATCATTCGCCCTGGCTTCTCTGCAGGACCAATGTGTATTTGAGTCAGTGGGGTTCTGTCTGAAGTTTCTCCCCGGTCCTCCTCCAGTACCATTGTCTATCTGTGTCAATTGGACATTCTCTGAACTTTCTACCCTGTCCATCTTCGGGACCAGTGTGTACTTAGTCGTTGGACTATCTCTCCGGTCCATCTCCAGGAGCAGTGTGTTTGTGAGTCAACTGTAATCTCTCTGACCCTTCTCCCCAGCCCATCTCCAGATCCAGAGTGCATCTGAGACAACGGGTCTCTCTCTGACCATGCTTCCCAATCCATCTCCGGGACAAGTCTGTATCTGAATCAATGAGACGCTCTCTGACGTTTCGCACCAGCCCATCTCCAGACCCAGAGTGCATCAGAGTCAATGGGACTCTCTCTGTCCTTTCTCCACAGTCCATCAACAGGACCAGTGTGTATCTGAGTAAATGGGATTCATCCTGTCCATTCACCACAGTCCAGCTCCAGGACCAGTGTGTATCCGTTTCAATGGGACTCTTTCTCTCATTTCTCCCCGGTCCATCTCCAGGACCAATGTATATTTCAGTCAATGGGGTTATCTCTGAAGTTTCTCCCCGATCAAACTGCAGCATCTGAGTTAATGGTGCATTCTATGATCTTGCTACCCAGTTCATCATCGAGACAAGTGTCTATTCAGACATAGGACTCGCTCAGACCTTCCTCCCCGGTCCATCACCAGGAGCAGTGTGTTTCTGAGTCAATTGGAATCTCTCTGACATTTCTCCCCAGCAAATCTCCAGATCCGGATTGCACCTGTGTCAATGAGACTCTCTCTGACGATTTTCCCCAGTCCATCTTCTGGACCAGATTGTATCTGAGTCAAGGAGGCTCTATCTGACAATTCTTCCCAATCCATCTCCAGGACCAGTCTGTATCTGAATCAATGCGACTCTCTCTGACCTTTCTCCCAGGCCCACCTCCAGAACCAATGTGCATCTCAGTCAATGGGAGTCTCTCTGACCTTTTACCCAGTTCCATCCTCGGGACCAGTGTGTTTCTGTGTCAATGGGGCTCTCTCTGTCATTTCTCCCCAGTCCAACACCAGGTCCAGTGTGTATCTGAGCCAATGAGGCTCTAGCTGACTTTTCTTCCCAGTCCCTCTCCAGGACCAATGTCTATCTGTATCAATGAGACTCTCTCTGACTTTTCTCCATTGGCCACCTCAAGTACCAAAGTGTATCTCAGTCAATGTGACTCTCTCTGAAATTCCTCCCCAGTCAATCTCCAGGACCACTGTATATCTGAGTCAATGATACTCTCTCTGACTTTTATCCCCGCTCCATCTCAAGGACCAGTGTGCATCTGAGTCAATGGGACTCTCTCTGACCTTTCTCGCCAGTCGATCTCCCGGACCAGTGTCGATCTGAGTCAATGGGACTTTCTATGACCTTGCTCCCCAGTCCATCTGCTGGACCAGTATGTATCTGAGTCAGTGAGAATCTCTCTGACCGTTCTCCCCAGTCAATCTCAAGGATCAGTGTGTATCTGAGTCAATGGGATTTTCTCTGACCTTCCTCCCCTGTCCATCTCCAGGACCAGTGTGTATCTGAGCCAATGGTACAATCTCTGACCTTTCTCCCGAGTCCATCTCCCGGACCAGCGTGTATCCGAGTCAATGAGGCTCTCTCTGACCTTTCTCCCCAGTCCATCTCCGGGGCCAGTGTGTATCTGAGTCAATGGGCCTCTCTCTGACCGTTCTCCCCAGCCCATCTCCAGGACCAGTGTGTATCTGAATCAATGGGACTCTCTCTGACCATTCTCCCCAGTCCATCTCCAGGACCAGTGTGTATCCGTGTCAATGGAATATCTCACTGACCTTTCTCCCTGATCCACCTCCAGGGCCAGTGTGTATCTGTGTCAATGGGACTCTCTCTGACATTTCTCGCCGGTCCATCCCCAGGACCAGTATGTATCTGAGTAAATGGGGCTCTCTCTTACCAGTCTCCCCATTCCATCTCCAGGACCAATGTGTATCTGAGTCAGTGGGACTCTCTGTGAACATTTTCCCCAGTCTGTTTCCAGGACAAGTGTGTATCTGTGCCAATGGGACTCTCTCTGCACATTCTCCCCAGTACATATCCAGGACCAGTGTGTATCTGAGACAATGGGCCTCTCTCTGACCTTTCTGCCCAATCCACCTCCAGGACCAGTGTGTATCTGAGTCAATGGGACTCTCTCTGACCTTTCTCCCCGATCAATCTCCAGGACCAGTGAGTATCTGAGTCAAAGGGACTCTCTCTGTCCTTTCTCTCCGTTTCTTCTCCAGGACCAATGTGTATCTGTGTCAATGAGACTCTCTCTGAATTTTATCCCCAATCCATCTCAAGGACCAATATGTATCTGAGTCAATGGGACTCTCTCTGACCTTTCTCCCCAGTCCAACTCCGGAACCAGTTGTTATCTGAGTCCATCAGACTTCCTCTGACCTTGCTCCCCAGTCCATCTCCAGGACCAGTGTGTATCTGAGTCAATGGGACTCTCTCTGACATTTCTCCCCGGTCCTTCTCCAGGACCAGTGTGTATCTGAGTCAAATGGACTCTCTCTGACCTTTCTCCCCAGTCCGTCTGCAGGACCAGTTTGTATCTGAGTCAATGGGACTCCCTCTGACCTTTCTCCCCAGTCCATCTGCATGACCAGTATCTATATGAGCTAATGGGACTCTCTCTGACATTTCTCCCAGTGCATATCCAGGACCAGTGTGTATCTGTGTCAATGGGACTCTCTCTGAAATTTCTCCCCAGTCCATCTCCAAGACCAGTGTGTATCTGAGTCAATGGGACTCCCGCTGACCTTTCTCCCCTGTCCATCTCCAGGACCAGTGTGTATCTGAGGCAGCGGGACTCTCTCTGACCTTTCTCCCCAGTCCATCTCCAGGACCAGTGTGTATCTGAGTCAATGGGACTCTCTCTGACCTTTGTCCCCATTCCATCTCGAGAGCCTGTGTGTATCTCAGTCAATGGGACTCTCTCTGACTTTTCCCCCCAGTCCATCCCAAGGACCAGTGTGTATCTGAGTCAATTGAACTCTCTCTGACAATTCACCCCGGTCCACCTCAAGGAGCAGTGTGTAAGTGTCAATGGGACCCTCTCTGACATTTCGCCCTAGTCCATCCCCAGAATAAGTGTGTATCTGAGTCAATGAGACTCTGTCTGACCTTTCTCAGATGTCCATCTCCAGGCCCAGTGCTTATATGAGTCAACGGGTACTTTGACATTTCTCTGACATTTCTCAAAGGTCCGTCTCCTGAACCACTGGGTACCAGAGTCAATTGGACACAATCAGGCCTTCCTCCCCTTTCCATTTCCACGACTAGTGTGTATCTGTGTCAATGAAAATTTCAGGACCTCTCTCCCCAGTCAATCTCTCGGATTCATTGGGATTCTCTCTGACCATTTTCTCCGGTCCACCTCCAGAACCAGTGTGTGTCAGAGTCAATTGGACTCTCTCAGACCATTCTCCCCGGCCCCTCTCAAGGACCAGTGTTATAAGAGTCAATGCGACTGTCTCTGACCTTTCTTTCCAGTCCATCTCCAGTACCAGTGTGTTTCTGAGTCAATGGAACTATATCTGACAACTCTTCCCGGTCCATGTCCAGGACCAGTGATTATCTGAGTCAATGAGACTCTATCTGAAATTTCTCCACATTCCAACTCAAGGGGCAGTATTTATCTGAGTCAAAGTGATTCTCTGTGTCCTTTCCCGCCATTACATCTCCAGCTACAGTGTGTATCATTGTCAAATGCAGTCTCTCTGACCATACAACGCGGACTATTTCAAGGACCAAAGTGTAACTGAGTCAATGGGACTCTCTCTGAGCATTTGCCTCAGCCCATCTCCAGACCCAGAGTGCATCAGAGTCAATGGGACTCTCTCTGAGCTTTCTCACCAGACCATCTTCGGGACCAGTGTGTATAGGTGTCAATGGGTCTCTCTAAGACCTCTCTCCTCATTCCAACTCCAGGAGCAGTGAGTACCTGAGTCAATGGGACTCTCTGTCCTTTTTCCCCATCCATCTCCAGGACCAGTGATTATTTGAGCCAATGAGGCCCTATCTGATCCTTCGTCCCTGTCCTTCTCCAGGACAAGTGTGTATCTGAGTAAATGAGACTCTCTCTGACCTTTCTCCCCGGCCTATCTCCAGGGCCATGTGTATCTGAATCAATGAGAATCTCTCTGACCGTTCTCCACAGTCCATCTCAAGGACCAGTGTGAATCTGAGTCAATGGGACTCACTCTGACCTTTCTCCCAAGGCCATCACCAGGTCCAAAGTGTATCTTAGTCAATGGGACTCTTCTGACATTTCCAACCATCCCATCGCCAGGACCAGTTTGTGGCTGATTCAAAGGGACACACAGACATTTCTCAAATGTCCATCTCCAGAACCAGTGGGTACCAGAGTCAATTGGACAATCTCAGGCCTTTCTCCCCTGTCCATCTCCAGGACTAGAGTGTATCTGAGTCAATGAGAATCACTGACCTTTCTCCCCAACCCATCTCCATGACCGCTGTGCATCTGAGTCAATGGGACTCTCTCTGAACTTTCTCCCCGGTCCACCTCCAGAACCAATGTGTTTCAGAGTCAATTGGACTGTCTCAGACCATTCTCCCCGGTACATCTCAAGGACCAATGTGTATATGAGTCAATGCGACTGTCTCTGACCTTTCCTCCCTGTGCATCTCCAGGACCAGTGTGTTTCTGAGTGAATGGAACTCTATCTGAAAAAGTTTCCCGGTCCATATCCAGGACAATTGTGTATCTGAATGAATGAGACTCTCTCTGAACATTCTCCACCGTCCATCTCAAGGACTAAATTGTATCTAGTCAATGGGGCTCTCTCTGACCTTTCGCCCCAGCCAATCTGCAGACCCAGAGTGCATCAGATTCAATGGGACTCTCTCTGACCTTTCTCCCCAGCTGATCTCCAGGACCATTGTGTATCTGAATCAGTGAGGCTCTATCTGACATTTCTCTCCATCCCATCTCCAGGCCAGTGTGCATCTGAGTCAATGGGACTCACTGACATTTCTTAAACGTCCATTTCCAGGACCAGTGTGTATCTGAGTCAATGGGTCTCTCTCTGACCATGCTTCTTAATCCATCTCCGGGACAAGTCTATATCTGAATCAATGAGACGCTCTCTGTCCTTTCGCACCAGCCCATCTCCAGACCCAGAGTGCATCAGAGTCAATGGGACTCTCTCTGACTTTTCTCCACAGTCCATCAACAGGACCAGTGTGTATCTGAGTAAATGGGATTCCCTCTGTCCATTCACCCCAGTCCAGCTCCAGGACCAGTGTGTAACCGTTTCAATGGGGCTCTTTCTGACATTTCTGCCCGATCCATCTCCAGGACCAATATACATTTGAGTCAAAGGGGTTCTCTCTGAAATGTCTCCCCGATCCAACTGCAGCATCTGAGTCAATGGGGCATTCTCTGATCTTGCTACGCAGTCCATCATCGGGACAAGTGTGTATTCAATCATTGGACTAGCTCAGACCTGTCTCCTCGGTCCATCACCAAGAGCAGTGTGTTTCTGAGTCAATTGGAATCTCTCTGACATTTCTCCCCAGCAAATCTCCAGATCCGGATTGCATCTGCGTCAATGGGACTCTCTCTGACCATTCTCCCCAGTCCATCTTCTGGACCAATTTGTATCTGAGTCAATGAGGCTCTATCTGATCATTCTTCCCAATCCATCTCCAGGACCAGTGTGTATCTGAATCAATGAGACTCTCTCTGACCTTTCTCCCCGGCCCACCTCCAGACCCAATGTGCATCTCAGTCAATGGGTCTCTCTCTGACCTTTTTCCACATTCCATCCTCAGGACCAGTGTGTATCTGAGTCAACGGGGCTCTCTCTGTCATTTCTCCCCAGTCCAACACCAGGTCCAGTGTCTATCTGAGCCAATGAGGCTCTAGCTGACATTTCTTCCCTGTCCATCACCAGGACCAATGTCTATCTGAATCAATGATGCTCTCTCTGACTTTTCTCCATTGGCCACCTCCAGTACCAAAGTGAATCTCAGTCAATGCGGCTCTCTCTGAACATCCTCCCCAGTCCATCTCAAGGACCAGTGCGCATCTGAGTCAATGGGACTCTCTCTGACCTTTCTCGCCAGTCGATCTCCCAGACCAGTGTCTATCTGAGTCAATGGGACTTTCTATGACCTTGCTCCCCAGTCCATCTCCAGGAGCAGTGTGTATCTGAATCAATGGGACTCTCTCTGACCATTCTCCCCAGTCCATCTCCAGGACCTATGTCTATCTGTGTCAATGAATATCTCAATGACCATTCTCCCTGGCCCATCTCCAGGACCAGTGTGTATCTGAGTCAATGGGACTCTCTCTGACATTAATACCCGGTCCAGCTCCAGGACCAGTGTGTATCTGAGTCAATGGGACTCTCTGTGACTTTTCTCCACTCCATCGGCAGGTCCAGTGTGTATCTGAGTCATCGGGACTTTCTCTTACCAGTCTCCCCAGTCCATCACCAGGACCAATGTATATCTGAGTCAGCGGGACTCTCTGTAACCTTTCTCCCCAGTCCGTCTCCAGGACCAGTGTGTTTCTGTGTCAATGGGACTCTCGCTGCACATTCTCCCCAGTCCATCTCCAGGACCAGTGTCTATCTGAGACAATGGGACTGTCTCTGACCTTTCTGCCCAATCCATCTCCAGGACCAGTGTGTATCTGTGTCAATGGGACACTCTCTGACCTTTCTCCCCGGTCGATCTCCAGGACCAGTGAGTGTCTGAGTCAAAGGGACTCACTCTGTCCTTTGTCCACGGTTCTTCTCCAGGACCAATGTGTATCTGAATCAATGATAGTCTCTGTCACAATTGTACCCAGTCCATCTCAATGAGCAGTGTGTATCTCAGCAAATGGTAATTCTCTGACATAGAAACATGGAAGATAGGAGCAGGAGTAGGCCATTCGGCCCTTCGAGCCTGCTCCGCCGTTCAACGAGATCATGGCTGATCATCGAAACCCGAGCACCCGGTCCCTACACCGACAGCCATCTCACCCAAGCCCTATCCCCGTAACCCTGTAACCCCATGTCTTTAATCTCCCCTAACACTAAGGGCCAATTCTTATCATGGCCACTCAACCTAACCCGCACATCTTTGGACTGTGGGAGGAAACCGTAGCACCCGGAGGAAACCCACGCAAACACAGGGAAAATGTGCAAACTCCACACAGACTGTCACCCGAGGCCGGATTTGAACCCGGGTCCCTGGCGCTGTGAGGCAACAGTGCTAACCACTATGCCACCTTGCTGCCTTCCTCCCCAGTCCATCCCCAGGTCCAGTGTATAACTGAGTCAATGAGACTCTCTCTGAATTTTATCCCCAGTCCATCTCAAGGACCAATGTGTATCTGAGTCAATGGGACTCTCTCTGACCTTTCTCCCCAGTCCATCTCCGGAACCAGTGTGTTACTGAGTCAATGGGACTCCCTCTGAATATTCTCCGCAGTCCATCTCCAGGACAAGTGTGTGTCTGAATCAATGGACCTCTCTCTGAATTATTCCCTGGTCCTTCCCAGGACCACTGTGGATCTGAATCAATGAGGTTCTATTTGACCTTACTTCCCAGTCCATCTCCAGGACCAGTATATATCTGAGTCAATGGGACTCTCTGAAATTTCTCCCCAGTCCATCTCCAGGACTAGTGTGTATCTGAGTCAATGATACACTTTCTGACATTTCTCCATTGGCCACCTCCAGTAACAAATTGTATCTCAGTCAATGCTACTCTCTCTGAACTTCCTCCCCAGTCAGTCTCCAGGACCACTGTGTATCTGAGTCAATGATACACTCTCTAACTTTTATCCCCAGTCCATCTCAAGGACCAGTGTGTATCTGAGTCAATGGGACTCTCTCAGACCGTTCTTCCCAGTAAATCTCCAGGCCCAGAGTGCATCTGAGTCATTGGGACTCTCTCTCACCTTTCTCGCCAGTCAATCTCCCGGACCAGTGCCTATCTGGGTCAAAGGGACTTGCTATGACCTTGCCCCCCAGTCCATCTCCAGGGCAAGTATGTATCTGAGTCAGTGAGACTCTCTCTGACCGTTCTCCCCAGTCAATCTCAAGGACCAGTGTGTATCTGAGTAAAGGGGATTTTCTCTGACCTTCCTCTCCAGTCCATCTCCAGGACCAATGTGTAGCTGAGTCAATGGGACACAATCTGACCATTCTCCCCAGTCCATTTCCAGGACCAGTGTGTACCTGAGTCAATGGACATCTCTCTGACCATTCTCCCTGCTCCATCTCCAGGACCAGTGTATATCTGAGTCAATGGGACTCACTCTGACCTTTCTCTCCGGTCCATCTCCAGGACCAGTGTGTATCTGTGTCAATGGGACTCTCTCTGACCTTTCTGCCCAGTCTATCTACAGGGCCATTGTGTATCTGAGTCAATGAGACTCTATATGACCTTTGTTCCCAGTCCATCTCCAGGACCAGTGTGTACCTGAGTCAATGGCACTCTCACTGACTTATCTCCCCAGTCCATCCCCAGGTCCAGGGTGTATCTGTGTCAATGGGATTTCCTCTGACCGTTCTCCCCAGTCCATCTCCAGGACCAATATGTATCTGAGTCAATGGGACTCTCTCTGACATTTCTACCCGGAACATCTCCAGGACCAGTGTGTATCTGAGTCAAAGGGTCTCTCTCTGAATTTTCTCCCCAGTCCATCTCCAAGTCTAGTGTGTATCTGAGACAATGGGACTCTCTCTTACCAGTCTCCCCAGTCCATCTCCAGGACCAGTGCGCATCTGAGTCAGCGGGACTCTCTGTGAACGTTCTCCCCAGTCCGTCTCCAGGAGCAATGTGTATCTGAGTCAATGGGACTCTCTCAGTCATTTCTCCCCAGTCCATCTCCAGGACCAGTGTGTATCTGAGTCAATGAGTCTCTCTCTGAATTTTATCCCCATTCCATCTCAAGGACCAATTTGCATCTGAGTCAATGGGACTCTCTCTGACCATTGTCCCCAGTCCGTCTCCGGGACCAGTGTGTATCTGAGTCCATCAGACTTCCTCTGACCTTGATCCCCAGTCCATCTCCAGGAACAGTATGTATCTGAATCAGTGAGACTCTCTCTGACCGTTCTCCCCTGTCCATCTCAAGGACCATTGTGTATCTGAGTCACTGGGACTTTCTCAGACATTCCTCCCCGGTCCACCTCCAGGACCAGTGTGTATCTGAGTCAATGGGACTCCCTCTGAACATTCTCCCCAGTCCATCTCCAGGACCATTGTGTGTCTGAGGCAATGGACATCTCTCTGACATTTTTCCCTGGTCCTTCCCAGGACCACGGTGAACCTGAGTCAATGAGGCTCTAATTGAACTTTCTTTGCAGTCCATCTCCAGGGCCAGTGTATATCTGAGTCAATTGGCCTCTCTTAAATTTCTCCCCAGTCCATCTCCAGGACCATTGTTTATCTGAATCAATGGAACTCTCTCTGATCCTTCTCCCTGGTCCATCTCCAGGACCACTGTGTATCTAAGACAATGGGTCTCTCTCTGAAATTTCTCCCCTGTCCATCTCCAGTACCAGTGGGTATCTGAGTCAATGGGAATCTCTCTGACTGTTCTCCCCAGTCCATCTCCATGAGCAGTGTGTATCTGAGTCAATGGGACTCCCTCTGACATTTCTCCCCGGTCCATCTCCAGGACCAGTGTATATCTGAGTCCAATTGACTCTCTCTGAAGTTTCTCCCCAGTCCATATCCAGGACCAGTGTGTATCTGAGTCAATGGGAATCTCTCTGAACATTCTCCCCAGTCCATCTGCATGACCAGTGTCTGTATGAGTTAAAGGGCCTCTCTCTGAAATTTCTCCCCAGTTCTTCTCCACGACTAATGTGTATCTGTGACAATGGGACTCTCTCTGACCTTTCTGACCTTTACCTCTCCACGACCAGTGTGTATCTGAGTCAATGGGAATATCCCTGACATTTCTACTCAGCCCATCTCCAGGAGCAGTGTGTATCTGAGTCAATGGAACTCGCTGTGACATTTGTCCCAAGTCCATCTCCAGGGCCAGTGTGTATCTGAATCAATGGGACTCACTCTGACATTTCTCCCCAGTCCATCTCCAGGACCAGTGTGTATCTGAGACAATGGGTGTCGCTCTGATATTTCTCCCCTTCCATCTCCAGGTCCAGTTTGTATCTGAGTCAATGGGACTCTCTGTTACCATTCTTCCCAGTCCATCTCCAGGACCTGTGTGCATCTGAGACAGCGGGACTCTCTCTGTCCATTCTCCCCAGTCCATCTCCAGGACCAGTGTGTATCTGAGACAATGGGTCTCGCTCTGATATTTCTCCCCTTCCATCTCCAGGTCCAGTTTGTTTCTGAGTCAATGGGACTCTCTGTTACCATTCTTCCCAGTCCATCTCCAGGACCTGTGTGCATCTGAGACAGCGGGACTCTCTCTGTCCATTCTCCCCTGCCCACCTCCATGACCAGTGTGTATCTGAATCAATGAGAGTCTCTGTGACATTACTCCCCAGTCCATCTCAAACAGCAGTGTGTATCTCAGCAAATGGGATTTCTCTGACCTTCCTGCCCAGTTCATCTCCAAGACCAGTTTGTGTCTGAGTCAATGAGACTCTCACTGAACTTTATCCCCAGTCCATCTCAATGGCCAATGTGTATCTGAGCCAATGGGACTCGCTCTGACCATTCCCCCCAGTACATCTCCGGGACCAGTGTGTGTCTGTGTCTATGGATCTCTCTCTGACCTTTTTCCCTGGTCCTTCTACAGGACCACTGTGAATCTGAGTCAATGAGGCTCTATTTGAATATTCTTCCCAGTCCATTTCCAGGACGAGTGTGTATCTGAGTCAATGGGACTCTCTCTGAACTTTCTCCCCAGTCCATCTCAAGGACCACTGCGTATCTGAGTCAAAGTGAATCTCTCTCTCCTTTCTCCCCATTCCATCTCCAGGACCAATGTGTATCTGAGTCAATGGGACTCTCTCTGAATTTTATCCCCAGTCCATCTCAAGGAGCAGTGTGTATCTGTGTCAAAGGGACTCTCTCTGACATTTCTCCCCAGTCCATCTCCGGGACCAATGTGTATCTGTGTCAATTGCACTTTCCCTGACCTTGCTCCCCAGTCCATCTCCAGGACCAGTATGTACCTGAGAAAGTGAGACTCTCTCTGACCGTTCTCCCCAGTCCATCTCAAGGACTATTGTGTTTCTGAGTCAATGGGACTTGCTCTGACATTCCTCACCGGTCCATCTCCAGGACCAGTGTGTATCTGTGTCAATGGGACTCCCTCTGAACATTCTCCCCATTCCATCTCCAGGACCAGTGTGTGTCTGAGTCAATGGACATCTCTGTGACATTTTTCCCTGGTCCTTCCCAGGGCCACGGTGAATCTGAGTCAATGAGGCTCTATTTGACCTTTCTTTGCAGTCCATCTCCAGGACCAGTGTATATCTGAGTCAATTGGACTCTCGGACCTTTCTCCCTGGTCCATCTCCATGACCAGTGTGTATCTAAGACAATGGGCCTCTCTCTGAAATTTCTCCCAATCCATCTCCAGTACCAATGTGTATCTGAGTCAATGGGACTCTCTCTGAGCTTTCTCCCCAGTCCATCTCCAGGAGCAGTGTGTATCTGAGTCAATGGGACTCCCTCTGACATTTCTCCCCGTCCATCTCCAGGACCAGTGTGTATCTGAGTCCAATGGACACTCTCAGACGTTTCTCCCTAGGCCATCTCCAGGACCAGTGTGTATCTGAGTCAATGGGAATCTCTCTGAATTTTCTCCCAATCCATCTGCATGACCAGTGTCTTTATGAGTTAATGGGCCTCTCTCTGAAATTTCTCCCCAGTCCTTCTCCACGACTACTGTGTATCAGAATCAAAGGGACTCTCTGTGACATTTGTCCCAAGTCCATCTCCAGGACCAGTGTGTATCTGAATCAATGGGACTCACTCTGACATTTCCCCCCAGTCCATCTCCAGGGCCAGTGTGTATCTGAGACAATGGGTCTCGCTCTGATATTTCTCCCCATCCATCTCCAGGTCCAGTTTGTTTCTGAGTCAATGGGACTCTCTGTTACCATTCTTCCCAGTCAATCTCCAAGACCTGTGTGCATCTGAGACAGCGGGACTCTCTCTGTCCATTCTCCCCTGTCCATCTCCATGACCAGTGTGTATCTGAATCAATGAGAGTCTCTGTGATATTACTCCCCAGTCCATCTCAAGGAGCAGTGTGTATCTCAGCAAATGGGATTTTTCTGACCTTCCTGCCCAGTCCATCTCCAAGACTAGTTTGTGTCTGAGTCAATGAGACTCTCTCTGAACTTTAACCCCAGTCCATCTCAAGGGCCAATGTGTATCTGAGCCAATGGGACTCGCTCTGACCATTCCCCCCAGTACATCTCCGGGACCAGTGTGTGTCTGTTTCTATGGATCTCTCTCTGACCTTTTTCCCTGGTCCTTCTACAGGCCACTGTGAATCTGAGTCAATGAGGCTCTATTTGAATTTTCTTCCCAGTCCATCTCCAGGACGAGTGTGTATCTGAGTCAATGGGACTCTCTGTGACATTTCTCCCCAGTCCATCTCAAGGACCACTTCGTATCTGAGTCAAAGTGAATCTCTCTCTCCTTTCTCTCCGCTCCATCTCCAGGACCAATGTGTATCTGAGTCAATGGAACTCTCTGAATTTTATCCCCAGTCCATCTCAAGGAGCAGTGTGTATCTGAGTCAAAGGGACTCGCTCTGACATTTCTCCCCAGTCCATCTCCGGGACCAATGTGTATCTGAGTCAATTGGACTTTCCCTGACCTTGCTCCCCAGTCCATCTCCAGGACCAGTATGTACCTGAGAAAGTGAGACTCTCTCTGACCGTTCTCCCCAGTCCATCTCAAGGACTATTGTGTTTCTGAGTCAATGGGACTTGCTCTGACATTCCTCACCGGTCCATCTCCAGGACCAGTGTGTATCTGTGTCAATGGGACTCCCTCTGAACATTCTCCCCATTCCATCTCCAGGACCAGTGCGTGTCTGAGTCAATGGACATCTCTGTGCCATTTTTCCCTAGTCCTTCCCAGGACCACGGTGAATCTGAGTCAATGAGGCTCTATTTGACCTTTCCTTGCAGTCCATCTCCAGGACCAGTGTATATCTGAGTCAATTGGAATCTCGGACCTTTCTCCCTGGTCCATCTCCAGGACCAGTGTGTATCTAAGACAATGGGCCTCTCTCTGAAATGTCTCCCAATCCATCTCCAGTACCAATGTGTATCTGAGTCAATGGGACTCTCTCTGAGCTTTCTCCCCAGTCCATCTCCAGGAGCAGTGTGTATCTGAGTCAATGGGACTCCCTCTGACATTTCTCCCCGTCCATCTCCAGGACCAGTGTTTATCTGAGTCCAATGGACACTCTCAGCCGTTTCTCCCCAGGGCATCTCCAGGACCAGTGTATATCTGAGTCAATGGGAATCTCTCTGAACTTTCTCCCAATCCATCTGCATGACCAGTGTCTGTAGGAGTTAAAGGGCCTCTCTCTGAAATTTCTCCCCAATCCTTCTCCACGACTACTGTGTATCTGAATCAATGGGACTCTCTCTGACATTTCTCCCTGGTCCATCTCCAGGACCAGTATGTATCTGAGTCAATGGGACTCTCCCTGACATTTCTCCCCTGTCCATCTTCACGACCAGTGTGTATCTGAGTCAATAGGACTCTCTCTGTCCATTCTCCCCAGTCCATCTCCGGGACCAGTATGTGTCTGAGTTAATGGATCTCTCTCTGACCTTTTTCCCTGGTCCTTCTCTGGGACCAGTGTGTATCTGAGTCAATGGGACTCTCTCTGACCTTTCTCCCCAGTCCATCTAACAGACCAGTGTGTATCTGAGTCAATGGGACACTCTCTGACCTTCATATATGGTTTTCAATTTGTGCCTGCAATCTGCGGATTCTACCATGTGTTCTGCTGTGTTCTGCTTTTGATATTTGTCAAAAGTCTCCTGTTTCTGTTTAGTTTAACATCTATTCGCTTTCTTAGCCAGGCACTCTAGCTGCTGAATCCCCATCTTTCTTCCTTACGGGCACATTATTTGTTTCTAGAAAGGAGAACAACCCCAGATTCTCCCGTCTCTCCACAAAACTGAGTTTCACCATCTGTGGAATCAATATCGTAAATCTTATCCCTCTCTGCCATAAGGCAACAATCGGAGCTTCGCTAGTCTTTCTACATAACTGGATTCCCTCGTCACTTGTACAATTCTGGTAAATTTCCTCTGCACTCTTTACAAGGTCGTGACATCCTTCGTAAAGTGTGTTGCCCAGAGTGGGACACAATGTTCCAGCTGAGGCTAGAAACGTTTAGCAAAGCTCTTTCCTTTAGTACTTTCTGCTTCTACTTTTAATGCCACAGACCTTAGAAGTTTATTTAACATAATGACCAAGTTCTCTTGCTTATGTGCACTCTGTTCCTGAATGACCTTTAACATTTTATAATTTCTTTAATATTGTCTCTTCTCATTCGTCTTCCCAAAGATCGTCACTTTACAGTACGATAGCAAAATACTGCAGATGCTGGAAATCCGAAATAACAACAGAAAATGCTATAAAAACTCAGCAGGCCAGGCAATATCCGTGGAGAGAAATTAGAGTCAACATTTCGGGTCAGAACCCTTTATCAAGACTAAAGAGGTACAGGGAATGAAATAGATTAAGAGGCCGGGCTGGGAGAGAACAAAAGAGAAGAAGAGACATTAAGAAGTATTCAAAACGAGACGAGATAGTGATGGGACTAGTGGAGACAAAAGACAGCTCAAGATTAGGTGTGAAATGTGCTGGCAGAATGGGAGACAGCTGCCATGCAGGAAATAGAGAAAAAAAGCAAAGGGGGTGGGGGGAAAGGCCAAAAGCATTCCGTAGGGACCGCTCCCTCCGAGACACCCTAGTCCACTCCTCTACCACCCGCAGCACCCCTTCCCCTTCGCCTGGCACCTTCTTGTGCAAGCACAGGAGATGTAACACCTGCCCTTAAACCTCCCCCCTTCCCGCTGTCCAGGGCCCCAAACACACCTTCCATGTGGAACAGCAACTTACTTGTACTTCTTGCAATCTAGTATACTGTATTCGCTGCTCACGATGCGGTCTCCTCCACATTGGGGAGAGCAAACGCAGCTTGGGTGACCGCTTTGAGGAACACCTCCGTTCACACCGTAAGTTTGCCCCCGAGCACCTGTCGTTTTTATTCACCGCCCCATTCCAACTCGGACCTCACCGTCCCCAGCCTCTTGCATTATTCCATGGAAGCTCAACATAAACTCGAGGAACAGCACCTGATCTTCCGATTAGGCACTTTACAGCCTTCCGGACTCAATATCGAGTTCAACAATTTCAGATCATAACCTCGGTCCTCATTATATTTTTATATATATTTTATCCACACCTTTGTTTTGGCCTTTCCCCCCCCTTTCCTTTTTTATTCTCTCTCCCACATGGCAGCTGTCTCCCATTCTGCCGAACATTTCACACATAATCTAGAGCTGCCCTTTGTGTCCACTAGTCCCATCACCATCTCGTCTCGTTTTGAATACCTCTTAATATTTCTTCTCTTTTGTTCTCTCCCATCCCGGCCTCTGAATCTATTTCATTCCCTGTGCCTCTTTAGTTTTCATAAAGGGTTTTGACCCGAAATGTTGATTCTAATTTCTCTCCACGGATGCTGGCTGGCCTGCTGAGTTTTTTCAGCATTTCCTGTTGTTATCACTTTACAGTTCTCTGCTTTAAATGTCACCTCCCACATGTCTGTCCATTTCATCAGCCTGTCTCTGCCCTCCTGAAGCCAGCTGCTATCCTCCTCAATACTTAATACAATTTCAAGTTTACGACATTTCCAACCGTGCTCTAAGCAGACTTGCTGTTTAGATAAAAGAAATGTAAAACACATGGGTTTCATTTTCCAGCAAAGGGGCTTGAAAGTTATAGTTTCAAAGACGTTTGCACAATTTATTTTTTTGGTCTCTGAAGCAAACGACATTGATTTCAAGGCACAGTTTCATTTGCAACACAATACTAGGCTAAGAGGTTGTTTGTATGCTCCTTTTCTCACATTGTGCTTGTGAACACGCCACTAATTTATAGTTTAGGAGATGCTACGTGGAACCTAGTATTTTAGTATCTCATGCATTTTAAGAGATTGTATCGAATTATATTAATAAATGAATTTCTGAAAATTAAGCTGATATTGCACCTCTAACTTTAACTGTCTAAAGGAAATTGGATAAAAGCTTGAACAGAAAAAACTTGCTGGTCAATGTGGAAAAAGCAGATGAAAGGTCTTAATTGGATTAGCCTTTCAAGGAGCCGCCACAGGCAGGTTGGACCCAGGGGCCTCCTCCTCTGATCTACGTATTTTTCATTTTATGATTCTAACTGTTGTGATACTCAAATATTGAGTTCATTTTACAGTTTAAAACTTATCAGAGAGATAGCAAGAATGCATTTTCACTCAATATGTTTATCCTCAGTCCTGGTTCAGATGTCCTGCTCTTACTGTCAGTGGTTAAATTCCTCATTGTCTGAGGTGAAGCGATTCTGATCTGAAACCACAGGTTTCTGTTGTAAGCATTTTCTGTCTATGGTAACTTCAGCCTGAAATATTTTCACATTCTTTGCTTAACGCTATATACATTATCTTCTTTTTACCATGCAGATTGCCCCCAAAAAGCCGCAGCTTCCCTCATCTGTCCTCGTAACTGAAGTCCCTTCCCCGGTATATTACTGGCAAATCTCCACTTAACCGTCTCTGCTCCAAGGAGAACAATCGCATATGCTCTAGTCTCTCCACGTAACTGATGTCACTCATTCCTGATATATTAAAGGAAACTCACCCCTTAACCTTCTCTGCTCTAATGAGAAAGAAACCCTGTTTCTCTAGATTCTCCACATATCTGAAGTTGTTCAGCACTGGTAGCATTCTGGCGACTCTCTGCTTAAACCTCTATGCTCTAAAGAGAACAAACCCAGCTTTTCTATTCTCTCAACATAACCAAAGTCACTAAGATTAGAACTATCCGTACAGTTGCCTCTGCTACATCCCAGAATTCCCCTGGTCACAACGTTCAAACTCCTCTGAGGCTCCTCCCTCTCCAAGATCTGATACTCTGTCTATCCCCAATATCTCTCCTACCCCTACATATGCTTATCCGATGTTTAGTTTCCTGTGAAACCCACCACCTTGGCCTTGACTTTATTCTCAGTAAACAGCTGACCATCTAATAAATGAAAGTACAGAGTTCCAGTCTGCTACTGCAACATACATGTTGCTGGTTTATCCAAGAAATAATTAATTGTTCGGTTGAAAGTGTATAGGAAAAATTACCACAATGTATTGCTTTCAATGTGTTTAAACAGATTCTTGGTTCTGATTCACTATGCTTACTAACAGGGTTAAATAACCCTCTGTCCGAGGTGAATTATTTCTGAGCTGAATCCATACGCTCAGGTTTGCAGCATTTGCTGTTACTGTGAATTTCAGCCTGAATTTCAATAGAATGAAATGGAATTTAGAAAGCAGAAAGAGGCCATTAACCCCAACAGTTCAGTGCTGTTGTTTACACTCCGAACCATCCTCCTCCCACTCAAATTCAGCTGACACTATCAGCATATCGTCCAACTCCTTTCTCCCTCATGTTGCCAACTAGTTTCAAATTAAAAGGTTCTATTTTATCAGCCTCAACTACTCCACGTGATACCGTGTTCCATTTTCTGACCACTATCTTGGTAAAGAAGAGTCTCGTCAATTTCTGATTGGATAAGTTGAACTAAATGCTCGTCTCTCCGATTTGAAACGCTCTGTTAAATATGTTACTGGACTGGATTTGGAGTATAGTGTATTTTCTCAGGAGAATAGTGGAGTATATTGGTCTCCCGATCGCTCAGTTAGTGCCTGCAGTGCACAGCTAAGCAGTACATCAAAGGAAGACACAATGACCAACATCCGCTCCTGGCTGAGCTTCCTGATCAAGGGGAGGTACTGGCGCTAACATTAGGCTCAGTGCTCCGAGGCCACTGAAGGAAGCCTCGGTCAAATATCGTGATGTAGCTCTTAGATATCTGTTGCATGCTGGTAAGTGAGGATGTGCGGTATGCGGGCGCCGTTCTGCCGGGCTCAGGACCCAGCCATTTACGGCTGTACTGTTTGGATTGAATGCAATAAAAACCTGCACAATCCACACGGGGAAAAGAGGGGAAATAAACCGGGGTTAGACACTTGCATTATCTCGCAGAGCCTGCAGCAGGGCACCAAACCTCAGATCAAGCAAACCACTCAGTGTCTGCAATCAAACATGAACAGATAATGCGTTGGCCTATTGGAGGGTGGCATTCGCAAATCAGCATCTTCAAGAGATTTACAGAGAGAAAATGGATGAGAACATTTGTAACACAGTCAGTGTACATTTTAGTAAATATATTTTTAGCTAGTTCGTTGGTACTGAGAAACTGTTATTTCTGTTAACAGCTTTGTTCCTCTTTTTTTCAACGGAAGCTCCTTCGAATTGAAACCGCTCGCATCCTTTACTGTTCTCTTCAATGCTGGCGATTTTAAGTTTTTTTGCATACTTTTCAGTCACTTTGCAAATTTGTATTTCAATTTCAGTCGCTTTGTGATATTTCTGAGCCTGTGTGTACTGTCTGTACCAGTTAACATTTCTGGTGAGGAATTCAGGCAGCGTTCAGATTTAGGATCTTATATTTACCGCAATTCCTCATTCAGTAAGCTAGGTTTGGCAATGTCAGAGATACCCACCTTTAAAATAGGCGGGGACTAATAACCATCAAAAAACACATCATGTTCAATCTCAAATCTCACCGATAATGCCTCCAGCCATTCCAGAATGGAGCTCTGCCACTTCCATTGTGTTTTTGTTTTGTGATATGGCAGCAGGTGGAGAACAGCAATGGTGCTCAGTATTTGCACACACACTTCACTCATCTGCTTTACTCTTGTTACAGTGATGGATTTAATTAGTCAAGAATTGATCTTTTCTGAATTTGACCAACTTTTCCCGAGTTTTTTTGTCACGCTGCGCAAGGGCACATCTTGAAACTGGACATGGATTATTGCATTTATTTGCAAACGGACACCCCGATAGAACTCATTTAACTGAATAATAGATTTTTACACCACTGAAGGAGGCCATTTGGCCCATCGTGCCTGTAACAGGCTTTTCTAAAGAGCTGCTCAAATTAGTCCCACACCCGAGCATTTAATCACAGCCCTGTTAATTATTACTTTTCAATGCATGTACAGTTGCCCTTTGAACCTCCTGTGGAATCTAATTCCAGCTTACAGTCAGTTGTGCGTTCGAAATCTTAACCGCCCTTTGTTTAAAATAAGTCTCCTCATTTCGCTTCTCATGTTTTTGCCAATTATTTTTAATTGTTCACGTCCGGTTAGGCACTCACTTGAGCTGAGATCCCTTCAAATGGAAATTGGACGGTTACATTAGAGAAAAAGCAATAGAAAAATAGGCTGACAAGCTGAAATGAAGTAGATGGAATGGGAAGAGACTCATGTGGTGTGTAAACACCAGACCAAATCGATGGACCGAATGTCGTATTTCTGTGCTGTATATGCTATGTAATTCTCTGTAGTGAATGACTCTATCAAAACCCATCATGATTTATAATAGCACTATTATAGATACCCTTAACATTCTCTGCTCTCAGGATAATAATCCCAGCGTGCCCAGTCTCTCCCCAGAAACGAAGTCCGTCACCCATAGTATCATCCTGGTATTGTTACCATTCCCAAGGCTTTGGCATCCTTACTAAAGTGTAATTTCTGAATTGGGACACAATACTCCAGTTGAGACCCAGCCAGAGCCTAGCAAATGGTTACCATGACTTTCTGAGATGAAACCACGGGCATCTGTTTTAAGCATTTGCTTTCAATGTTAACTGCAGCCTTAGATATTTTTAGATACTTTGTTATCAGTTTTTGTTTCTCTTTCTTCTTCCATTCAGATTACACCTGCATCGTGATATTTGAGACTGTGCTAAAAAAAATTGTAACAGCCCCGGTGCCTAGTGAATTCAAACACCATTCAGTACTAATAAGTTAGATTGCATTCCTCCTTCAGTGTGTTCGAGTTTTCCATTTCATTGACATATAGATCGCCACCGTGGTTGGAGACTAATGTCATTCAATAATGATAGTGCTGCAGATGCTCGTTGTTCTCAGCATTTATAACTTAATCTGAAAATAAGACCTTTGGACAATTGTGTATGTAAACCGTCAGGGCTCTGCTCATGCATCCCCTGTGCAATTTGATATTTATGCTCATATTGCCTATCCTCCTTATTCCTTTCAAAGTGCATCACTTCATACTTCTGTACATTAAATATCAAACATTTGGCCATCCCCTTCGCTTCCCAGTATCTATATGTCCACATATATCTAGCCAACTTTATTTAATGGTTCGTCTCTATTTCCCTTAAAACATGGATTCCATGAAGGAAAGCCAGGTCCTATTCTATAGCTGCATTACACACTCTCACAACCTCTGCCTTTGTTATTTTGGTTAATATTTCAGTCCTTCATTTACCGCTTCACCAACCAGTAGAAAAAATATACAGCGATTTACCTGAACAAAACCCATCATAATTTTGATCTCCTCCATCGAATCTTCTCTTAACATTCTCTACTGAAATGTAAATTCCTTTCCACTCCCTATATGTTAATGACGTGTATTCAATTGTATTAATAACTAAATTGTAACTTTCTAAAGGGAACCGGACAAATACTTGAAAATGTAAAAATGCAGGGCTATGAATAAAGAGCAGATGGGAGAGACTAATTGGATATCACCTTCAAAGAGCCAGCAAAGGCACGATGGTTGAATATCCTCCTCCTGTACTGACTGAATGTAATTGTGGTGGAATTTGAAAATTGAATTAATGATGTCCTTTCAATGTATTAGAAAGACTGCCACAATGTATTTTCATTCAATATGTTTGAAGATATTCTATGTTTTGACGCACTGTTTTTACTGTTTACGCACGGTGAAGCGCTGTTGAGCTAAAACCACATTTATCCTTTATAAACTTATTCGGTCATTATCAACAAAACAACAACAGCAACTTATACATTTATATAGCGCCTATAACGTAGTAAAATATCCTAAGGCACATCACATTAGTGTTATAAAAAATCAAAATTTACACGGAGCCATACAAGGCGATATTAGCGCAAGTGAGTAAAAGCTTGGCTGGAAGAGGTGAGTTTTAAGGAGAGTCTTAAAGGAGAATTTATTCAGTTATGGAGGGTGAATTCATAACAAGGGAGCAGGATATTAAAACTGGTGCCACGTAATTTTGAATGAAATTATGAAGTACTTAAACACAAAATGTGGTGTAATTCTGGAACTCTCTGTATTAAGTGTCTACCTACATTATGTGTTCATGTTCTGGATTAGGCGATGAAGAACATGGGCCAGAATATCACCAACTCAATCACGCTGTGAAAGGTCCATGGAACAATGCACGGCAGTCAGTCTGAATATTTAACTTTAAAATGTGTTTGCGTTCGAATAACTGATACATATCATCTCTTTTTAGTGATTACTGTGGTTAGGCAGATCGTTTCTCAAGGTGAGCATCTACGTTTTTCTCTAAAATAACGAAATTGAGCAATTAATGTTCAAACTGCTGAATAATATGTGTGTAAATTGAATTGACTGCTCTAACCAATCGGGCTGTGAAAGTGATAGCGGTAATACAAGTCTGCATCACAGCAGCTGTCAATTCGAAGCTACTGTAAGAGATGTCGCTGTTTTCTGAAACTTCCGTCAGAGATAGTAGGAAAACTAAAACAAATGTAGGAGAATGATCTAGATTCAATGTAAGTAAAGTAAATTGTGATGGAGAAGCTAATGATATAAAAATATACAAATTACCAGGAATCGATGGATGCCACCCGAGGATTTTAAAATAAGTAGGAGAGGACATTGCTGATGCGTTATTCAGGATCTTCCAAAACGCTCACTATTGAGGATTTGGCCCATTGGATTGAAAAGTTGCCAGATACATGACATTATGTAATGGGGAAGGAAAAATCAATTAGGAAACATTGAACTCCTTGGTCTGGCTTCAGCTGTGGGAATGCAATACAATCTATTATTAGGGACAGAGTGACTGAGCATTTGGACAGATATGAACTGATCAGAGAGATCCAGCATCGATTTGTAAAGGGTAAGTCATGTCTATCAAACCTAGTTGCTCTTCTTGAGGAGGAACCTAACGTGGTCAATTAATGACAGTCTATGCATGTTAATTTTCTGGACTTTCAGCAGGCATTCGAATAGCTTGTGCATGCAATAGAAGGCAATCTATTGACTTGGGTAGGAAATGGTTATTTCGTTGGAGACTTTTTGTAGGGATGATGGCTTTGCACTCAAATTGGCAGCATATGACTGATGGTGTCCCCCAGGGATCTGTACTGGGGCCTCAGCTTTTCACTAAAACTATAAGTTACTTGGATGAAGGAATGGAGAGCCGTATATCTAAGTTTGCTGGCGAAACGAAGTAACTTGGAGCAGTAAATAATGCACACGTGAGCAGAAAGTTGTAAAGGGACATTAATAGATTGTGGGGAGAGTGAAAACTGCAGCAGATTGAATTTAAAGTGAATAAGTGTGAGCTCTTCTACTTTGCGCGCAAAAAAGTAGTTTCGTTTATTTTCTCATTGGTTACAAGTTCGGAAAAGTGAATGAGTGGAGTGATTTAGAGGTCAAAGTAGAGAAATGTCTAAAATCTCGTGCACAGCTAGGAATATGATTAAAAGTTTTAATTGATTGTACGCCTTGATTAAAAAGAGCTGGAATACAAAGCAATGGAAGTGAAGTTGCAACTGTACAGGGCCTCGTCTTGAGAAACTGCATTCAGTTCTGTGCATCGCACCTCAGGAAGGTTATATTGGCCTTGGAGGGGGAGCAGCGCAGATTCAGCAGAATGATACAGGAGCTAAAAGGGTTAAATTATGATGACAGGCTCCATAGACGAAGCTTGTATTGCATTGATTGTAGAAGGTTAAGAGGTGAAGTAATTGAGTTGTTTAAGCTGATTCAAGTATTTTATCTGGCAGTCAGAAACGATATTTGCTCTGGTAGGATAGTCCAGGGTGGGAAAGAATAACCTTAAAATTACAGCAAGCCGCTTCAAGGGTTATATCCAGAAGCACTTCCTTACACAAAGGCTAGTGGAAAGCTTGAACTATTCCCCAAAAAATCTCTTGGGACTCGGTCAGTTGAAAATTGCAAAACTGAGATTGATCTGTTTTTGTTAAGCATGGGTGTTAATGTTTAAGCAACCAAGATGGCCAGATGGAGGTAGGACACTGATTATGCATGATCGAATTGAATACAGGAACATGCTCGTGGGCCAGAATGGCCTATTGCTATTTATGTCATCCTATGTCTTTATGCTGCTTTCTGTAACAAAAGTTCACACATCACTCCAGGTGGAAAATATATCTTGTTTAGGTGCTTAGTGGATAACACTGAACTCAATCAACCAGAGATTCCCCCCCCAACTCGCTTAATCTTGCAGTTACCATTCGCAACATTCTGCTGCTATCTCCAGAATTTATAATGTCTCAGAACTTAGTGTCGCCAGTAAACTTGGATATCTGGATCGTTATCCATTCCTGTAACGTATAGATCAATGCAGTTTAATCATGAGGTCGCACTACAGAATTCTGTGACACGAATTGTCACATCCTGCCTATTCGATTGCATGCCCATTACATGCTCCTCGGTAAGTCTTGAGTTCTAACCAATTCTCTACCAAAGTCAATAGCTTGCCATTTATTCCAATTGTCAAATGTTCTAATTAATAACTTATTCGGAGCTAACCAATGGATCTTTCTGCTAACAGCCCAAATCCCAACATCTGGCATGAGTCAGATATAGGCTGGATGAGATCAATAATATATATTCCACCAGTCCCATATCCCTTTTACTGATTCTCTCTTTTCTGTAATACCCTCTCCGGTACTTAACCCCGCACCTTCAACTGCCATTAAACCAACATTTCACAGTCTCTTGCATTTCCAAGCTTGAAATATTCGCCATTAAGTCCACAGTGGCCCTCTGTGCCTCTCCTAGCATTCTCCTAAAAGCCCATCGCGAGCTCTGTCAATCGTTTCATAGGAGCATCAACACCAAATCCCGCTTCTACTCTGTTACTGATCCACACACGCATCATTCCTGCTGAGGCCTAATCCAGCAATCTATTTAACCATTCCAGTCCAGTATCCCTCCAATATACCCTTCTACTCCGCAATGAACCAACCAGCGCTTCTACCAATTTCCATCCAGCATGAAGACTCACTATAAGAGATATGTATATGTATAAAGTGTGAAATCTCAGTCAACGTCAAAAGCTCAACGCTGCCCACCATCAATCACGTGGATGCCCCGCTCCTTGGTGGTGAATGAGACTTCGCTCACAATGGCAACATCTTGAACCATGTGGAAGGCTCCCGACATGCCTATGCAATGCATCAGCTGTCCCACCAAAGCCACTGAGGTACCTCTGTGACATTCATTAAGTCACATCCTAGACTCTTCCCTGCACTTCTGAAAGAGCCAAGGTAACATAAGAACATAAGAACATAAGAAATAGGAGCAGGAGTAGGCCAATCTGCACCTCGAGCCTGCTCCGCCATTCAATAAGATCACGGCGGATCTGATCATAACCGCCAATCCATTTTCACAGAACCATCTCCTGAATCTAAGAGAATTAGACACACGAAATAGGAGCAGGATCAGGCTACACGGCCCCTGGGCCCGCTCCGCTACCCATAGGGCCATGACCGATGCGAACCTAGACTCATGTCCAAGTTCCTGCCCGCACCCCGTAACCCTTAAATTCCCTTTACTACTAGGAAACTGTCTATTCCTGCTTTAAATTTATGTGATGATGTAGCTTCTGCAGGTATTTGGGGCAGCATATTCCATGGACCTACCACCATCTGAGTGAAGTAGTTCCTACTCATCTCAGTTTTGAAAGAGCAGCCCCTTATTCTAAGACTATGCCCCCTAGTTCTAGTTTCACCCATCATCGGGAACATCCTCCCCGCATCCACCTGATCCAACCACTTCACAATCTTATATGTTTCAATAAGATCGCCTCTCATTCTTCTGAACTCCAATGAGTAGAATCACAGAAATCACAGAAACCCCACAGTGCAGAAACAGGCCATTTCGGCCCATCGAGCCTGCACCGACACATTTCCCACCCGATCCACGTAACCCCTACACCAACACATATCCCACCCTATCCCCATAACCCCACGTATTTAATCCCCCTAACACTAAGGGTCAATGTATCACTGCCAATCAACCTAACCCGCACATCTTTGGACTGTGGGAGGAAACCGGAGCACCCAGAGGAATCCCACGCAAACATGGGGAGAATGTGCAAACGCCACACAGGCAGTCGCCGGAGGCCAGATTCGAACCCGGGTCCCTGGCGCTGTGAGGCAACAGTACTAACCACTATGCCACCGTGCTAGTCTCGTGGTAGTCCCAATCTACCCAGCCTCTCCTCATATGTCCATCCCCTCATCCCCGGGATTAACGGAGTGAACCTTCGTTGTACTGACTCGAGAGCAAGTATGTCCTTTCTCAAGTATCAAGGTGCATTATTCCAGGTGCGGTCTCACCAATACCTTGTACAACTGAAGCAATACCTCCTTATTTTTATATTCTATCCCCCTAGCAATGAAAGCCAACATTCCATTGGCCTTCTTAATCACTTGCTGCACCTGCATACTAACCTTTTGAGTTTCGTGCACCAGGACCCCCAGGTCCCTTTGTACTTCAGTACTTTCCAGTTTCTTGCCATTAAGATAATAACTTGCTCTACGATTTTTCCTGCCAAAGTGCATAACCTCACACTTTCCAGTATTGTATTCCATCTGCCAAATCTCTGCCCACTTACTTAGCCTGTCTATTTCCCTAGCAGGTTTTTTATGTCCTCCTCACTCACTACTTTCCCTCCCATCTTAGTATCATCTGCAAACTTTGATATGTTACACTCGGTCCCCTCCTCCAAATCGTTAATATAGATTGTAAAGAGTTGGGGACCCAGCACTGACCCCTGCAGAACACCACTAGTTACTGATTGCCAGTCTGAGAACGAAACATTTATCCCAACTCTCTGCCTTCTGTTAGATAGCCAATCCTCTATCCATGCCAGAATATTACCCCCAATCCCGTGATTTTTTACCTTAAGCAATAATCTTTTGTGTGGCACCTTGTCAAATGCCTTTTGGAAGTCTAAATACACTACGTCCACTGATTCCCCTTTATCCACCCTATATGTTACTTCCTCAAAGAACTCCAGCAAATTTGTCAAACATGACTTCCCCTTCATAAAACCATGCTGACTTTGTCCTATTAAATTATGATTATCCAAATGTCCTGTTACTGTCTCCTTAATAATGGACTCCAAAATTTTACCTACCACAGATGTTAGGCTAACCGGTCTATAGTTTCCAGCCTTCTGTCCACTGCCCTTCTTAAATAAGGGCGTTACATTAGCAGTTTTCCAGTCTGTCGAGACCTTTGCTGATTCCAGTGAGTTTTGGAAAATTATTACCAATGCATCCACAATCCCTACCGCCACTTCGCTCAAGACCCTAGGATGTAAGCCATCAGGTCCAGGTGATTTATCCGCCTTGAGTCCCATTATTTTACCGAGTACCACTTCCTTAGTGACTTTGATCGTGTTTAGCTTCTCCCCCCCCCCTTTAGCCCCCTGTTTGTCCAGTGTTGGGATATTCTTAGTGTCTTCTACTGTAAAGACTGATGCAAATATTCATTCAGTGTTTTTGCCATCTCCATATTTCCCACCATTAACTTCCCGGTCTCATCCTCTAAGGTATCAACATTTACTTCAGCCAACCTTTTTCTTTTTATATATCTATAAAAACTCTTACTATCTGTTTTTATATTTTTTGCTAATTTACTTTCATAATCTATCTTCCCTTTCTTAATCAATCTTTTTGTTATTTTTTGCTGTCTTTTAAAGTTTTCCCAATCCTCTATCCTCCCACTAGATTTGGCTACTGTATATGCCATTGTTTTTAGTCGAATACTGTCCTTAATTTCTTTACTTAGCCACGGATGGCTGTCTTTTCTATTACACTCTCTTCTTCTCAGTGGAATATATTTTTTTTGGAATTTGTAAAATAACTCCTTAAATGTACACCACTGATCATGTATCGTCTTACCCTTTAATCTATTTTCCCAATCCACTCGACTCAATTCCGCTCTCATACCTTCATAGTCTCCTTTATTCAAGCTTAGCACGCTTGTTCGAGATCCAACCTTTTCACCCTCTAAATGAACATGGAATTCAACATGGTCACTCATTCCAAGGGGATCCTTTACTGGGACATTTTTAATTAATCCTGTCTCGTTACACAGGACCAGATCAAAGGTTGCTTGCCCCCTGGTCGGTTCAGTTACATACTGCTCAAGAAACCCATCCCTAATACACTCAAAGAACTCATCCTCAAGGCAGCCTTGCCCAATTTGATTTGTCCAATTAATATGATAGTTAAAATCCCCCATAATTATAGATGTTCCCTTATTACAAGCCTCAACTATTTCCTGATTGATACTCTGTCCAACAGATTTGCCACTGTTCGGAGTCCTATGGACTACGCCCACTAGTGTTTTTTTCCCCTTATTATTCCTTACCTCCACCCAATCTGTTTCATTATCCTGATCTTTTGACCCAATATCATTTCTCTTTATTACAGTGATTCCTTCCTTTATTAACATAGCCACCCCAACACCCCTTCCTTCCTGCCTGTCCTTCCTGGTCGTTAAATAACCTGGTATGTTTAATTCCCAGGCATTGTCACCCTGCAGCCATGTTTGTGTAATGGCTACAAGATCATACCCATATGTAGTTATTTTTGCCATTAACTCATCTATTTTGTTACGAATGCTACGTGCATTCAGATAGAGAACTTTCAAATATGTTTTGTGACACTTAGTTCCTGCTTTTGCCCTTTTTATTACTTTACCTTTTACTCCATACCTTCTGCCCCTTCCTGACACGCTCTGGTTTTTAATTTCCCCACTGCTACCTAAGCCTATGACCTTCTCTGTTGTCATTTTTATTATTTGCTCTCTAGGAACCTCCCCCCCCCACTAACTTTACATTTCTCAGGGAGGGCAGAAAAACCACGGTTTAACATCTTATTAAAGGATGGTATCTCCCACAGTGCAGAACTCCCTCAGCATTGCATTGGGATGTCGGCCTAGATTATGAAGTCAACTGTTTGGAATGGGGCTCGAAAGCACAATCGTCTGACACAGACAGGAGAGACTGAGACACAGTGAGCCAAGTTAAACACTTTTCTTTTCTTTACTGCACTGATGATCGCATGACACAAAGAGTAAGAATAGCGAGATGCATTTCCAATCATTTTGACGAGTTATCGCAGCATTTGGTTGCAACTTTAGATGCCAAACATGTGCGTTAGCGCCATCTGTCGGCGAGACAATGCAGATCATCCATATCAATCCTTTTATATTTCGCTGGATGACAGCATCATAAAAACAGAAAATCTTACAGCACAGATGGGGCCATTCGGCCGGTTGTGAATGTGCCGGCTCTTTAAGACAGCTGTCCAATTTAATCGCAACCCCCATCCTTTTCCGTCAATCATGCAAATGAATCCTCTTCAAGATCGCGTTGTGCAAGTTCGGATGTAATCAACTCCCACCATCCTCTCAGGTTGTGTGTTACAGATGTTAAATATACTCTGTCTGAAAATATTTCTCAACCTTTCCTCTCTACTTCGTTGGCAAATAACTTAAATCAGTGACCTCTGTTTACTCACCCACTTGTCACGGGTCCCAAATTGCTCTATCAAAACCCTTCATAATGTTGAATGTCTCTCTTAAGTCACCTCTTAGCCTTCTCATACTCGAAACATAGGAACAGCAGGAGGCCATTTAGCGCCTCGAGCCTATTCCGCCATTCAACGAGATCATGGTTGCTCTGTGACCTCAGTCCATATATCTGCCTTTACCACATATCCCTTAATATCTTTGGTTAACAGAAAACTATCAATTCCAGATTTAAAATTAATTATTGATCTAGCATCAACTGCTGTTTGTATAAGAGAGTTCCACACTTCTACCAACCTTTGTGTGTAGAAGTGTTTCTTAACTTCATTCCTGAAAGGTCTGGCTCGATTTATAGGCTATTTACCCTTGTCCTAGACTCCCTAATCAGTGGAAATATTTTATCTATAATTATTCGAACAGTTCCCTTTAATATCTTGTAAACTTGGATCAAATCACTTGCCTGTATTTGAATCGATTTTTCAGTTTTGTCAATACATTAATGCTACTAATATAGCTTTGTAATGTTTATGCTTCCATCTAGAGTGCTTAAAATGCTGCATTTTCTTGTTCTAAGGAGAACAATCGCAGAGCCTCCAAACCCTGCCCGTAACAAACGTCCCTCTTCTATGGTATCATCCTTATAATCCTCATTCAAGGCCTTGAAATCCTTCCTAAAAAGTGGTGCATAGAATTGTATACAATAATCAAGATGAGGCCTAAACATTGATTGATAAATGTTTAGCTTTTTTGTATTCAATGCCCCTATTTACCAAGCCAATATCCCAACGCTTTCTTAACCACCTTAGCCACTTGCCCTGCAACACTCACCGATTTGTGACTATGCACTTCTAGATTACTCTGCTCTTGCACCCCTTCTAAATAGAGCTATTTCTATTTTACGGCCTATGCACGTTGTTGCTCACAAATTGCATCGCTTCACATTGATCCACATTAAACAGTATCTGCTATGTATCTGCCATTTTCAACCGGTCTATCTATGTGCTCCGGAATACCGCTGCTATCCCCCTCATTATTTATATCCTCATCCGCAAACTTCGAAATTGTACTCTTTATAACCCAGTCCATGGGCTAGATTTTCAGTCGCTTGCGCCAGCAGTTAGCGCCTTAAGAGAAGTGGTTTTTGGGCGCTATGCGTGTAGCGCCCGGGAGCAGCGCAGTTTGCGCCCCGCCCGAAATTAAGTTGCCCGTTAGCGCCGGCGCAAAATTTAGCACCCGCCCGGATGCGCGCGCAGAAAATGACGTCACATCCTCGTGCAACGCCCTTTGTGCGCCCCGATTCCAAACTTCAGTCGGACTCCCCATTGTGCGGCTGGCGGCTGGAGCGTTTGGAAAAAGGAACGCAACACAACCAGCGCGGGCCCCGGGGGGCGCAAATTAAAGGGGACGTAATCTGCAGTATAAAGGCCAGCCTTTTTTCAGAAAACACTCTTGTGCAACGCATTTCTGGAGACACAACAAGGAGGATAGCTAACTGGTTTCAAGCAGCAAGAGCCAGGTATTTTTGGACTCAGGCCAGAGCGCTGCAAGTGGCCTTTTGGAAATTAGAGTGTTTGCCAGGATTTGATGGGGGTTGCATGGGGTGCCAACGCGGAGCTGCAGCTCCATGTCCATAGGGCTCGCAGACGCATTGTGAGAGGGGCAGCCCTGGCTAGAGGCAGAGGGGGCTACAGGCGTCGGCCACGTAGGCCTTACCCAGTCAGGCTATACTGCCAGCAGCGCTCCTACCTAAACATGAGTGCCGCGCGATGTGTTAAAAGGCTCCGATTCCGAAAGGAGGTGATTGCAGACATCTGCCACCTGCTTCGCCGAGATCTGCGGCCAAAGCTCAGGTGCAGGACGTCTCTGTCGGTGGAAGTGAAGGTGACGGTGGCATTGAACTTCTATGCCACCGGCTCCTTCCAATACACTGCTGGGGACATAGCAAACATCTCCCAGTACGGCGCACATCGCTGCATCCGCCAGGTGACCAAAGCACTGTTCAGAAGGAGAAGCCAATTCATCTCCTTCCCCATGGCCCTGGAGAGCCAGCATCAGCGCGCATTGGAATTTTCCAGACTCGGGGAATTCCCCTTGGTGCAGGGCGCCATTGACTGTACTTTGGCTTTGCGGGCCCCTCTGGAGCATGGCGAGCAGTATCACAACAGGAAGGGCTACCATTCTCTGAATGTGCAGCTGGTCTGTGACCACAAGCAGCGCATCATGGCAGTCAATGCCAGCTTCCCAGGCAGCAGCCACGATGCCTTTATCCTGCGGCAGAGTACTGTGCATGACATGTTCCAGGCACAGCCTCCCCCAAGAGGATGGCTACTCGGGGACAAAGGCTATCCTTTGTGCACCTGGCTCATGACCCCGCTCTGCGCGCCCAGGACCGCTGCTGAAGAGGCCTACAACGAGAGCCATCAAACCACCCGCAACATCATTGAGCTAACTATTGGGGTCCTCAAGCAGCGGTTCCGCTGCCTTGATTGCTCCGGAGGAGCTCTCCAGTATTCGCCGGACCGGGTCTCCCAATTTGTGGTGGTTTGCTGCATGCTACACAACCTGGCTATCCGCAGGACTCAGGCACTGCCACCTGACATTGGACCAGCACCTCAGGAGGAGGAGCAGGAGGAGCATGAGGAGGAGGAGGAGGAGGAGCAGGAGTACGTTCCCAGGAGGGAGCGACCAGGGCCAAGGGCCGCACGACGCCACCTTATTACACGGTACTTCTAAGCCCCCTGTCAGGGAATGGCCAGGGGCCATGAGGGAAGATGAATGCAGCCGCTCCACAAGCCCTCAGCCGGCGAAGCCAACAAACACTAAGAAGAACAACCATGGAGACTGCATGAATAAAGATAATTTTTTATTACACAAAAATGAAAAGCCCTTCCGACATGAATCCCCAAAAACAATAAACGGGCCCCACAAAAAGCCCAACAAACGACTCACTCCCAGAAACTGGGGAGGAGTCACTCCACCTTTCTTCAAACCGGGCCTCAACGTCGGCCTAACGCAAAAAATAAGCCCTCCAACAACACAACCATGGGCAAAATAAAGATGGCCACCGCCATATAAAAGTAAAGCTGCCCACACCCTCTACTGAGTGGCCCACGAGGGCGAGACCTTGCCCAGCCTTTTGCCTCCCCTGCCCGGCCTGCTGCTCCTTCGCAAGCTCTGCCCAGTGGCTGCTGCGAGGCTGGGGGAAGGCGCCTGAGGCTCAGATGCCCTTCCGCCAGATGCCGCTGGGGGGCAGCCTACACGGCGTTTGGGCCTCGAGGGGCCGTCTGCTGAGTGGCGCACCTGAGCCTGGCCACCATCAGCTGCAGCCGCTTGCCCTTGACGCCCCAGTGGGGGAATGGCGGCGACGGATGGCGCAATGTGGGCCAGCTGGCATCTGGGATGCGCTGCCTGGTGCTGTGGTGCAGTGGCACTCGGCCGGGCCCGCACTGCAGGATCCGCAACAATCAGCCGAGGGGCGGCTTGCTGGGATGGTCCAGCGCGGCGGCTGCCCTGGCGATGCCTGCCTGAGACAGCGTGTGTGGCAGCAGTGAGTGCCCCTGTGGTCCTGGTGTGCACGCGCATCACAGCCACCAGGGTCTTGATGGCATCAGTCAGCATGCGGCCAGTCGCGGCAGTTGCTGCCCCGAACTCGCGCACACTGGTCGCCAGCGACTCGATGGCCTCAGGCATGTGCCCCACCATGCTCATGAGCTCCGTGTGGCGCTGGTCCGAATCCTCGGCCATCTTATCCAGCTTCCGCACCTCCTCCGAGGTGAAGGTGTCCGGACTGGAGTCGCGACTCTCCCGCTAGGGAGGAGGGGGCCGAACTAGGGGACCCTTGCCGCGTTGGTGGCGGCGAGTGTGCCGATCAGCAGCACTCCCCTCTGATCCTTCCCCCCTTTGGGGGGAAGGCCGCGGGCCACGTGCACGGCTCCTGGGTGGCTGGACGCCACTGGTCCCAGAAGCTGCATTGCCCTGCGACAGTTCCTCCAGGCACTCGTCCAGTGAGGAGGTGTCAAGCATTTCCTCCTCTCCTGCGGGACGTGACTGTTCCCCCGAAGGTCCGGCTTGCTCCTCCTCCTCCTCCTGGTCGGAGGTGCTGTCACTGGCAGCTTCAGGGTCCTGGTCGTCACCAGCTGCAAGCAGGAATGCACAAGAGTAGCTTCAGAGTGAGGAGACGGCGTCAGTGAGGGAGTTAGGACTGGTGGCATTCAGCGCATTGGTGGGACAGTGGCAAAGGAGGTAGCTCGGATGGGCCAGTGCGACGCGAGAGGGCCAAAAGGCGAGGTCCTTACCATTGCCGGGCAGTGGAGGGTCGGATACTCCGCACGCTGTGGGGACAATCACACGGGCTCCCATGAGCACACACACGCGCTCCTCCAGCCGAGTGAGCTTCTGCAGCTTGGCGCGGCCACCCCTGGCACGCGCCTGGCGATTAAACGCTACTTTAGCCTGCAAGAGAAAGGACGGGCTGTAAGTGCGCAGTGAAGCCCTGATGTAGTGTGCACTGCCTCCCATGGTGGAATAGCTTGGACAGAGTGAAGCCCTGATGTAGTGTGCACAGCCTCCCATGGTGGAATAGCGTGGACAGAGTGAAGCCCTGATGTAGTGTGCACTGCCTCCCATGGTGGAATAGCGTGGACAGAGTGAAGCCCTGATGTAGTGTGCATTGCCTCCCATGGTGGAATAGCTTGGACAAAGTGTAGAGTGCCGAATGGCCATGTGATGCTCATGACTGTCCCAATGCTGCTGGCTGAGGGCTGGCCAATAGGACTTTCAGCTCCCTTTGCCCATCATATCAGGTGTACATGCAAGAATGAGGAGGAGACTGGAAAGGCTACTCACCTTCACAATCCTGGTCAGATCGTTGTATTTTTTACGACATTGTTTGTGGGTCCTGGGGGCATCGCCGGTAAACGTCACCCTCTGGGCGATCTGCTTCCAGGCTTTGGTGTAGTCGTGGTGGGTTGGATTCCTCCCACTCTCTGGGAACAAGATCTTGCGCCTCACCTCCAGAGCTGCGACCATTATGTCCAGATCACCCTCTGAGAAGCGCAGGGCGCGCTGACGGGCCTTCTCTGGCGTTGCCATCACTCCCTGGGGCTGAGCAGCAGTGTTGAGGCCTCTTTGCAAGGCTGCAGTGTGCAGGGCGTGGCAGCAGACCAATTCGTCCCTTCCCCCTTAAAGAGCTGGTCGGCATCACGGGGTCTGCTGTCAGTTCAAAAATGACCGCACCCGCGCGGCGCCCCGCCTGGGCGCTATCCCTCTGGACCGCCGGCTTAGCGCCTAAAGATAGGAGTGGAATGCCTCTTTTAGCGCTCCACCAATCTCTTAGGGTGAAGCCACTGAATTTCCGGCAACGGGGCGCTACTTTGGGGCGGGCGCTAACTTCGGGCGGGCGCTAAGGTTAGCGTCCCAAAACTGTTTATACTGAAAATCTAGCCCCATATGTTTTATATCGAACAACAGCTAAAATGATAATTATACTGACCAGTAGGAGGCCCCACATCATACTCTGCTCCAGTCAGAAAAAAACCGGTTCACACTCCTCTCCACCTCCTGTCGTGGAGTCAGTTCTGTATCTACGTTAGTGCCGACCTTTTAATTTCATAAGCTTGTAGTGACCGAATAAGGCTATCATGTGGTACTTTATCATATTTTTCTCGTTAAAGTCGATACACACAGCATCTCCTTCACGATTTTCAACAATACTCTTTGTTACTTCATCAAATAAATCAACCGGGTTAGTCAGACACGATTTGTCTTTAAGAAATCCGTGTTGGCTGTACCTTGTTAATCCATCTTCCTCCAGTTGAGCTTTAATTGTTCCTTGATAATGGTCTCCAGTAGTTTTCCCACTATTAATGTAAAACTGCTTGTTCTGTAGTTACCAATTTTATCCCTCTCCCCTTGCGATGTAATATTTGCTATGCTTAAGTTCACTGCAACTCTCCCATCTCCAAGGAGCAATGAAAGAAATTGGTCACTGCTTCTGCAATCTCCAACCTTGCACCCATCAGCAACCTAGGATGTGCCCATTTGTGTTGTGGACCAAAACACATTAAATCGATAAAGAGAAGAAATAATGTACCGCAAAAAATTAGTTTGTACATCAATATATTGCATCAATGGTTTTGCTGCTTTATAGCAGTGTGAAGAGAATATTATGGTAATATCCTGTTATTACCTATTGTTCGGATAAACATAACTCGCAGACAGAACCAAAATATCTGGGATGATGCTCAGGGGAAATTAGCTGGAGTGTTAGTAATCTCATAAAGTGCATTGTAACATATCACATTAACTTCAGCCAATAGGAGTTGGACCAACATTTTCAACAGACAATGGGAGAAGAGGAGAATTTTGATAGACAGCGAAATGGTATGATGTGGACTGCACTGCCTGAAAGGGCGGTGGAAGCAGATTCAATTGTAATTTTGAAAGGAATTGGATACATACTTGAAAAAGAAAGATTTGCCGGTTTATGAGGAAAGATCAGGGATGTGGTGATTGGAGTTATTTGGATAGCTCTGTGCAGGAGCTGGCACAGGCAACAAGGGTGAAATGGCCTCCTTCTGTGCTGTGAGATTCTATGTTATCATGAACAGATATTTACAGATTTAATATTGCACCGGGCTTCACTAAGAACCGCTCAGTATTGGTTTGATTAATGGGAATTACACTGAAAGTGTGTCAAAAAAACTGTCCATTCACCCCAGTTTCTGATGTTTTCACACTTCAAATTTTAATCACCTCTTCCCACCCTGCCCCCAAATCTCCCCCTGGCCTACATCTAGCCTCCACTTAGAGGCAGCAATGCCATCTCCTTCAATCACTCCACGGGACAGCGAGTTTCCATTCTCACCACTCCCTGTGTGAAGAATTTCCTCGCAATGTCTCAGCTAAACTGACAACCTGCTGACAGTAGATCACGAACCAAATGCTGAGATGTTTCTCGCGCTGGGTAGATTGGTAGTTCGGTGAGCCCATCATCGACACAGAGTGCTGAGTGAGGGGCCATAGTTAAATATTCAATCTCTCACTTTCTCTCTCTCAGACCTCCTTTCCACTTACTTTTCATTTTGCTCGCCCCTCCCATTTCTCTACACTTTCGCTCTCTCATTCCCCATTAAGTCTTAGTTTTATACACTCTGCTTGAACCATTTGAGAGGAGAGCCAACACCGGAGGAGGCGGACCTGTGTGGGAGCGGCAACGGGACCAGAGATAAGGTGGAGTGGGCGTAAAGGAACGAGGCAGAGGAGGCCCGACACGGGAGTAGGCGGACCTGTGTGGGAGCGGGAGCGGAACCTGAGAGGCAGCATTCAAAATTGTGTTGTCAGAGCGAAAGAAGTGGCGTCAGCACTAGCGAAGGAGCTGATTGGTGAGTAGCTGGTGAGTGCGTTTTTTAGACGATTATTTCTTTTTTTGAACATCACTTTTTCTTTGTTTGTAGCTTTTAGGTTTTCACTAAAGGAAGTGAGTTACTCTAAATACTTAAGTTAGTTAATCTAATAACTAGAGGCATGGCAGTGCAGCTCAGTCCCGTGGAGTGCACATCCTGTGACATGTGGTAGTCCTGGACACATCGCATACCCTGGACAACCATATGTGTAGCAGCTGTCGCCAGCTGCAGAATCTCGAGCTTGAGCGGCTGCTGGATTCACTGTGATGCATTCGCGAAGCTGAGAGTTCCATGGACAGTACGTTTTGGGAGGTGGTCACACCACAGCTTAAAAGAGTGCAGGCAGAGTGGAAATGGGTGCTGGCTAATCAGAAACAGAGTACCAGGCAGGTAGTGCCAGAGTCCCCGGAGAGCATCTCACTCTCCAACTAGTATTCCGCTCTGAGTACTGGTGAGAGCTGTGGTTCCACTGGGGAGTGCAGCCAGAGACAAGTCCATGGCACCACGTTTCCTGCCGCTGCACAGGTGGGGAGGAAGAAGAGTTGAAGAGCAATCGTGGTGAGGGATTCGATAGCTAGAGGAGCAAATAGGCGTTTCTGCGGCCGCAGCTTTGACTCCAGGTTGGTATGTTGCCTCCCTGGTGCCAGGATCAAGGATGGCACTCAGCGGCTGCAGGACAGTCTGTGGGGGGAGGGTGAACACCCAGAGGTCCTTCACCATTTTAAAACCAATGCCATCGGCAGAAAGAAGAATGAGTTCCTGCAGGCAGAGTTTAGAGAGCTAGGAGGGAGATTAAAATGCAGGAACTCAAGGGTGGCAATCCCCAGATTACTCCCGGTGCCCTGTGCTAGTGTGTACAGGAACAGGAGGATAGCACAGATGAATGCATGGCTGGAGAAATAGTGCAGCGGGGAGAGCTTTAGCTTCCAGTGGCATTGGGACCATGTCTGGGGGATGTGGAACCTGTACAAGTCGAATAGGTTAAAGCTCAACAGTGCTGGGAACAATATTTCCCCGGGGAGGTCTGCTAGTGCTTATTGGGAAGGGTTGAATCTAGCTTGGCAGGGCGATGGGCACCAGCATATATGAGCAGAAAAGAGGAAGAAGGTGCATAAAATTGTAAGTGTTTTGGATAGTACTAGAGACGAAAGTACTAGAGCAGTTATTAGAACCACATTAGATAGGAGCAGAACATGAAAGACTATTAAAATTCAAAAATGGGTTTAGAATGCATGTGCTTAAATGCACAAAGTTTGGTGAATAAGTTTGGTGAGCTACAAGCAACATTAGCCTTGTGGCAGTATGATGTTCTGGTAAGAGCGGAAACGTGACTTAAATCGTTGAGCACTGTGCACTTAGTATTCAAGGGTATAATGTGTTCAGAAAAGATAGAGAAGAATAAAAGAAGGCGGGTGGTAGTGCTGTTTAAGGACGACATTATAGTTTTGGAAAGTGAGGGAACAAGGACAGAATCCAGTTGGTTAGAGTTGAGGAGCAAAAATTGTATTATCAAACTTTTACGGGTTGTATAGGCCTCTAAATAGTGAGAGCGAGGTAAAGAGCAAATCTACAGGGATATCGCAGAGATGTGCAAGAGTTATAGAGTGGTGGTATTGGGGGACCTTAATTACCCAAATATCGGTTGGGATGATGCTACAAGATGCACTGCAGCAACTCGCCAAGGCTTCTTTGGCAGCACCTTCCAACCCACGGCTGCTTCCTCCGAGAAGGACAGGGGCAGCAGGTGCATGGGAACACCGCCAGCTCCAAGTACCCCTCCATGTCACACACTATCCTGACTTAGAAATTTATCGCCGATCCTTCATCGTATCTCGGTCAAAATCCTGGAAATCCCTGCCTAAAAGCACTGTGGGAGCACCTTCACCACATGGACTTCAGTGGTTCAAGAAGGTTGCTCACCAACACCTTCTCAAGGGCAACTAGAGAGGGGCAATAAATGCTGGCCTTACCACCGACACCCAGATCCCATAAGTGAACAAAGAAACAGCATCACTGAGATAATGCGGGTGCAATTTATATCGGGTGGAAGAGCAAAACAGGCGAAAGAAAGAGAATTGGACGCCCTTTTATCCGATTTTCCTTTCCATTTGTTTATATACGATCCCACTGGGGGCAATTTTAACCCTACTCATTCAGCAGAAATCTGGTGCTGGGCAGTTAAATTGCCTTGGCTCTTTCCTGCTCACAGCTCATGGTGAGACTTGATGGGTAATGTTGACCTAATCCACCAAAAAGGAAACAGCTGGTTTCAGGTCGGCCTCCTCTTTTACATTCCACCTGATTTTACCCTCCATTGACCTTCGTGCAGCATATAATCCTTTCACAACCTTTTGGAATTTACTTTCTTTTTACTTCGAGGAGAGTAAAATAGTCCGGGGTGAAAAGCAGTCTGCGGACCCCCTCTCACCCAATGGGTTCTTGGTTTAATCTAATTACATTGTGTGTTTGCATATCTCTCTCTGCATTGCATTCCGGCAGCACTTCACAAACTCGAGACCTGGGCGATATTACTAGAACCTGGGATTTCAAAGCAAACATGTCCTTGTTCCCCTAGTATCCCATAATAAAATCTCCGGCCTAAAACCGGACTTTGGATAGAGAACTCGAGCTGATTTAGGTTCTTTGGCTCCGTCATTTGATTTCCTACATTACAACAGCGACTACACTTCTAAAGCACTAAATCGGTGGTAAAGCGCTTTGGGACGTCCCGAGGTCATGAAAGGCACTATAGAAATAAAAGTTTTCTTTGTTTCCTTGTGATCAAATCCCTAACTCCCCTTTTGTGGAACCTATTTATCCGATGTGAAACTGTGCTTCAACACCGCAAAATCATCATTGAGATCCCAAGCTTGCACTGCACATGAAAATCCGCAGAAGCATTTCTCATTGTACTTTCCATTTATTTTACCACAGATTCGCTAGCAACACCAGTGATATCTCTTGATCAACTGAGTGGGGTGTATGTAGTAGTAGAGATGGTTACCATTACCTGCACCATGACAGGAGATTATCGCTATAAAATGTTCTACATTTACAAAGTTAATCAATCGCTGTATACAGCTCTAAGCTTCATAAAGGACAACTTTGGAACACTCACGGTGACCAATGAATATGAACCAGTGCCAATACGTAGCCTCCGTCAATGGAAGGTACTTAGAATCTCATCGCAGCGAGTCTGTGACGGTCACTATAGCTGTGAGTGACAGGGAGCAGAGATTTTTTCATGTATTTTTCATCGCTCTTGGTATTTTTATAAAAGCATGCTTTAATCACAGCAACAAAATGAATGGTTTAATATTAATGGAGAGGAAGATAACCGAATGGATTTTGATCTTATTGCTCAAATCTAGATAGGATCCCTGTATCACTGGGCCCTGCATTCACCCACTGTGATTCTATTACCGGCAATGCTCGTTACTGTAGATAAGGGGGTGAAAACCATCACGGGCGATAGCGATTGGGCCGCCAATATTAAGCCCCGCCTGATTTTGTTTTCAATATGTGTAAAATGAAATCGTGACCAGCTGCTTCAAGGTGCCACCTAAGAAAAAATGCCCCCCCTTGATAGGCACCTCATGCACCACCTTAAACATTCACTTCCTCAACCACCGGTGTACCGTGGCTGCAATGTGTACCATCTGCAAGATGCATTGCAGGAACTCACCAAGGCTTCTTCGGCAGCACCTCCCAAAAATGCGACCTCTTCCATCTATAAGGGCAGCAGGCGCATGGGAAAACCAGCACCACCACGTTCCACTCCAGGTCACATACCACCCTGACTTGGACATATATCGCTGTTCCTTCATCGTTAAATCTTAAAACTCACTGCATTGCTGTGCACTTTTACCGCACTGGCCTCACTGTGGTTCAATTTGAAGGCCATCCACGAGCTTCTGAAGAGGAAACTAGTGATGGACAGCAGTTGCCGGCCATGCCAGCGACTACCAGAACAGTAATGATAACAATACTTGTGGTCCCACCAAAACAGCTCGATTATGTGAAATGTGTGACAGTTACAGCGTCGCTGGGATTGGTCTCTAACTGCCTTCTCTTGTCGGAGGTTTCATGCTTGCACTGGTGCCGGTGCCTTTCACTCTTTCTGATCGCATCTTCACCTGGGCTAAATTAGCTGCACTGGTTTTATCAAAGCAACCATTGCGTTGTTCCCCTCGTGTCCCAGAGTAAAATCTCCGACCTAAACCAGACTTTGGACAGCGAACTCGAGCTGTTTTAGGTTCTTTGGCTCTGCCATCTGATTTCCTACATTACAAGAGCGACTACACTTCAAAAGTAGTAAATTGGCATTAAAGCACATTGGGACGGCCCGAGGTCATGAAAGGCTCTATTGAAATACAAGTCTTTATTTGTGTCTTTGTAATGAATTCCGAACTCCCCTTTTGCTGAGTCTCTGTATCCGATGTGAAAATGTGTTTCAACACAGCGCAATCATCATTGAGTTCCCAACATTGTACTGTACCTAAAAATCCACAGATCCATTTCTCATTGTTATTTCTATTTATTTTACCACAGATCCGCTAACAACCCCAGTGATAGCTCTTGATCAACTGAGTGGGCTGTCCATAGTAGGAGAAATGAACACCATTACCTGCACCGCGACCAGAGATTATCGCGATAAAACCTTCTATTTTAACAAAGATAATCAACGGCTGTACTCCGAGCAGATCGTCACAACGGACAACATTGGATCATTTCCGCTCACCAGGAAAGATCAAGGAGGTCGGTACCAGTGCCGATATAGAACTTCCATCAATGGAAGGTGGTTAGAATCTCATCACAGCGAGCCTGTGACGGTCACTGTAGCAGGTGAGCGACAGCAAGCAGAGGAGTTTCATATTTTTCCAAGCTCTTGGTCTGTTACAGAATCATGTTTCAATCATTGCATCAACATGAATGGTTTAATATTAGGATAGAGGAAGATAACCGGATGTGTTTTGACATTATTGCTCAACTCTAGACAGGATTCATGCAACGCAAGTCACTGCATTTACCCGCTGTGAATCTGTTACCGGCAAAGGGCAATATTGGATATAAGGCAGTGAAATTGATCACGGGCGGTAGTGCAAAACGGGCGATAGGGTTTCGATCGTCCATTGTATGCCCCGCCTGATAAAGTTCTCCATTTATTTATGTGTGTAAAATCGACTCGTGACCACTTGTTTCAAGGATCCGCCTTAGAAAAAATAATCCCCTATATGTTTGAGCTATCAATGTTTAGTGCCAGAAATACAACATGGCGCCAGGGATTTAGCTCCACTGAGTGTAGCATCACCTCAAGAAGCTCTCCAGTCTGACTGGCCTCGACACATTACAGGTTTCTCTGTCAGAGAACAGAATCTGCATGCCGAGACTTTCAAAATGATTCTCTTATGCGCGGTACTTTAACCTAATTTCCTTGTGGGGGTCCATATTTCTATTTGCATTACATTTCGGCAGCACTTCACAAACTCGCGACCTTCAGCTCCCAGAAGGACAAGGGCAGCAGTCGCATGGGAAGAACATCAACTGCAAATTCCCCTCTTACATGTCCATTGGCTTTGTGCTGAAACGAGTCTAGCTGAAGATATGTCTTGCATTTATGCTTCCAGGCAGCCCATATCTTGCAAATTTTGTGCAATTACTAGCCTTGTCTGCCCTGCTATACTAATTTGTCATTTGGCGACCACTACCTGATCTGACAGGATAAATCTTCATTTAGAAAACACGGATTAATCAGTGCCAGTGAGCAGGGGTTTGTTAAGGGAAGCTCGTGTCTGACTAACTTAATTACATTTTTTGAGGAGGTAACAAGGAGGATCGATGAGGTTAATGCGTTTCACGTAGTCAATATGGATTTTAGCAAGGCTTTTGATAAGGTCCCGCATGGCAGTCTGGTCACGAAAGTAATATCCCATTGGATCCAAGGCAAAGTGGCAATTTTGCTCCAAAATTGGCTCAGAGGCAGGAAACAAAGTTTAATGGTGGAAGGGTGTATTTGGGATAGGAAGGCTGTTTCCACTGGGGTTCTACAGGGCTCAGTACTGATTCCATTGCATTTTGTGGCATATATCAATGATTTGGCTTTGAATGTAGGAAGTATGATTAAGAAGTTTGCAGCTGATACAAAAATTGGCTGTGTGGTTGATACTGAAGAAGGAAGCTGTAGACTGCAGGGAGATATCAATGGACTGGTCAGGTGGGCAGAACAGTGGGAAATGGAAATCAATCTGCAGAAGTGTGAGAAAGTGCATTTGTGGAGAGCTAACAAAGCAAGGGAATTCACTTTAAATGTTAGGACATGGAAGTGCAGAAGATCAGAGGGACCATGGAGTGCATGTCCACAGATCGCTGAAGGTAGCCGGACAGGCAGAAAAGGTGGTTAAGAGGGCAAATGGCATACTTTCCTTTATTAGAAGAGGCATAGTTAAGAGCAGGGAGGTTATGCTTGAACTGTACAAAACACTAATTAGGCCGCAGCTATAATTCTGCATGCATTTCTGGTCACCACATTACGTGAAGGATGTGATTGCACTAGAGGGGGTGCAGAGGAGAGTTATGAGGATGTTGCCCTAGCTGGGGAAAGAGTGTCTAGGCTGGTGTTGGTTTCTTTGGAACAGATGAGGCTGAAGGGAGAACTAATTGACGTGTATAAAATTATATGGGGCCTAGATAGAAGGATAGGAAAAATAAATTTTACCTTAGAAGAAGGGTCGATAACCAACGGACATTAAGTTAAATTATTGATTGGAGTTTAAGCGGGGATTTGAGAAGAATTTATTTCACTCAGAGGGTGGTGGCGATCTGGAACTCACTGCCTGAAGAGATGGTAGAGGCAGAAACCCTCATCACATTTAAAAATTACTTGGATATGCACTTGAAGTGCCATATCCTACAAGGCAACGGACCAAGTGCTGGAAAGTGAGATTAGGGTGGATAGTTCTTTGTTGGCCGGCACGGGATAGATGGGTCATTCTGTGCTGTAAATTTCTATGATTCTATGATCAACTCCAAGTTCCCCTCCACATAAACAACGTGGCTACTAGAACAGGTCAGATGCGATGAATTCTAGAATGAAAAAATCACCGGCTGCCTCCACAAGTCTGGAGGTTGATGGAATACTTTCCACATGCCAGGATGGGAGCAGCTGCAACTCAGGAAGTTTGACACCATCCTGGCTAAAGCAGCCCTATTCTTTGGCATCCGTCTACCACCTTAAAAAAGTATTCCCTCCACCACTGGCACTCAGTGGCTGTGGTGTGTACCACTTACAAGATGCACTGCATCAACTCACCAAGGATTGTTCGGCAGCACCTCCCATGCCCGTGAGTTCTCCCAGCGAGAAGGACAAGGGCAGCAGGCGCATGGGAGCACCATTACCAGCAAGATTCCCTCCAAGTTACAACCATCGTGAAGGGGACAGTGCGGATTGACAGTAGATGCTGACCACATCAGCGACTACCACAACGGTAATGATAACAATAATTGCGGGTCCACCAAAGCAGCTCAATTATGTGAAATGTGTGATGGTCACAGCCTCGCTGAGGTTAGTTTCTAACAGCCTTCCCTTGGCAGAGGTTTCATACTTGCACTGGTGCCAGCCGCAGTGCGGTTATAAAGGCGACCTTCACTCTTTCTGATCGCATCTTCACCTGGAATAACTAGCAGCACTGGGCATTTCAAAGCAACCATTTCCTTGTTCCGCTCGTATCCCAGAGTAAAATCTCCGGCCTAAAACCGGACTTTGGACAGAGAAATCGAGCTGATTTAGGTTCCTTGGCTCCGCCATCTGATTTCCTACATTACAATAGCGACTTCACTTCAAAAGTGAAAAATTGACGGTAAAGCGCATTGGGACGCCCCGAGGTCAAAAACAAGCTAGGGCAATGCAAGTTTTTCCTTCCTTGTAATCAAATTCCGAACCCGCACGTTTGTGGAATCTCTGTATCCAAAGGGAAATTGCGATTCAACACCACACAATCATCACTTGGTTCCCAATCTTGCACTGCACCTGAAAATCCGCAGAACCATTTCTCATTGTTCTTTCCATTTATTTTACCACAGATTCGCTAACAACACCAGTGATGTCGCTTGATCAACTGACTGGGGTTTATGCAGTAGGAGAGACTGTCACTATTACCTGCACCGTGACCAGAGATAATCGCGATATAACCTTCTACTTTAACAAAGATAATCACAGGCTGTACTCCAATCAAATCGTCACAAAGGACAACATTAGAACATTCCCGGTTACCAGTAAAGACCAAGGAGGGCGTTACCAGTGCAAATAAGGAACTTCCATCAATGGAAGGCGGTTAGAATGTCATCGCAGTGAGTCTGTGATGGTCACTGTAGCAGGTAGGTGACAGGGATCAGATGAATTTTCATATGTTTTTTTCATCGCTCTCGGTATTTTGTATAAAATCATGCTCTAATCATTGTAACAAAATGTTTGTTTTAATATTAGGAGAGAGGGAGGAAACCGAATGTGTTTTCTCAACTCTAGATAGGATTCATGTAATATTGGACCCTGCATTTACCCACTGTGCATCCATTAATGGCAAAGGGCGTTACTGGAGATAAGGGGATGAAAATCGTCACGGGCTGTAGCGCAGAATGTGCGAAATTGATTAGACGTCCCGTTTCACACCCGCCTTTGTTCTGATTGCATTGAAGGCAATTGAAAATCTGGTTGATGTGTAAAGCGGGTTGGCGGTGAACCATCGCATGTTTTAGGCTACTGTGCAAGACGAATTTATTCTCAACTGCGTCTGAATTTTGTGAAATCAATACCGATGAAAAGCATGAGCTAACAGCTGGCGGCAACACTTTAAAGGTAAATTTAACCACATCCTCCAAGAGGGGAAGAAGCGGATAGGTATCAGCCTCCTGCTTTACTCTCCGCCCAATGATACCCTCCATTGTCTTGAATGAAGTGTAATGTGATGCCAGCTTACAATTGCCAGTGTAACTCAGTACTGAGGGAATGCTGTGTTATGGAGCTGAGAGACCTGATAATTTGCAATGTGAAGTCGTGACCTTCTGACAGGGGGACTGAAGGCTGTCTGTTGTCATCACACAATCTATGTCCCTGATTTCCAGCTTTACTCCCTAAATCTCTGCATCAACCACAGGGAAATGTTTAATGTCAAATGGCATCATTCTTACAGAATTTTAACTCCACTGTTTGTATATTCACCTCAAAATGCACCACCAGACTGGCTGGCATTTTCAGATTAAAGATTCTCAGTCAGATAACAGAAACTGCGGAACGAGATTTTCAAAATCATCCTGATATGTGAAATATTTTCATTATATTCATTTTAGGTTTCCATATCTGTCAATGGATTGTATTTCGACAACACCTCGCAAACCCGCGACCTCCACCTTCATAAAAAGGTGATGGCATTAGTTGCATGGGAGCAGCATCAACTCCCAGTTCCACTTAAAGTCACACACCATCCTGACTTGGAAATATATTTGGCATTCCTTCATCGTCGCTCGCTTAAATCCCTGCAAGTCCGTAGCGAACAGCATTGTGGGAGCAAAATTTGGTTCAAGAAGACGGCCGACCGCCACCTTTTTAATGGCTACTGGGGTTGGGCATTAAATTCCGGCTTTGCCAGCGACGCCCACATCCTAGAGCCCAAGTTATGGCTGGACTAAATTAGCAGAAATGTGAATTTCAAACCAATGCCATCCCCTTCTCCAGATATCAGGCAGGGAAATTTCAGTGATAAGCCAAGGTTTTGGAACTAGATCCCCTGCTGGTTTATTTTCTGTCCCACTTCTGTTGGAAACCATCAATTCTACTTTTGTAGAATCTCAGTCGCCGATGCAAACATTTACCTTAAATACATTACAATCATTACTGAGTTACCATTCTTTCATGGCACAAGATAATGCAGGAATCCATTTATGTTGTTCTATCCATTTATTATACCACAGATCCGCTAACCCCGCCAGTGATATCACTTGATGAACTGACTGGGGTGTACTCAGAGGGAGAGACGGCCACCATTACCTGCACGGTGAACAGAGAGAAACGCGGTCTAATCTACTTTTACAAAGCTAATCAACGGCTGGCCACTTCCCAAATCGTCACAAGGGACAACATTGCAACATTCCTGGTTAACGGGACAAACCAAGGAGGGCGGTACCGATGCCTATATAGAATCTCCGTCAATGGCATGTGGTTATGGTCCCAGATCAGTGACGCAGTGACGGTCACTATAGCAGGCCAGTGAAGAGAAATACAGATTGTTAATATTTCTATTGAACGATATTGGTACTTTACTAAAATTTCTAAGCAGTTTAAATGATAATTGTTTAGATATTTCACAGAGAAGCTCCCTGCACTCCGCTATTAAAAGTGTCTTTGAAGAATGTGGTCAATATTCGGCATTTACTGTTCTGGAAATGGAGCATTGTTGCATTACATATTATGGCATAGAATTTACCACACAGGAACACACCATTCGGCCCAACTGGTGTAAGCCGGTACTTAAGCTCCACACGAGCCTACCACACTACTTCATCTCATCCTATCTGCATATTATTCCATTCCCTTCACCCTCATGTGTGTATCGAGTGACTCCTTAAATGTATCCAAATTATTCATCTCAACCACTCCAAGTGGAAGCGATATCCACATTCTCGCCACAATCTGAGATTTACTAGTGACTCTCTGATATTCAAGGCCCCCAGATTGGGACTCCCACACAAGTGGAAACATTTTCACTTAGTCTAGCCTATCAAATCCTTTCATAATCTTAAAGATCTCCATCTGGTCACCTCTCAGCCAGTGAAAAGTTCCACAGCCTGTTCAGCATTTACTGATAGTTTTAAACTCTGATTTTTTGGTCATCCTTGAAAATCATTTTTTGCACTTTCTCCTGTGCCTCTCTAACATTTTAATAATATGGAGACCAGAACTGTGCAGCATTCTCCACGTGTCTAACCAATTTCTGCAGGCTGTGTGGTATTACTGCACTATCTATGTTCCAGATTTTTAATTTCACCCAAAAATGTCTGACCTATCTGAGTGATTTGGTTAACACGACAAACCACGGAGAGCAGTAGCAATGCCAATATAGATCCTCCGTCAATAGCAGGTTGTTAGAATTGACAGTCACTATAGCTTGTGAGTGAAAGGGAGCACAGATTTTGAATAAGTATATTCAGCGCTCTTGGTATGTACAGAAACCATCCATCTTTCAACGTAACGTTGTTTAATGTTCACAGAGAGGGTGTCTGCGCTCAGCTCAGGTCTGTAACCATTGAAGCTGAACACACAGGCTGACGCTATACTGAAAGCGGCACCATTTATCACAGAATCACAGGGCACAGAAGGAGGCCATTCGGTCCATCGTGACTGTGTCGGCTCTGAGAAGAGCTGTCCAATCAGTCCCTTTGCCTTAGCTTTGGAATCCTTCCCAAAGTGTGATGCCCCGAATTAGACACAATACTCCAGCTGGGATTTAACCGGAGAGGTGCAAAGGTTTATCATAAAGTCCTTACTGTTGCACTCTGTGCCTTTAGTGATAGAGCGTTTTAACAGCCTTCTCAATCATTTTCGCTACCATCAAAGATTTTTTACATCGACGATATGTCTCTTGCTTCCTCCATCCCAGTTAAAGTTATACCTTGTAGTTTATATTCTTTCTCCTCATTCTTCATACCAAAAATCTTCACTTCACAGTTCTCTGTGTTAAATTTGATCTGCAATGATTCCCCCCACTGACTATGCCCTGCTCATGCATTTTTCTATCATCCTCACATCTAACTCTCTTTACGAGTTTATGTGATCTGCCAACATTGAAATTATACTCTGTATTCACAAGTCCAGAGCATTAGTATTTTGGATCCATAAAGTAAGTCTGTATTGCATTGTGAATCGATTGTCAATACTTCTTCATTTCGAAATACAGGTCTACCCAAACCAATATATCAGTGGATTCCAGTGTTGCTGTGAATGGTGAAAATGTTATCTTTATCAGTACAATCTCCCGGGATCTTCCTGGCTTTATATTTCACGTATACAGGCACGGAAAAAATAATTACTCAGGTGTCCAGCCTGTGGCTATAGGGAGCAATTATGTCACCTCCACTATCAACAATATAGATCATGCCGAAAGAGGAAATTACAGCTGTCTGTATGAGGGGACTGTGGAGGGGAAACAGCTAACATCAGCTCTGCGTGACCCAGTACATATAACTGTAAGAGTTGAGTGAGCTTCACACATTCACTGTGTTTATTTCTTTTCCATTTAGGCTGAATCAGTTGCTTTATTTGTTGATTACAAAAGAAATAAATGAATTTATCACTGAATGAATGAATGTATGAGTAAAATAGTTAGGAATGCAATGGATCAATGAAGCAATTAGTGAATCAATCAGTCATACATGACTATGTTGTCATTACCTTTAGAAATATCCAATGATATGAAGAGTTGCAGGATTGAAATAATTTTTCTCATCCTGTCGTTGCAATTTTCCCAGTAACACGCCGGACTGATGCTTCTCCTGTAGATTTGATGCTTCTTCCTACTGTGCTTGAGATGGGTGCATATTAAATTGCCATTAAATGTATGTGTAAGTGAACCCGCCCTCTCCCAGAACGACTGTGCAAAAATCAGACATACGAGACTTTAGGGAAATTGTTTCTGCATTTAATTTGGTAGTTGTTGTTACAATTTCTCTTGGAATATTTTGCCGAAAAACAGCATAACAGCTATGCAGTTAACACAGGATACATTAATGCAGATGTTACAGCTATCTTACAAGTTTAATATTACCGCCAGGTAAACGCTCAATTTGAGATGTTTGTCGCTCTTGCTATTTAAACAAAATTATTCCAAACTCAGAACCCTCTAACGAAAATGCAATTATTTCAACAGGTACCGCTAGATTCCTCCTGTGCTTGTGTCAATCATATTCACAAACTACCCCGTAATGGTAAATAATGCATGGCCCTGTCTTCCCTTGTAACGATCTGTTTATTCGCATTGCAGACAGAGAGAGACGGGCAAACTCACACTAAACTCACTCTCACACACACATTCCCACTCAAACACACTCACACACACAACATACACACACGCTTACTCAAACACACACATAAACACACACTGACACGCACACTCAAACCCACACACACTCATACACTCTCACACACACACACATACACACGCAAAATACACACACATTCACTCACACACACCCAGTTTCACACAAACCCACACACATTCTAAAAGAAACACTCAAAAACACTCAGATACCCACACACACTGAGACACACTCTCACTCACACACACAAGCACGCACAAACACAATCATAAACAGACACTCACGCATACACACAAACATACACACAAACACTCACACACACACACATACTCACACACACATACACACACTCACACACAAAAACACTCACTCACAAACACACACTCACAAACACACACACACACAAACTCACACACATTCATAAAGTCACACACAAACACTGACACATAAACGCATACTACATTCTGCTCTTTCCATACTGTATTGCGCCTGAGATTCCTATTCATTAGATGTAGGAATCAAATTAAATAAACTAGCATTTTTGGGAATATCACCTTCCTCATAGCCTGATTACTCTTCTACTTAATGCATGCCAGTGATGTTGTTCTGCTGGAAATATCCACCAACCTGGTTCAAAAGTCTTTCACTCTGTATATGGTCATGCACTTGATTTTAAAAATTCGTTAAATCAAACAAGTAATGAATCAATCAGTCTTAAACGGCAGTGGCTATTGCCTGTACAAATCGGAAGAATCCAGTAATTCAGATATCTACAGGGACAACAACAACAACTTGTATTGATACGATACCTTTAACTCGTAACACCTACCATGGCGCGTCAAAAGACCAATTCTCCACATAAGGAGAACGTGGGCAGATGACCAACAGTCTGGTAAAAGAGGAGGTTTTAACCAGCGCCTTAAAATGAGGAAAGAGTGGTAGAGAGTCAGAGAGGTTTAGGGCGGGAATTCCAAAGCTTAGGCACAGGCAGCTGACGGCACGGCCCCAATGGTGCAGCAAATAAAATCAAGGGTGCATATGGCGTCAGAATTGGAGGTGGGCCCAGATATCGGATGCTTGGAGGGAAGAAGGAGGAGGCTACAGAGAGAGGGTGATGCGAGATCCATGGAGGTATTTGAGGACGAGAATGAGAATTTAATGGCTGGAGGAGTTTACATAGATAAGGAGGGGGCGAGGGCCTTGGAGCGATTTAAACTGGAAGATGAGAATTGTCGGGCTGGAGGAGGTTACAGAGCGAGAGAGTGGAGCGAGCTCCATGGAGGGATTTCAAGACGACAATGAGAATTGCAGGGCTGGAGGAGGTGACAGTGATATGGAGGGGGAAAGGTCCATGGAGTGATTTGAACAGTAGGATGAGAATTGTAGGGCTGGTGGAGGTTACAAAGGTAGGGAGGGGGCGAGAGCCATGGAAAGATTTGAAACCAGGAATGTGCATTTGAAAATTGGGGCTTTGTCGGAACGGGAGCCAATGGGATTCAGCGAGCACAGGGGTGAGTTAGGATACGGGTAGCAGACTTATGGATGAGCTCACGTTTAGGTAAGGTGAATAACACAGAAAAATATATGGCAATTACATTCATCTCAGCGTGATTCTGTCCCTTATCATTAATGTTGAATGAGAATATCATGATTGTTCCGTACTTGCCAAGCGAAGGTTAGATAGGATTACAGAGTGACCCTGTACTTGTGTTTGCAGTGGAAACGGGAGAAATTCCCATTAACATTCTATCTTTCTATAATCTTCTAGGATCTTCCTTAGCATCTTATTCAATCGCAATTCGTTTGTGTCTCACCGCATTTATCCTGTGTTGGACTCTGACTATACTGAGAATAGAGTGCAAACCGATAAATGCAAAGAAACATCGTGACGGTACATGTGAAGAATTGCTGATACCCGCATTATTTCTTTCCAGAATAAAGTCATAAATGAAGAGATTTTGCTTTTCACACCGTGCTGTAAATAAGTATTAACTTTAACATTATTAAATGTCCACACTACGACTAAAGTTTGTTGCGATGCTGAAACTCAAGGGCCTTATAATATTCCTCCTTGAAAATAATGTGCAGTTTATTCACTCACTCTTTGACAGTGCAAGAAATGTTGCGATAAAGACAACAAAGAGGTGACGGTTGTCGGGAACCTAACAAAAAGCGGCGGATTTGTAAATAACTAGCGAAATAAATGCTTTCAGATTGGTCATTTGCATTTTCCTTTAAATTGTCTACACCAATTATATCTATATCAAAATATCCCTCAGTTTATTGACATTTACCAGTTTTAATAGCAAGCTATGACAGAACTCTGAGAGCTTAACTTCAGCCCCATTGCCACCAATCAGAGTGTTCTATGCCTCCTGTTACATCTATTGGCAAAATTATGCTGAACTCATTTCAACCCTGTTAAATATTTGGAACACCAGTTATTCACAATGCACTGTTTAAAAGGCAGTAATATCTTCATCGCGCAAACAGACTCAACACAGACACATTCATTGTTATGGTGACGATCATCCCTTTCTCCCAATACAGCGATTTGATAACATTTTGCAATTAGCTATTATCGATGGAGTCCAATCAAATCCTAACTGACTCGGGTAAGGGTAGCAAGGAGTAGAAAGTGTATCTGAGAGTGGAACCAGTAGATGTTGTGTAATTATATTTCAAGAAGGCATTCGATAAGGTGCCACATAAAAGATTACTGCACAAGATGAGAGCTCATGAGGTTGGGGTAATATATTAGCATGAATCGAGGATTGGCTAACTAACAGAAAACAGAGAGTCAGGGAAAATGCATCATTTTCATTTGGCAAACTCTAACAAGCTGGGTGCCACTGGGATCAGTGCTGGGGCCTCAGCTATAAACAATCTATATTAATGGAGATGAGGAGGAATTTCTTCTCTCAGAGGGTCGTGAATCTTTGGAATTCTCTACCGCAGAGACCTGCGGAGGCTGGGTCATTGAATATGTTTAAGCTGGAGATAGACATATTTTTTAATGATAAGGGAGTCAAGGGTTATGGGGAGCGGGCAAGGAAGTGGAGTTGGGGCCAAGACCAGATCTGCCATGGTCGTAATGAATTGCAGAGCAGGCTCGAGGGGCCAAATGGCTTACTCGTGCTCCTATTTCTTATGTCCTTATGTTCTAAGACGATGCCCAGAAATCATTACAGCCGTAAGTTGTACAGGAATTGCACGCACATACAAAAGTCTTTTAATAATGGCAGTAAATGTTTAGTGGCGTTGCCCTTAATCACTTGTTGAACATAAGTTCTTTGGCGAATTTATAAAAAACCGATGAAGTCGGAAGAGTGAATTTAGAATATATGACAGGGCACCAACTCGTGGCTAGAAACTCTAATTTTGTCATGACTGCTGACTTCGCAAAATTGAATGGAAAATGTTCAAATGCTAATTTGCAACAGCAAATGTTTACACAAAAGTCAGAGCAAAAATTATCTTAACTGTAGATACGTTCTGTGAAGCGGAAGTGTGCGCCCGAATAACATGTAATTATATGGTCGATTCGTCATGAAGATGTCAATGACAGTCCATCTCTTGCTTGAGCAGCCTTCATGATACGCATTTACTTTATCTTCTGGTAGGTGATTTTACTGCAGTAATACATTCTGTCGAATGGGGCGGTGAAGAGTCTGCTGTGTAAACAGATGATATTTAAGATGCCATATACAAGTGACATTATTTCCGGAGCAGAGTTTGACAGTACACCGAATCGGAAACTCTTGATTTTGATTTCAAACGTGGATAAAAGAAATGTCCTTTTCTTGCTATCAATGTTTTTTGTTGTGTGTGTGTGTGCGATAGATAGGCAAAGAGAATCATTCTCTCTTATGATCCACATCCATACCGATAACATAAGCTATTAAGACATTAACTCTTGGAATTACACAAATGTAGTTTAATTCTTGCAGTCTACATCTCTTATAGATGTGTTATTGCGTCTCGAGTTTTGTAGACGGTTGTGCTGTCCCAAGAGTTCGTGGAACAGAGCCGGTCTTTAAGCTTTCTTTGAGAATTACTTCTGTCAAATTGTAACCTATTTTCACTTGCATATTTTTTCAAGAGAAATTTGAGTTGGATAAATCTCGTCAGTGAATTATATGACAGTTGTTCTTGCATAGACAGAGAGATTGTTACATAGAGAGATGAATAAATAGTGAGAGACAGATAGACAGAGAGATCTAGGCAGTCAGGCAGACAGGCGGACAGACAAATAGACAAAAATGAACAAGTGAATGAATGACCTGGGCAGCTGAATACTCTCCATTTAACGGCGGCCGCTTCTCACCTCTAATTACATTTTTGCTGAAAAACCTTTCCTTACAAAATGTTGAGATGCATTGGCCCAGTAATTCCTGTCACAACGCGTGCGTACGGAGTAATCACGTGTGTGCCCGGCGGAATTGCCAGTTTTCAACATACACAGCGCATGTGCTGAAAACCAGCATTTCCTGTCCTCTGACCCAAGGGGTTAAGAGGCAGAATGCTTGCGACTTGTGATGCAGTGCGTGCCCAGTGAAATTCCTTTTTATTTTCAGAGTTGCCCGAGTGTAAAGGTCTCTGGTTATTACGCGTGGAAAAACCAGACGTAAGTATTTTGTTTTACAGGTAAGTGGTCTTTTAGTACAATTTAGAATTTTTTTTCCACAGATTTATTATTTTTAAAGAATTTACAGTAAGGTAAGTTTAGTTTTAGGCCCTATTTTTTTTAAATTTATTTTTTTCAAAAATTGGATTAATTGTTTAAAATATTTTTAAAACTTATTTATACTTAACTAGCTGGGGAGCCCCGCGTTGCGAGGGCAATTTTGGGGCGCTTGGTCTCCCTGCCCCTGTGTGTCCCCCCTCTCCCTGTCATGTCATCTCCCTGTCCTATCCTTCCCTCCCCTCCCCTCCTCTCCCTCCCCTCCTCTCCCTCGCCTCCCCTTTCTCCCTCCCTCCCCCACTCCCCCGCTCCCCCACTTCCCTCTGTCCCTCTCTCTGGCCCCTCCCCCTGCCTAGCGCCTGAGGTCCGGAGCTGAGGTCCCCCGCGTATCGTGCGGCTGATGCACGGCCGCAGTGGGCGGGCGGGCGGCGCATGCGCGGTCAGTGCGGGTGGCGCATGCGCGGTCAGTGCGGGCGGCTCGCCCCCCCCGCGATTTCACGAGGCTCTCCCCCCCCCCCGCGATTTCCCGAGGCTCTCCCCCCCCCGCGATTTCCCGAGGCTCTCCCCCCCCCACGATTTCCCGAGGCTCTCCCCCCCCGCGATTTCCCGAGGCTCTCCCCCCCCCGTGATTTCCCGAGGCTCTCCCCCCCCGCGATTTCCCGAGGCTCTCCCCCCCCTATTAAATTGTTATTTAATTCCCTAATACATCATTAAAATATTTACCTTAGTTCCCTAACACACAGAAAGTGTGGGGGAAAAAATTGTGAAAAATCAAGATGGCGTCCACTCACCTCGGTTCAGAAGGATAAGGCCCGCCCACACACGCACCGATTGGTCGACCGGTCAGGTCACCGAAGCGTAGGATTGGTCAATCGCCGAGTCACTCGGCACTCAACTGTAGGAAGGAACCCGCCGTCCGATTGGTGGACCTCGACATCACACGGTCGCTAATGAGATGCTAATGAGCAGAATGCTGAACGTTTTTGGGATGCCGCGGGCGGGATTTTTGTCCGGCCGAAATGTAAATACGCAAGCTTTCTTTTGAGGCGACGCGCGCGTCGGTACGCTCTGTAACTTTCAAACGTATAGAACATGGAGGGACAGACAGACATCGGGACAGACATCGGGACAGACATCGGAACAGACAGAAGACCCGCTTTATATATATAGATATAATCAGTGGGATGTTTTTTAAAATTTTATTTAAAGTTCAAGTATTGTTTTGGCAGCGCATACTTTTCATGAGTTAGACAGTTCTTACTCTCAAACTCATGAATGAAGTTTCCCCTCCCCTGTTTGCTGCACAGTGCTCAGCTGCTTCCAGCCGGCACATCGCACTAACTATGCCGCTGGATCAGGCAAGCAAATCGCGTCGACATCTGAACCGGGCCAGTGACAGGAAATGCAAGCAGACCCAGGCTTCAGATGTTGGTGCGCCGGTTGATTGAACATCGGTGGCTTGCACGCGCGGCAAGCTCCCGATCCTAATTTCAGGGCCAATATGTACAGATCTGTTGAACCCACTTGTTGCATTGTTTCATTAAAATATGACTCAGCGCTGCTTTGTGCTGGTTTAAAATGAAAATGATTCCAAAAATCTTCATGCTCAGTGCCCCCATTTAAGTATTTTATCTCTGCCGCATTTTATTCATTCGGCATAAAGATCATTTTTGCTAACCGTTGGTAAGGAAGGGTCCGAGAGTCACAATTTAACTCTGTAATACTTCACATTGACAATAAAAAATTTCATTTGTGTCCTCAAGCACAACTGTTAATTAAGGCTTCAATTCAGATCATAACAAACACAGTTTTCCAAACACATTCAATCAGCTCGCTGTATGTACTAGTTATAAAGGTTTGTGAAATAAAACTGTGCTAAATTCACGAAGAAGGCAATGTGTATTATTTATTAATGATATGAATATAAGCTCTCTTCATCTGCAGTGAAAGCTTAAACGTTCTAACAATTGTTCAACTGTTTCAGCAAGAAAATAGCAATTGCAAGTGTCGCTAAACACGGTGGCATAGTGGTTAGCACTGTTGCCTCACAGCGCCAGGGACCCGGGTTCGAATCCGGCCTCGGGCGACTGTCTGTGTGGAGTTTGCACATTCTCCCCGTGTTTGCGTGGGTTTACTCCGGGTGCTCCGGTTTCCTCCCACAGTCCAAAGATGTGCAGGTTAGGTTGATTGGCTATGATAAATTGACCCTTAGTGTTAGGGGGATTAAATACGTGGGGTTACGGGGATAGGGTGGGATAACTGTTGGTGTAGGGGTTACGGGGATCGGGTGGGATATGTGTCGGTGCAGGCTCGATGGGCCGAAATGGCCTCTATCTGCACTGTGGGGTTTCTGTGATTCTGTGATTCTGTAAACCAAGCTACACAGAAACGTCAAACGTTCAACTAACTGACCGATTCCACTGCAATCACCAGATCAAACAATTGTCTTGAATTAGGAGATTTTCACGCACAACCATGACCTAATGAAAGATGCTCTGCCTGCAACGGTAAAGGTTCAGAAGTTCCGTGACCTCCTTCCTGGGCAGGTATTCCGGCAAACTCGTTCTGTGAATTTGAACATTCCTTTTACCCTCCAGACACGGTCCTGGTCGATCTTTTCCTGGTATAAATGGAGAAAGAAAAATTAAACTCTTTTGCCAAAAGTTCCTGTTTTTTGTGACAATACGTTTCTCACTCGGTGAAAGTGCTGAGCCAATGAAGGAATGCTGGGTCTTGGGGCAATCGCGTTTATAACTGCACTTCTTTAACTATAGTTTTCTAACCACACAGCTTTCCTTTCTTGAAATGTGAACTCCGAGTTACAGTCTGACATGGTTCTGTATGGCTGCCGAGGGGAAAAGTGGTTTAAGGAGCAGTACTGTTCAGGTTTTCTTCCACATCTTCAATCACATATTCCAAATGAACATCATATGTTTTGAATAAATATGTTCCCTGTTGTGTTATTGCGTTATCTGTTGTATAAAAAATTCATTGTCTGTAAACTGTTTGCTGTTGTCTCAAGATATTCCCTTTTGTGTGAAAGGGTTCATGATGTGTGAAGATATTCCCTGTTATGTGAAGATGTTAACTGTTGTGTAAAGGTGTTCCCTGTTGTGTAAATGTATTCCCTGTTGTGTAAAAATGTTCCTTGTTGTGTATAATGGTTCCTGGTGTGTGAAGATATTCCCTGTTATGTAAAGATGTTAACTGTTGTCTAAAGGTGTTCCCTGTTGTTTAAAGGTGTTCCCTGTTGTGTAAAGATTTTCCTGTTAGGAAAAATGTTTCCTGTTATGTAAAGATGTTTCCTGTTGTGTGAATGTGTTCTCTGCTGTATAAAGAAATTCCCTGTTGTGTAATGAAATTCCCTGTTAAATAAAGATACTTTGTGTTGTGTAAAGGATTTCCTTCGTGTGTAATCAATGTCCTGTTGTGTAAAGGATTTTACTTTTGTGTAAACTTATTTCCTGTTATGGAAACATATTGTCTGCTGCGTTATATTGGTGCAAGTAATTTTTAAAGTGTGGTAACAATAATTACTGTGTGATTGTGGGTATCAAGGGATGTTTTTTATTGGGGTAAATAAGAATAAATAGAGCAGGATGGCTTTGATCTATCGACCGCTGGGTTATGGGCCCAGCACGATTCCGCTGCGCCAGTCAATTGCGGGCTGCTAACTCTCTTCAAATGCCGTTATGTGCTGTCTGTTAACGAGAAAATTTTCAGTCTCCAGGCTGTATTGAAAGCGATAGCATTGCCCTCATGTAGCCCAGAGTCCCGGACACCGCAACACACGTGTTGGGAGGCACAACCTGATGTACAATGTCCGAAGGACACTCAGTATTACACCATCCACAGTGGGACAGACACGGAATGGCACACAGAAAACCAGCAAGTGAATTTCGGGACACACAGAGGGAGGGATAGAGAAAGACACTGAGGAAACCAGAGAGAGACCGTCAAATAGACTGAACATCATGAGGGAGTGACAGAGGCTGAGGAAAAGGCAGAGACTGAGAGGGCGACATAGTGGGAGCTAGACAGAAAGGGAAACGTTAACTGAGAGGAAGAGGGAGACTTATATGAATGGGTTTTCTGTTGCATAAATATATCCCTTATTGGGTAAAGATATAATCTGTTGTATAAAGATATTTCCTTTTACGTGAAGATATTCTCTGCTGTGTAAATGTGTTCTAATAACATACGAAAAAAGAGCCGGAATAGGCCATACGGTCGCTCGATCCTGCCCTGCCATTCAATAAGATCATGACTGATCATTGACCGCAACTCCACTTTCTTGCCTGATCTCCATAGCCCTCGATTCCCCAAAATCTATCTGTCTCAGCCTTAAATATACTCAGAGACTCAGCATTCACAGTCCTCTGGCGCAAAGAATGCCAAAGATTCACAGATCTCTGAGTGAAGGAATTCCTCCTCATCTCAGTCTTAAATGGCCTACCCATTATCCTGAGACTATGCCCCCTAGTTCCAGACTCTCCAGCCAGGGAAATCAATCCCTCAAAATCTACCCTGTCAATCCCACTCAGAATCATGTATGTTTCAGTGAGATCGCCTCTCATTCCAGTAAACTCCTGAGATTATAAGCCCATTCTACACACTATCTCATTCCATCATGCATCATTTTGATTCAACCGAGTGAACCTTCGTTGCACCACCTCCAAGGCAAATATATGCTTCCTTAGATAAGGAGACCACAACTGAGTAAAGTTGCTGTGAGTGCAGTTTAAAGTGGGCTAAAATTAAGTGTGATATGCTTTTCTGTAACTATAGATGTTATCCGTTGTTCAAATTAAAAATGTTAATAGCGGAGAATGATTTTGGTCCACCGACCTCTGGATTATCGATCAAGCACGCTTCCCCTGCGCCACTCTGCTGCGGGACATTGGCAATCTCCAGCTATCTGGCAGTGCTGTGTGCTAGCGAGACAAATTTCAGCCTGCAGGCTGTGCTGAAAGCGATAGCATCGACCCCACATAGCCCAGAGTTCCAGGCACTGCAAAACAGTTGCTGGGAGGCTCACTGTGGCTACATAATATCACAAGCACACTCAGTATTACACCACCCACAATGGAAAAGACACAGGATGACACACAGCAAACCAGCAACGGAATTTTAGGATATAAAATAACGCGAGGGAGAGGCAGAGAGACTGAAGGAAAGTCAGAGATGCGAGAGAGACAGAAGGAAAGATAGACTGATAGTGAAACGGACACTGAGAGGAAGAGAAAATATGTCCCCTATTGTGCAAATATATTTCCTTTGGTGTGGAATTGTTCCATATTGTGCAAAGATGTTCCCGGTGATGTAAAGTTTTCCATGTTGTGTAATGTGTTCTCTTTTGTGAAAAGGATTTTCCTGTTGTGCAAACGTGATCCCTGTTGTTTAAATATGTTATCTGTTGTGAAAAGTTATTGCTTTTTGTGTAAGTATGTATCCTATTGTGTAAAGCTTTTCTCTGTTGTTTAAAGATATTTCCTCTTGTTTAAAGGTATTCACTGTTGTTTAAACGTGTTCGCTGTTGTTTAAAGATGGTCACTATTGTTAGAAGATGTTCCCCATTGTTTCAAGTTATTCTCTGTTGTGTAAAGCTGTTGCTTATTGTTTAAAGCAGTTCCCTGTTGTTTAAAGCTGCTCGTTGTTGTGTAATGCTTTTCAAGTTATGTAAAGCTGTTCCCAGTTGTGTAAAAATGGTAACTGTTGTGTAAAGATGTTCTCTGTTATGAAAAAAGTTTACTTTTCTGTAAGGATGATCTCTGTTGTCTTCTTCTGTTCTCTGTTGTGAAAAGGCGTTCCTTGTTGTGTAAAATTGTTTCCTGTTGTGTAAATGTGTTGCTTGTGAGAAAGTGGTTCTCTGTTGTGCAAAGATATTTCCTGTCGTGTAAATTTGATGTACGTCAAATGCACAATGAAAAAAAATAAGTGGGATGTGATTGTGGGTGGCAATAGATGTTTTTTGTTGCTGGTGTAACTAGCAGAAGATGGTTCCGATGCAGCGGAATCTGGGTTATGTGCCCGGCATGTCTCCAGCTGTGCAGCACTATTTCTCTCCAGCTGCCTGGCAATGCTGTGTGTAAGCGAGAAAAATGTCAGCCTCCAGGCTGGATTGAAAGCGATAGCATTGCCCTCAAACAGCCCAGAGTCCCGGACATAGCACCACATCTGTTAGGAGGCTCACCCTGGCTACACAATGTCACAAGGACACTCAGTATTACACCACCCACAATGGGACAGGCACAGAATGACACACAGCCAAACAGCAACAGACTTTCAGGACTCGAACAGGCGGGAGAGAGAAAGACACCGAGGAAACCCGAGAGAGACAGTCAAACAGAATGATTAACTTGAGTCTGAGGGAAAGAAATAGAATGCGAGGGAGACAGAGGGAGATTAGACCGACAGGGAAACAGAGATTGTGAGGAAGTGAGAGACTTGTATGAAGATGGTTTCTGCTGTGGAAAGGTGTTCCCTGTTGTGTAATGTTGTTTCCTCTAGTGTAAATGTGTACTCTGTTGTGTAAAGATATGTCCCGTTGTGTAAAAATGTTCTCTGTTCTTTAATGAAGTTCTGTTTCGTGTACGAACATATGAAAATATAATTAGGCCATGTGGCCACTGGAGCCTCCTACGACATTTAATAAGGTCATGGCTGTTCATCGACCTGAACTGCACTTCCCCACCCGATCTCCATATCCCTTGATTCTCGTAGAGACCAAAAATCTGTCCATCTTAAGCTTGAATATACACAAAGGTTCAGCATTCACAGCCCTCTGGGGCACCGAATTCCAAAGATTCACAACCCTCTGAGTGAATAAATTCCTTCCCATCTCGTTCTACCCCTTATCCTGGAACTAACTCCCTTAGTACTAGACACGCCGTCCAGTTGAAAAAATCTCTCATCATCTACCCTGACAATTCCCTTCACAATCTTGTATGTTTCATTGAGATCACCTCTCATTCTTCTCAAGCTCTCTTCATAAGGCAGCTGTCTTGTCCCAGCAATCAATCTAGTGAACCTTTTTATGCACCGCCTCCCAGGCAAGCATATCCTTCCTTAGATAAGGAGAACAAAACTCTGCACAGTACACCAGGTGTGTTCTCACCAAGGCCCTGTAAAATTGTAGCAAGACTTCCTTACATTTGTACTCCAAACACCTTGCAATAAAAACCAAAATGCCATTTGCCTTCCTTATTGCTTGATGTACCTGCATGCTAGATATCTGTGTTTCTTGCACGAGGGCACACAAATCTTTCTGAATACCAACATTTGAAAGGTCGTTAATGTAGATTGCAAATCGCTGAGGCTCCAACACTGATCTTTGCGGCACCTCACTAGTTACAGCCTGACAAACTGAAAATGATCCGTTTATCCCGACTCTCTTTTCTGCCCAATAACCTATCCTCCACTGTTTATGCTACTGTATTACCACAACTCCATGAGCCCTAATCTTGTGTAATAACCTTTAATGCGACAACTTATCGAATGCCTTTTGGAAATCAAAATATACTAAATCCACGGGTTCCCCTTTAGCTGCCCTGTTAGTTCCATTCTCATAAACCTCTAAAAAAAATTGTCCAACATGATTTCCGTTTCCTAAAACCACGTTGACTATGCCTAATCATGTTATAATTTTCTAAGTGACTTGATACTACTTCCTTAACAATGCACTCCAGAATTTTCCCGACAACAGATATCAGGCTAACTGGCCTGTAGATCCTTGCTTTCTCTCTCCCTCCTTTCTTGAATAGCGGTGATACATTTGCAATCTTCCAATCCGGCGGGACCGTTCTAGAATCTAGGGAATTTTGGAGGATCAATACCAATGCACCCTGTAGGATTCGCAAAAATCCTTGAAATACTGTATACGGGTCGGGCCCCTGAAGTGGCCACATTGCGAGAACACAGAATGGAGTTGGCAGTTCTCATGGCCCAGTTAAAAAGGACACACACACAGTACCTAACAGCAGTCTGAGTCATCATCGATTAGAAGAATCCAGAACCTTACTGTTGTTACAGCAGCAAACAAAACGAAAAGCACCTGGAGGTGCGGTAATCGCTGGCAGAGCGGTAACCGATCTCAGAAACTGCTGAGCACACACAAACGGAGGGACACTAAACGGATTCCCATTATGGCAAAGCGGTAATCGATCTCAGAAACTGCTGAGCACACACAAATGAAGGGACACTAATCGGATTCCCATTAGTTCGATTTGCGAGCAGTCAAAATTAATGTGCTTGCTTTTGTTAAAGCAACCTTAACAAAGGAAAACGGTTGATTTGGTGCCAAGATTAGGGCCAGAAAAGAGTATAACCGTTCAAGTAAATCGTCAGCAAGTCAGTCTAAGATTCGACCAGAGTAAGGAAGACTCCTCCGGAGACGGTTCACACCATGAAGTCCAAGTCCAGTTACCATCAGGAGTTCGAGGACCGTGTGGAACAGAAAACGGCTCGAGGATTTCGGAGGACTTCCAAAGTTTGTACAGGAGAGCGAGTCCAGGAGCCGGTCCCATAAGGAAGGTTGGAGGTCCCGGACAACACCAAATAACAGGGTCCAGGAGCCGGTCCCATAAGGAAGATTGGAAATTCCAGGCACAACAAGAAGAACCAAGGTCCAGAAAGGTTTTGAAATTCTGGTGAGCATAAAGGCCCAACTCTACCTAACTGACGTAATTGAGGTATATTCAGTAATGGGAGGTTTTGTAATGTTAAGTGTATTTGTAATTCAGGAGTGTGATTGATCCCTCGATGTGTCCGTGCGCTTCCCTCACCCCCCCTTTTAGCTTTTCGCTAATTTAGAACTGTTTATATGCTTTAATGTTATTTTTCTCAGTAAATAATTTAGTCCTCTGTGAGAAACGTTATTTTTCGTCTGCATTTATTCTTGCCATTTTTCTCTGTGTACATTCTCTTTCAAAAATAAAGATCGTTTTGATTTAAAACTCAATCTGTCTCATCTGACCATTTGTCTTCCGAGTCACGAGTTGGGCCAACACACAAAGGTTGTCTGGCAATAAGTCCAGTGTCTAGAACCGTGAGGGGGGAGCGCTTCGAAACCGCTCACGAGTATTGCGAATATCAAAACCGATTTAGCACACCATAAGCTCGTTAAAACGACCCCTTACAGAATGGCGACCGCGGCAGGAAACTGGCTACTGAAACCTTGTGTGGTGGACAAAGACTCGGGTGAGACAGATGTGATGGAAGATAAGTTAGCTTCCTACGTGTGTGGGAAAGTCAATGTAGCGAGAAAATGGGTGTATGACATGTTAGGAGCCGAGCGTCCCCTAAAGGCAGCCGCTCAGTGGACGGCTAGTAAAAAACACCGCAAGGGCATTGAGAAAGCGGTATGGCTCATGTGTTATAAAAAGCAGGTTCTGGTACTGAACCACGTGGTGGCCAGTAAAGAATCTAAGATTAGGCATTTGTCCCAAGAGCTGCAGGAAAAGGTTGCAGCAGAAGGGAAAGTGCTAGTGGCCCTGGAGGCAAAAAGCCAAGAGAGGGCAGCGATGGTCCGGGATCATCGGGGGGAAGCAGAGCACATGGAAAGCCAGGCCGCTGAAGTACAGCGTGAGCACCAAGCCAGGGTAGAAAGGCTAAAGGGCAAGATAGCTGAGTTAGAGGGGAGTGCTAGTTTTAGGGTAGAATATGTTGAGTACCAAGCAAGAGAATCTAGGGAAAGAGAAAGGAAGTTAAAGGCGGAAATTAGCAGTCTCACGGGGGAACTTAAGGCACAGGAGGAGAAAGTAGCCGAGGTAAAAGCAACTTATAAGGTGGCTTGCGCTCAGGGGTTTGAGGAAGCAGGCCATGGCCCCTGTAGGCAGGAAATTGAAAGCCTACGTATGGAGTTGGCCAAAGCAAAGGGGATGATATGCCTCATTAGACCAAAAATCGGCCAGGCCGAATTTAACCGCAACCCAGTCAGGGCAGTCCCGCAGGCAGCCCCGAGAACTAAACGGGTTAGGGAACCTGAGGTTGCACAGCCACCACACCTAGCCCCTAGTTTTCCAGGGGTCTGGGAACAGGAGCAGGTGGGGGATGAAGAACCCCAGGTAGACCAGGCTAGCCCAAGAGAGAGTCAGGGACCGGGACCGGTTTACCCCATTATACAGCGGAGGTACGGACCACACGGTAATGTCGGCGAAACTGGGGACATCCAGAACCAATTCCAGATTCCACACCATATGCAACAATTGCATTCCATGGTGAGCTACATCCCCAAGCTCACCATGGGTGGGGACCCTTCCCTGCAATTTAGGGAGATAGAGCAGGCGGCCTGTGTGAATGACTGTGACGAGGCAGAAAAGGCCAAAATGATGCTGTTCTCCCTGGGTAGCGATCTCCTCCAGACGCTACCCGATGAGTGTAAGAGGGTTCAGGAGAATTATGGCAAGCTCAAGGAAGAGATCCTGGAGGCCATGGGGATGAACTAGGGGAGTCCGTTCTCCCAGGTAGAGAGAACAGTCCAGCTCCCCGGGGAACTCCCGCAGGCGTTCGCGGACAGACTGTGGCCAGTCTACCAGGATGCGTGCCCGGGAATGCCGGCGCGAGCGCACCTGGACGGGGAACCGTTAGTTCACTGGCTAAGGTGCCTTATGAATAACTTCTTGCCCCGCATTCGTATACAGTCAATGGCTTGGTTGGACCCCCAAAACCCTCTGACCACGGAGGCGACAGTAATCCATCAACTCACAGTCACTTTTAGAAATGGTAGAGATAGTTGAAACCCCCCCGAAAAATGGGAAGGTTTGTGAGGTCAGGCCTGGTGACCAGCCCCGTAAGGAGTGGCGCCAGGAAGGGAGCCGTCCCAACCAAAGCAGGCAAACTTGCTACGGTTGCGGAAAGGAAGGGCATTGGCGCAGGGCAGCAAAAATCCTTGGAAGGATAATAGGGAAAAGGTTCCCACAGCCCCAGACCAAAAGGCAGAGACAGAAATTGCTCCCGCTGGGATTGAGTCATTTTTAGAGGCCATGCGGTCTCTTCTGACTGGCCAGGGAAGTACAGCTGCTGTAGTTCCCTCCCCCACATCTGCCCCCCCACAATGACTAGAGCCAACGCAGCCTGTCGGCCTGTGTCCCCCAGAAAGACATGCACAGGAGAAGACCTCCAGTAAAATGGAGGAATACCTGCGGTGCCAGTTTGCGGAGGCTAATTTAGTTGAGCAGGCTTTAAGGGAGGAGAACGCTAGGTGAACAGCGAGGGCTGGCAGTTTAGAGGTTCAGCTAAAGGTTTTTAAAATGGTTCATGAAGATTTTCAGCCACCAGAAACGGGTGGTGAGGGGATACCTTCCCCCAGTACAGGAGTGGGTAGGGAAGAGGAGATAAAACTAGATTACTGGCTAGCTGCCAGGTATATTAAACAATGCAAGCTGTTTAAGCCGGAGGCAGGGAAACAGACAGCAGGGGCTGAAAAGGCCAGTAAAGAGTTAAACGCTGTAGTGGAGCTGCAGCCACAGGTCACACAGGCTGGACGTGCAGCCTGCGTGAGAGGAGGAGTGGACTCACCTAAACGGGAGACTCCCCCATTGTTCTGGGACCCAGGAGGGGAGGAGCCAGAGGTCCTAGGTCCTGTCCCTGGCCAAAGTGAAGCTGAGTCGGAGGACAAATGTCCCGCCCCCGACAGCGGTGAAGGGGAGGAGCCAGAGGTCTTAGGTCTTGCCCCTCAGTGTAGCATTGAAAAGGTCTTGTCGCCGGTTACTGTAAAAGATACCCCCGTAGGAAAGCTGTGGGAATTTTAGACAGTTCATAGCCAGCAGCCACGGGCTGCCTGGGACTTGCAGCTGAGACTGATGTGGGAACCCCGCAGGGGGAGGCCTGCGACAGTTCCCGCAGACGGAGACGGGCGGCAGATGTACATAGATATATATAGTTTTGGAGAATATGGTTTAGTTATTGTTATTTTAGAATGAATGTATAAGGTATTCCATTGGATTGTTTTGTACATTGGATGGTTTTGTAATATTTGGAATGTTCTGTACCTTGTTGGATTTCGCATAATATTGTATTATGATTATTCTGTTATGACTCTAGATGAGACTGTATATTGTTTAAAGGTTTGTCTCCAATAGGAAATGTTTTCTCAAACTTCGTTCTTTGGAATGATGAAAGTGCGGGTGAGGTACAGTCCTTAGGAAGGTATATTATGGGGAAGGTCAGTTGGGGAGGGAACGGATTTGTGCTCACCCAAAGACATTTTATGATACAAAGACGATTGAAGATGCTCATTGTATCACAGCGGGGACTGTAGGATTCAGAAAAATCCATGAAATACAGTATACGGGTAGGGCCCCTGAAGTGGCCACATTGTGAGAACACAGAATGGAGTTGGCAGTTCTCATGGCCCAGTTCAAAAGGACACACACACAGTACCTAACAGCAGTCTGAGTCATCATCGATTAGAAGAATCCAGAACCTTACTGTTTTTGACATTGTAATGTGGTTACAGCAGTAAACAAAACTATTAGCACCTGGAGGTGCGCTAATCGCTGGCAGAGTGGGAACCGATCTCAGAAACTGCTGAGCACACACAATCGAAGGGACAATAATCGGATTCCCATTAGTTCGATTTGCGAGCAGTTAAAATTAATGTGCTTGCTTTTGTTAAAGCAAACTTAAGAAAGGAAAGCGGTTGATTTGGCGCCAAGATTAGGGCCAGAGAAGAATATAACCGTTCAGGTAAATCGTCAGCAAGTCAGTCTAAGATTCGACCAATTAATGAAGACTTCTCCGGAGATGGTCCACACCGTGAAGTCCAAGTCCTGTTACCATCAGGAGTTCGAGGACCGTGCGGAACAGAAAACGGCTCGAGGATTTCGGAGGACTTCCAAAGTTCGTACAGGAGAGCGAGTCCAGGAGCCGGTCCCATAAGGAAGGTCGGAGGTCCCGGACGACACCAATTAACAGGGTCCAGGAGCCGGTCCCATAAGGAAGATCGGAAATTCCAGGCGTAACAAGAAGTATCAAGGTCCAGAAGGGTTTTGAAATTCTGGTGAGCATAAAGGCCCAACTCTATCTAACTGACATAATTGAGGTATATTCAGTAACGGGAGGTTTTGCAACGTTAAGTGTATTTGTAAGTCAGGAGTGTGATTTATCCCTCGATGTGTCCGTGCGCTTCCCTTACCCCCGCTTTTAGCCTATCGCTATTTTAGAACTGTTTATAAGCTTAAAAGTAATTTTTCTCAGTGTATAATTTAGTCCTCTGTGAGAAACGTCATTTATCGCCTGCATTTATTCTTGCCATTTTTCTCTGTGTACATTCTCTTTCAAAAATAAAGATCGTTTTGATTTAAAACTCAATCTGTCTCATATGACCATTTGTCTTCCGAGTCACGAGTTGGGCCAACACACAAAGGTTGTCTGGCAATAAGCCCAGTGTCTAGAACCGTGAGGGGGGAGCGCTTCGAAACCGCTCACGAGTAGTGCGAAAATCAAAACCGATTTAGCACACCATAAGCTCGTTAAAATGACCCCTTACAACCCACTATCCCTTCAGCCAACCCGTTTAGAACCCATGGATGTAGGCCGTCAGGAGAGTGGATTTGTCAGCTTTAGTCCCAATAGTTTCTCTAGCACTTTTTCCCTACTTATATTAAATACGTTAGATTCCTCACCCTCCATAGACCCTTGGTTACCCATCATTTTGGTATGCTTTTTGTGTCTTCTACTGTGAAGACATATACAAAATATTTGTTAACGTTTCTGTCATTTCCTTATTCCCAATAATAATTTCTCCTGTCTTAGAGTCTAAGGGACCAACGTTTACATTTGCTACACTCTTCCGTTTTACATACTTGTAGATGCTCTTAAAATCAGCTTTTATATTTCTTGCAATTTTTCTCATATTTTTCCCGTTTTATCTATTTCTGGTCATCCTTTGCTGGTTTCTGAAATATCCCAATTCTCAGGCTTACTATTATTCTTTACATCATTATAAGATTCTTCTTTCAATCTAATACTATCCTTAACTTCTTTTGTTGGCCACGTTTGGATCATTTTTGCCGTGGAGCTTTTTTTTCTCAATGGAATGCATTTATTTGAGAATGATGAAATATTTCTTTAAATGCTAGCCACTGCTTATCTACCACCATAGCTTTAATCTATTTTTGCAATCTACCTTATCCAACTCACCCCTCATACCTATACAATAGGCTTTATTTAAGTTTAGCACTCTAGTATTGGACTTAGGTAAGTCACTCTCAATATGAACGAGAAATTCTATCATATCATGATACCTCTGCCCCAGAGGATCTTTTACTGTGAGACTGCTAATTATCCCAGTCTCATTACGCAATACAAGAGCGAGTGTTAGGGGGCCTATATACTACTCCCAGCAGTGTTTTTTGCCACTTGTGATTCCTTATCTCCACCCATACTGATTATCCTTCCTGATCTTCAGAGCCGAGATACTTTCTCTCTACTATCCTTATGTCATCTTTTATAATCCGGGCTACTTCCCCACCTTATCCATTATGTCTGTCTTTTCGAAACGTCATGTACCCTTGAACATGTACTTCCCAACCTTGTTCACTTTGGACCCACGTCGCTGTAATGTCTATTAGATGTAACCCATTTATCACTATTTGTGCCACTAGTTCAGCTACCTTGTTATGAATGCTTCATGCATTCACATAAAGAGCCTTTAATTTAATTATTTTACTATTATCCCCTGCTCTGACCTTATTCTGTGCTGCACTGCTATGGTAAAACTCTTCCACTTCCTGTCGCCTTCTGCATTTTATTACCCGAATCGCTACACTGCTCTATTGCCTTGACCTTTCCCTTTTGATCTCAAATTTCTCCTCACCTGACCCCTCCACCTTCTAATTTATTACATTAAAGCCCTATCAGGAGCCCTGGTGATTCGATTGGACAGCACGCTAGTCCCAGCTTGGTTTAAGTGAAGCCTGTCACGACTGAACAGCTCCCTCTTTCTCCAGTACTGGTGACAGTGTCCCATGAATTGAAACCCGTCCTTCCTACACCACTCTCTGATCTGTTTGACCCTATGCCAATTTGCGGGTGGCTCAGATAGTAATCTCGGGATTATTACCCTTGTGCTTTTCCTCATTCATTTAGATGCTCGCTCCTCAATCGCCCTCAGCGCTACATCATTCTTAGTTCTATCTATTCTTTGGTTATTACCTGGAACAGAACAACTGGATCCTTCCCCTCCCACTCCAAGTTCTTCTCCAACCACGGGGAGATATCCTTGACCCTGGCATCGGGTTTGCAACCCATCCATCGGGAATCATTTTCGCGGCTGCAAGGGACCGTCTCTGTTTCGACAAGGAGGCCATGGCTGTATGTAAACCAGCTGCAAGCTGTCGGTGGGTTACAAGGAGGCCATAATTTGCAGTTTAATTACCAAAGCATGGCTCCAGGTACGAAAAGACCTGCATGACTAAGCAGATGACCGCAAAAGTGTAATGTTTGAAATCAGTGATAAACCGTGGTATAGCCTCTCGAAAGCTTAATTTCAGTGGTAATAGAGAAAGAACCCTAAAGCAGGCTCCTTGGGAGGATTGGGAATCCCGTATGTGGGAGATCAGGAAGTCTGCCCTGAACCAGGTGGGAGGGGACACACCCTGATCCCCAAACTCTATCTTGCTCATGGAATTAATATCGTTCAATTAAAGAGTTAGTATGACATTAGGACAATAAGTAATTAAAGAATACTGTGAAAGATTTCAATACAAACTTAAACGACAATGACAGCAGATTATTTTAAAATAAGAATTTGTTAGTTTGATAAGTAATATTAACTGTACGTTTGCCAAGTAAAAACGCTGCTGGTGATCGTTATAACACTAAAACGTATGTGGAACCAAAAGAAGACATCCTAGCTCAAAGAAAGAACGCAACCTGTCCGATCCAGCAAAATAACCGAAATGTAAAAGAACCAGAAGTAATTGAATCAGGAAATGATTTATATAATGATGTGCGTTTTGAAATGGTACCGGTTGTGTTAAACATGAGGTTGAATCTGTCAGCTAGTTTATGTGAAGAGAGTTCATCACAGTTATAGATAAAATGACAGGAGAATTAGAAAAGATTGTGCTAGTAAAGAATAGAAACCAGGAACCAGGTGCTGAGGAAGAGGGGGCACCATAAGGAGAATCAATTTAAATTGCAATAAAAGCGGTGGCTGACAGAATAATGAGAAATAGAAGCCAGGGCAAGGTTATCAGGAGCAAACAGAATAGACATAGAAAGTATGCGGGAAACCAATCAGGTAATGTAAAGGCAATTAATAATGTTATTGGCAAGTATGGAGGCTGAGCAGGATCAAGACCTTACAAGAGGTATTGTGCGTAGCTTCAATGTGACATTTGTGATGAATGTGGTACACAAGGGACTGGACAACATAGAGGGAAATCAAATCCCTCTGTTTATTCATGAAGAAAGGCTGAGCAATTGGTTCAAAGGATCTACCACAGAGACTATAATATGCTGCACCAGATGGGAATGACATTTTTGGCTCTCCGAAATGAGGGCAGGGATGAGGAAACCATACCACTAATCTGGTCAGCAAAGATTTGGAGTCAACCTTGGGAAGTGTCCCGGATAGAGTCTATCGAAGTGAGCAGAGGCTCTGGAAAAGGCCGGGTAAATAAACAATATGAAGAATACCCAAGTCATCTGATGAAGAACCGCAGCAATTGAAATCACTGGATATAGAATGCTGTGTCATAAACGGGACAACTTGCGCTTGTAGGTGTGAAGTGGTACCAAGATAATCAATTCCAGGCTGCGGGTTTAAAATTGACGAGGAACCATTCAATTATAAGATGAGTCCAATACTCTGGGAACAGGGAAGGACTTATATAGTCTACAGAGGCAAGGAAAGATACTGTGAGACCACCAGAGCTACTTTTAAGACTGTTGGATTAAGAAGATGGTCCATTCTGGGAGACTGATTCTTTGTGTTTACACCTAAAAAAAACCCCACTGGTGCCGGCACACCATCATAATGAACAAGGGATGGTAACTGGTGCTGTTTTTGTAGACCTGTCAGCAGCATACGATACAGTGAACCATAGACGTCTCCTCTGCAAGATTCTAGAGATGACAAAAGAGATTCACTTAACAGAGCTGTTAGAAAGCATGCTTCATAATCGCCGGTTCTATGTTGAACTAGGTGGGAAGCGCAGCAGGTGGTGTATTCAGAAGATTGGTCTTCCTCAGGGAAGCGTGCTTGCACCGCTGCTGTACAACATCTACACGAATGACCAACCTATAGACGGTGTCACAGGCCGTTTTATATATGCTGATGACTTATGTGTCACTGCCCAAAGCACTGATTTTAACACCGTGGAGAAAACGCATTCTGAGGCCTTGGAGGGACTAAAATCCTACTATAAAGAAAACCACCTTCGCGCAAACCCATCAAAGATGCAAGTTTGTGCATTCCACCTCAGAGTCCGTTTAGTCAAACGCCAGCTGAAAGTAACCTGGTGTGGAGCAACACTGATGCATTGCGAGCACCCTATCTACTTAGGAGTCACCCTTGACCGATGCCTCACCTTAAAGAATCACATCGAGAAGACAAAGGCAAAAGTGAGCGTACGAAACAACATCCTGAATAAGCTCACTAACACAAGATGGGGAACAAGCCTGAAAACATTGCGAACCAGTGCACTTGCTCTTTGCTATTCCACTGCCGAATACGCCTGCCCTGCATGGGAAAGGTCTACTCATGCCAAGAAGATGGATGCCGTACTGAATGCAAGCTGCTGATTTATCACAAGTTGCTTAAAACCAACAAACACCAACAGCCTATATATCCTGGCGGGTATCGCTCCCCCTGATATAAGAAGAACGGTAGCCAGCAAGAAAGAGCGACTCCATCAAACATCAGATGAGAGACACCCTCTGCATTATCATACACGTACACCCAGCCGCCTAAAGTCAAGAAAGAGCTTCATGAACAATGTTGTTCCATTACAATCAGCCTCTTCTGAAGCCCGCATCGCCTTGTGGAAAGATCGGCTCGCCAGTCTTGAACAATCCCCAGCGATGGAAATTTTACTTGATGAAAGACTTCCCCCAGGAGCTAATTGCAACTGGGCAACCTGGAAGTGCCTTAACAGATTTAGGACGGTTGTAGGATAGCAAAATACTGCGGATGTTGGAAATCCGAAATAACAACAGAAAATGCTGGAAAAACACAGCAGGTCAGGCAAAATCCGTGAACAGAAATTTGAGTTGACGTTTCGGGTCGTACACTTCTTCAAAACTGGAAAGAAAAGATAGATCGGAGGCAGGGCTGTGATCGGACAAAAGAATAAAAGAAACAAAAGAAGTAAAAAAGAGACAATAAAAGGTATTAGAAGCTAGACGAGATGGTAATAGGCTGAGATTAGGTGTAAAGTGTACTGGCAGGGCAAGAGATAGCTGCCAGGTGTGAGAGAGAAACAAAAGGAAAGGGGGGTTGGAAAGGAGTGGAAAAATTACAAGATAAATGAAATAGGGGCCGAGGTTATGATCTGAAATTGTTGAACTCGATATTGAGTCCGGAAGGCTGCAGACTGCCTAATCGGAAGATGAGGTGCTGTTCCTCGAGTTTACATTGAGCTTCCGTGGAACAGTACAGGAGGCCAAGGACAGTGAGGTCCGAGTAAGAATGGAGCATTGAAATAACATGACAGGCGACAGGAAGCTCGGGGTCACCCTTACGGACTGAACAGCGGTGTTCCGCAAAGCAGACACCCAATCTGCGTTTGGTCTCCCCAATGTAGAGGAGACCGCATCATGAGCAGCGAATACAGTATACTAGATTGCGAGAAGTACAAGTAAATCGCTGTTTCACCTGGAAGGGGTGTTTGGGGCCCGGGACAGTGGGAAGGGGGGATGTATAGGAGCAGGTGTTACATCTCCTCCGCTTGTATGGGAAGGTGCCAGGCAATGGAGAAGGGCTGTTTGGGTTGATAGAGGAGTGGACTAGAGTGTCTCGGAGGGAGTGGTCCCTGCGGAATGCTAAAACGTTTGGTGGTGGATTCACTTTGGAGGTAGCGGAAATGCTGGAGGATGATCCGTTGAATGTGAAGGCTGGTGGGCTGAAAGGTGAGGACAAGGGGAACCCTATCTTGGTTCCAGGAGGGAGGGGCAGGGGTGAGGGCAGCAGTGTGGGAGATAGAACTGACATGGTCGAGGGCAGTGTCAATCACGTTAGAGGGGAATCCTCGGTTGCGGAAAAAGGAAGAAGTGTCTGAAGCACTGGTGTGAAAGGTAGTGTCCACGGATGTTGCCTGACCTGCTGAGTTTTTCCAGCATTTTCTGTTGATATTTAGGACCGTTGTAGGTTGCTCAAAGGTGTCACTTAGCAAATGGGGATAGACAACCATCCCGATAACTTGTGAATGTGGAACTGAGGCACAGACTATGCAACATCTCCTGCAATGCCCATCGTTAGAGGAACCCTGCACTGTTGCAGATCTTGCCTAATTCAACAACAAGGCGCAAAAATGTGTCCAGTTCTGGCTGGGCTAAGTATAGACTGTCCGTGAACACGATAAGAAGAAGATCATCATAATGTGACCCACCTACAACTGAGGAGGATTCTGAATGAGACGATTACAGTAACCTCACACCACGGACATTATATGCCACCTCTAGCCCTCGGTTTGAAATCCATAATCAAGAGAACGAGAGCCTCGCAAATGCTGCAAAATAATAAATGAATAGAATCGGCAATTAGGGAGCTAGGAAATCCTGAATGATGTGGAGTTGCAATGTGTTAGAATTCCAGATATGATTGGTGAAAGCCCAGGTAATATCATTAGGGTAGTGGACATTGCATTATGTCGTGTGAGGAAATCGATGAGTGATATAGACAATATAAGGAAAGGTAAGGAGATACCAAGGGCACTAAGAGGAAGCCAGGATTATGACAGAGAAAGAACGTTATAAAACACCTTGCTAAGAGGTAAGCTAAACTATCGGGAAAATATTTTTAAAAGTAGGACATGTTGGCACATGGCACTCGGTTATTCAGCTTCTGAAATATGTAGTTCATTCGCTATGGGGGTGGGAGATGCTGTTGTTATCATTGGAGAGAGAGAGGGAGAGAGAGCGAGTGATACAGAGGGAGAGAGAGAGTGAGATGGATTTCCCTTAGCAACAGCTGGTGTTTGCAACCAACCGGCCTTGGATATTTTACCACAGCAAGGCCGCAATGTTTTCCTCTGCTGCTAACGTTGTAGATGTATGTTGAAGAAAGTGCAGACTTGTCTCTCTGGAGTTTGCAGTAACCAATAATAGGCAATGGCTCCTCCAGTCTGATAAGAATACTGTGTATAAATATGAGCTTTGTCCTTTGTTCATGCGGTACGAAAAGGACCATGTCTAGGCACACGTGCTCTATCTGTGACAATACTCCTCTGGTAAATTTATTTTATAGCTGAATTTAAAGAGTAGAATGATTATAACAGGACAACTGAATTCGTTATTACTCAAGTGGAAATACAGAACTTTGTTGAAGTCAACAATTCTTCGATTGCCACGGTGTGTGCTTTGTCAAGGTACATTGAAATCTTTATCCTGGAGCTTCAGCAAATCATACAGTCTGGCAAACTGTGGAATAAGCGATCGATGGTAGCCCACCCACGCCAAATAGATCGCAAAGCTGTCGTAGAAGCAGGCAGGGGCAGTCACTTGATCACGTCTACTTTATGTTGATCGAGTTGTTAATACGGAGAAAGGAAACATCAGGTTGCAGGAAGTTTGCCTTTCGAGTGTTAATTTTAAGACCAGCCTCTGTCAGCAGCTGCAGCAACTAAGAGCAGAAGTAACAGGAGCAGCTCTTGGCCATTCTCCCCCTCGAGCCTGCTCCTCCATTCAATAGCTCAGGGCGGAATCTCTACATCACATTCTTAAAGAAAAAGATTGGTGTATAAGACTAAAGAAGTATTACTGCAATTATGTAGGGCTGTGGTGAGACCACACCTGGAGTAATATGTAGAGTTTTGGTCTCCTTAACTAAAAATAGATACACTTGCCTTAGTGGAAGTGCAGCAAATGTTCGCTAAACTGATTCCTGGGATGAGATGATTTTCCTATGCGGTGATATTTTGTAGAATAGGACTATATTCCATACAGTTTAAAAGAATGAGAGGTGATCTCATTGAAACATATAACGTTATTAATTGCTTTACAGGGTGATGCTGAGAGCATGATTCCCCTGGCTGGCGAGTCTAGAAGCAGGGGTCACAGTCTGATGATAACCGGTCGGCCATTTAGGACTGAGCTGAGGAGAAATGTATTCACTCACACGATTGTGAATCTTTGGAATTCGCTTACCCAAAGGGCTGTGGATGCTTAGTTGTTGAGCATATTCAAGACTGAGATCGATAGACTTTGGGCACAAAAGGAATCTAGAGAGATCACGATAGGGCAGGAAAGTGCAGTTGATGTAAAAGTTCCACCATGAATTTATTGAATTTCAGCGCAGGATCTAGGGGCCGTCTGGACTGCTGCTCGTATTCTTTATGTTCTGATGAGAGGAAGAGAGATATAGTGAGATAGACAAGGAAAGGTCGAGAGACAGGGGGACGGAAATGGAAAAGGAGAGAGACAGAGGGACAGGCATGGATAGAGCGAGATACAGTGGGACAGAAATGAAGAGAGTGAGAGAGAAATGAGTTATAGGGACAGACGTGGTACGGGGGAAAGAGAATAACATGGACAGATATGTACTCTAAATTCATCCTCCCAAACAAACCACCCCAATCAATTCACGAGGCGATTGGATTCGCCTGACTCCACCTGGGGAAGAGGAGGGAAAGGGAATTGGGACGAGATGGAAGGGAGGGAACGGGAGGGGAATGAGGGGGTGAGGGATCTGGAAGGAGTGCATCCCATGTCCACACTTAGATCCTTCCAGTTCCAGTGTGCATGTTTGGTGTGCACTGTGGTTCCAATCGATGTTATTCACTGGGGCATGTCCTTTGCTCCCTAGAGCTGTGTAAGGGGCGGAAGTGAGTTTTTTCCAGAGGGGCAGTGTGATCAGGGTTTGTAACTTTTTAAAACAGCAAGAATGCTCACAACAAGGAAATAGAGAGCATCGAAAGTGTATCAAATCAGCAAAAACAAGTCAGTGGGAATATGTCACGTCCCAGCAAAGAGGGCCCCTAATTTTCCTGGACAATTCAGTTCTGATCCCCCATGGGAAGCCTTGGTTATCATTACTCTGAACGGCACCCCAGCCATGCGGTAGAGCAGGCAAATAGATTGATCCCAACCTGGACAAAGACTCAGGGAAGAAGCTCCAGCCTGCAGTCTACAAGATGCTCACCTGGGAGAGGCAGTGTGCATCCCGTCCCAAACACGTCCCCTTTCTCTCCAGTGAGGGGGCACATCTCCCTCAGACTGTGGTTTTCATTATGTGCTCAGGATCTTTCTGTCACTCTCAGCTTTTCACTCTCTGTTCTCTGTACATTCTTTGTTTTACTGTATAGCTGGGATTTGTTTGTACATGGTGTTGCGAAGAGATTCTCCATGTAATCGACTGAAATTGAGGGATCAAGTATCTCGCTGTTCTTTTTAAGTACTTTGCTTTTTTTATTCAATTTTTTTTCTCCCATTCCTGAGGAATTTTATGTTGTCGAAATGCTGCTATTACACGATGCAGAGAGAGTTGAATCGTTGGACGAGGAATCACTGGATAAGAAGCTTTCTCTCCATCATAGGCTGGCCGAGGCCTTCCCCACAGGCTGCACCAAATGGGCCCACCTTGAGTTTTGTCTCTTTATTAACACTGGGCCTAGTTTTCTCTCCGGAGCCTGGCTTCGGGGCTTCAGTTAATATGTTCATTTTAAACTATAATTTCTCGAGCTATTAATAAAAGCAATGGATTTTTTGCTGGGTATGAGTGTGTACGCCACAGTGTGAGGGGACACCCAAATTGAAAAAACAATGCTTTTCTTAATTAAAAGACATCCATGAGCATTAAAAGATTTAATGAGAGTAAATCCTGGCGCATGTTAAAGCTGCAGATTTTTTTCTATAAATAACTTTTATATTTCATATATTACTGCACAGTGCACATTATTGTACTAATTGATATGAATGAAAGAAAATCAGTGTTCTGATTGGAGGACCAGGCCAAGGTGATCCCAGGGACTCTTCCGCACAGGCTGAGACCCTGGGATCCGTGGGCCATTCGTTACCCTCCTACTCGCAGCGTCAGAGAGCAAGTTTAAGCAATAGGCCCGCCATCAGGTAGGTGCCTATTATTTTCAGAGGTACACCGCCCACCACCATTTTTAGCCCATAATAACTTTCAGGGACGTAGCGATGTTTGTCGGGGGTGGGGACACGTTCCAGGAGCTCCAATTGTCTCCATGCAATTCCACCCACCGCAGACTCTTGTGATTGAAACAAGTTAAAGCCTGAGTTTAAAGCAGCACAGTCTGCAATGTTTTTCAAACACGGTAAACGGCACATGACAAACAGGGCCCTTGAGGCCATTGAACTCCTAAACATGATCCCGCGTAACGGTTCCGCTAAAGTTTCAAAACAAAGCTTGTGTTTCTGGACAGTTTGACGTCTGGAGGAGACAGGGCGGCCATTTTCTGTCAGTGTCTGGGTCGCCATTTTGTTCTGCGTCACTTACTGGAAAGCCAGTTGGAGTAAGACACTTGGAGATCATTTTGTTTCGTGTAATAGTGGGATGCCATTTCGATTAAGTTCCTGGGCCGTCATTTCCTTTTGAGGTATGTGCTGGGAAACCATTTTGCTTAAGATACTGCGCCGTGTATTGGGACACGATTTTGATTTCTTTCAGATAATAGGACGTTATTTTGAGACCTAGATTAATAAACGGATCATCCGGGACTAGGTGACCAATTAGAGGAATACGTATTCAATGTCTTAGAACAGTAACACCAGTTTTAAACTAGAACGAGATCAGGCCAGAGCTGAACCAAGCTTTCACATTATATTAGCACAGCACAGGTCCACGTATTACAGAGTGCGAATCCTCAATGCGAGAGACACACACTGTACAAAGGGACACATAATTACCGAGTCCGACTCCTCACTGGGAGAGACACACACTGTACAGAGGGACACATATTTACAGAGTCCGAATCCACAATGGGAGAGGCACACTCTGTACACAGGGACACATATTTCAGAGTCCGACTCCACACTGAGAGGGACACACAATGTACACAGGGCCACTTGTTACAGAATCCGTCTCCTCACTGGCAGAGACACACACTATACACAGGAACAATTATTACATAGTCCGACACCACACTGGGAGTGACATACATTGTACGCTGGGATACATATTACAGAGTACAACGCTACACTGGTAGAGACACATATTGTAATCAGATACACCTGTTACAGAATCATCCTCCTCACTGGGAGACACAGACGGTACACAGGAATACTTGTTACAGAGTCCTCCTCCTCACTGGGAGAGACACACACTGTACACAGGAATCATTGATACAGAATCCGACACCTCACTGGGAGACACTGACTGTACACAGGAATATATGTTACAGTGTCCGACTCCACATTGGGAGAGACACAAATTGAAGACAGGGACACTTCATACACATTCCGATTCCACACTGGGAGACATGCACACTGTAGACAGGGACATTTGTTAAACAGTCCGACTCCGCACTGGGAGAGATACGCACTGTACACAGGGATATTGGTACAGAGTCCGACTCCACGCTGGGAGAGATACACACTGTACAAAGAGACAATGGTGCAGAGTCCGACTCCACACTGGGAGAGATACACACTGTAAACACGGGCATTGATACAGAGTCCGACTCCACACTGGGAGAGGCACACACTGTACACAGGGACATTGGTACAGAGTCCGACTCCACACTGGGAGAGATACAAACTGTACACAGGGATATTGGTACAGAATCCGACTCCACACTGGATGAGACAGACACTGTACACAGGGGCACTTGCAATACAGTACGACACTTTACTGGGACAGATGCACACTTTACAATGGAACACTTGTTACTTACTCCGAGTCCACACTGGGAGAGCAGCACAATATACAGAAGAACACTTCTACATATTTCGAATCCTCACTGGGGCAGACACATTCTGTACAGAGGGACTCCAGTGACAAGAGAGCAGAGAGAAAGTCAGAGAGAGAGCCGTCACCTATAATCTGTATGCCAACATTCTCTCTCTCTTTTGTTATCATGTAGACAGCCCACCCCGATTTTAACACTGCCTGACCAATGAGTGTGGTTGATCGTAAATTGCGATGAGCTTGCATTCTAATCTCCTACGTCTCCTTATCGCTCCATGACCAGAATGAAGCCTGGGTCTGTGCGAGATGTCCAGATGTAGCTGGCTGGAGCACTGATGAGATTCACTCATTCAGCGATTCGCCTAACCTGGGGGTTTAGACAGAGCTGTGATTTGAAGCGTTATCTCTCTGTTTGCGCTCACAAGGCCAAGCAATGAAGCAGACTGATTATTTTTTGTGCACGTAGAGCTTTATTTTTTCGATACTCTTCCACTTCTGAACTTGTGGAGAGATGGGCTGGATTCCGTCGTCACTGCACTGAAGGAGGGTTCTGATCTTTCCCCTTCCCAACATACTCTTGGAACCCGAGTAGGTTGGAGGGGAAACTGGAGTTTGAAACTTTGCTACGTTCCAAAAGGGGAGACAGACAGCGAGGGTCCCCGGGTTGAATTTCCACAAATGTTCTCACGATCGCCCAGTTTAACCCCCGCATCTGCCACTCTACATCTTCAACTCGTTCCCCTTACCGCTCCCTCCATTGCACTATCTACCTCCCGAACTCTCTGCTTCCACACCTCCGTCTATCTCTCAGCATTTACATCTTTCTACATCTCTCAATACCTCTTCCTCCATCCCTCTCTACCAGTTCCTTCAACTCTCTGTACCTTTCCCTCCATCTCCCTCTACAACTTCCTCCATCTCTCTCTACCTCTTCCTCCATCTCTCTACTTCTCCTTCCTTATCTCGCTACCGCTCCCTCCATGTTTCCCGACCCCTGCCTCCATCTCTCTCTACCACTGTCTCCACCTCTCTCTAACTCTCCCTCCATCTCTCTCTATCTCTCTCACCATATAACTCTACCTCTTTCTCCATCGTTATCTACCACATCCTCCGGCTCTATCTATCAATTTCTCTATCTATCTCTAGCTCTGTCTCCATCGCTATCTACCTCTTCCACTAGCTCACTCTATCTCTTTATCCGTCTGTTTTCTTCCCCATCCGTGTCCCTCTACATCTTCCTCTATTTCACTCTATCTTTTTCTCCATCTATCTCTAGCTCTTTCTCCATCTCTCTACACCACTCCCTCTCTCTCTCTACCTCTTCCTCCATCTATTTCTATCTCTTTCTCCATCGCTCTCCAACATTTCCTCCATCTCTCTCCAACTGTTCCTCACCTGGATCTACCTCTGTGTCCACCTCTCTACCTCTTCATTTATCTTTCTGTACCTCTTTTTCCATCTTGCTCTGCATCTCCTTCCATCTCTGTTTACCTCTCCCTCTATCTCTCTCTACCTCTGTCTCCATCTCTCTCTACCTTTCCATCCATCTTTCTGTACCTCTTTTTTCTCTCTCCCTAACTTTTCGTACATTTTCTCAACGTCTCCCTCCATCTCTCTCTAAATTTGTCTCCTTCTCGCTCTACCTCTACCTCATCTATCTCTTCCTCTGTTGCCATCTCTCTCTACCTTAGTTATTGAACACTCTACTAAGGGGAAATGTTCCTTTCTATCTGCCCTATCTAGGCCCCTTATAATGTTGTACACCTCAATCAGCTGCCCCCTCAGCCTTCTCTGCTCCAAGGAAAAAAAACCCCAGCCTGTCCGGTCTCTCTTCATAGCTGAAGCTCTCCAGCCAGGTAACATCCTGGTGAATCTCCTCTACAACTCCCTCATAATCTCCCTGCTCTTTTATTCTATGCCTCGGCTAATGGAAGCAAGTTTCCCATCGTCCTTTTTAACCACCTTATCTACCTGTCCTTCCTAGGCTCCTACCATTCATTTAATACTGCCTTGCCTTGTTAGTCCGCCCAAAATTCATCACCTCACACTTTTCAGGATTAAATTACATTTGCCAATGTTTTGCCCATCAAACCAACCCATCCTGTAGGCTGAGGCTTCTCTCCTCGCGTTTTACCACTCCACCAATTTTCGTGTAATCTGCGAACTTACTGATCATACCTCCTACATTCATATATAATTCATTAATGTACACTACAAACAGCAAAGGACCCAGCACCGATCCCTGTGTTACACCACTGCACACAGGCTTCCAGTCACAAAAGCAAACTTCGACCATCACCATCTGCCTCCTGCCACTAAACCAATTTTGTATCCATTGTGCCAAATTGCCCTGGATCACATGGGATCTTACCTTCTTTACCTGTCTCCCATGTGGGACTTAGTCAAAATCCTGACTGAAGCCCATGTAGAGTACAGCAACTGCACTACCCTCAGCCACATACCTATTCACCCCCTCGAAAATATCAATCAACTTGGTTAGACATGTTCTCTTCCTGAACAATGCAATGCTGACTATTCTGGATTAATCCTTCCCTCTCCAAGTGGAGATTAATTCTGTCGCTCAGAATTTTTTGCAATAATTTCTCTACCACTGATGTTAGGTTCACTGGCCTGTAAGTCCCTGGTTTATCACTACTACCCTTCTTGAGTAATGGTATAACGTTAACTATTCTAAAGTCCTCTGGCACCTCTCCTGTGGCCAGAGAGGTTCTGAAAATTTGTGTCAGAGCCCCTGCACTTTCCTCCCTTGCCTCAAACAGCAGCCTGGGATACAACTCGTCTGTACCTGGGGAATTATCCACTTTTAATTCTGCTAAAACCGTTAGTACCTCCTCCCTCTCGATACTAATTTTTTCAAGTATATCACAATCCCACTGCCTGATATTTATGCCTACATCGTCCTTCTCCATAGTGAACACAGATGCAAAATGTTCATTTAAAAACTCACATACTTCTTCCGGCTCTCCACACAGATTGGCAGTTTGGTCCCTAATGGGCCCTACTCTCTCCTGTTTATCTCTTGCACTTAATATATTTTAAACTACCTTGGGATTGTCCTTTATTTTGCCCGCCAGTGTTTTTTCATGTCCCCTCTTTGCTCTCCTAATTTCTTTTTTATGTAGACCCCTGCCCCTTCTATACTCCTCCCGGGCTTCCAATGTTTTTAGTCCTTTGTACCTGCCAAAAGCCTCCCGTTTTTTTCCTAATCCATTCTGTTATATCCCTTGACATCCGGGGTTCCTTGGGATTCTTGGTCCCACCATTGATCTTTACGGGAACATTTTGGCGTTGTACTCTCTCTATCTCCTTTCTGAAAGACTCCCACTGCTCTGATGTGGATTTTCCTACCAGTAGCTGATCCCAGTCCGCTTTTGCCAGATCCTGCTTGATCATATTAAATTCGGCCTTCCCCCAATTTAGAACTTATATTTCTGGTCCATTTTTGTCCTTTTCCATGACTACCTTAAGTCTCACCAAATTATGGTCACTGTCACCAACATGCCCTCCTACTAACACTTCTAACACTTGCCCGGCTACATTCCCTAGAATTAGGTCCAGTACCGCCCCCTCTCTTGTAGGATTTTTACATGTTGGCTCAAAAAGCTTTCCTGGATGCACTTTAAGAATTCTGCACCCTCTAAGCCTTTCACATTCTGACTATTCCAGTTAATATTCGGGAATTTGAAATCCCCTGCTATTATTATCCTAATATTTCTACACTTCTCTGAGATTTGCCTACATATCTGTTCCTGTACCTCCCCCTGAATGTTTGGGGGGCTAGAGTACACTCCCAGCAAAGTGCTTTACCATTTTGCTTTTTAAGTTCTACCCATATGGCCTAATTCCAGGAACCTGCTAAGATGTCATCATTCCTTACAGCAGTTGATTAATATTGCGACACCCTCTCCTCTTTTACACCCCCCTCTGTCTCGCCTGAAGATTCTGTACCCTGCAATATTGAGCTGCCAGTCCTGCCCCTCCCTCAAACATGTGTCTGTGATAGCAACAATATCATACTCCTATGTGTGCAAAAACAGATTCAATTCATCTGCCTTACTCGCAAGACTCCTTGCATTAAAATAAATGCCATCCAGCCTTGCTATACTCCCTTGTGCCGTTACATATTACTTCTGCCTTCCGGGCTCACTTGTTTTTTCCTCTATATTTGGCTGTGCATCACACCCTACTATAGCTCCACTCAGTATCCTATCCCCGTGCCAAGTTTGTTTAAATCCCACCACCCCGCCAAAAGTTCTAGCAAACCTCCCCGCAAGGATATTGGTCCCATTCCGGTTCAGGAGCAACCCGTCCGACTTGTACAGGTCCCACCTTCCCCAGAAGCAGACCCAGTGTTCCAGGAAACTAAAGCCCTCCCTCCTGCACCAATTATTTTGCCATGCAGTCATCTGCTCTAGCCTTCTATTCCTATACACACTAGCACATGGCACCGTGAATAATCAGAGATTACAAACTTTGAGGTCTTGCTTTTTAAGCTGCTACCTAGCTTCCTAAATTCTTGTTGCAGGATCTCTTCCCTCTGAATACCCATTTCATTGGTACCAATCTGAACCAGGACCTCTAAATGAACGCCATCCCTCTTCAGAATGCCCTGCAGCCGTTCAGTGACATCCTTGACCCTGGCAAAAGGGAGGCAACATAGCATCCTAGAGTCACGTCTGCGGTCACAGAAAAGTTTATCTGTTCCCCTTATGATAGAATCCCATCTCACTATTGCTCTCCCACTCATTTTCCACCCCTCCTGTGCAGCTGATCCACTCATAGTATCACGGACTTGCCTCTAGCTGCATTCCCCTGAGAAACCATCTCCCTCATCATAATCCAAAACGGAAAATCTGTTGGAGAAGGAGATGGATACAGGGGACTCCTGCACCACCTTCCTAGTCTTTTACGTTCTCTGCCTCTCTCTGCAACTCTCTCTACCTCTGTTTCCATCTCTCTGTACCTCTGACTCCATCTCTATCCATCACTACCGCAATCACTCTCTACCCCTCCCTGCATCTCACTCAACTCTGTCTCAGGATCTCTCTAACAATTCCTCCATCTCTTTCTACCTCTTCCTCCATCTCTCCCTATCTCACTTTTCATCTCTCCCTTCCTCATCCTCCATCTCTCTCTACCTGTTCCTCCATCTGTTTCTACCTCTGTTTCCATCTCTCTCTACCTATTCATCAACCTTTGGCACCTCTCGCTCCATTTCTCTCTACCTCTCCCTCCATATCTCTGTAGCACTACCTCCATCTCTCCCTATCTCTTCCTCCATCGCTCCCTTCCTCTCTCTCCATCTCTCTCTACAGCTCCCTCCATATCTCTCTACCTCTGTTTCCATCTCCCTTTGCCTATGTCTCCATCTCCCCCAACTCAAACTCAACCTCTCTCTACCACTCTCTACCACTCCCCCATCTCGCACTACCACTGTCTCCATCTCCCTCTACCTCTCACTCCATCTCTCAATACCTCTCCCTTTATCTCTCTCGACACCTGTTTCCACCTCTCTACCTCTTCCTCATCTCTCTCCACCTCTACCTCCTTCTCTCTCTGCCTCTGTTTCCATCTATCTCTACCTCTGTATCCATGTCCCTCTACCTCTGTCTCCACCTCTTTCTACCTCTCCCTCCATCTCTCTCTAACGCACTCTCCACCTCTGTCTACCTTTCCCCAACCTGTCTCTACCTCTTCCTCCATCACACTTTACTTGTTCCTCCATCTAGCTCTACCTCTTTCACCATCGCTACCTACCTACCTCTGTCTCCATCACTCTCTACCTCCATCTACCTCTACCACATCTCTCCCTACCTCTCTCTCCAACTCACTCATTCTCTCCCTCCATCTCTCCCTACCTCTTCCTCCATTTCCCTCGAACTGTTTCTCCATCTGTCCCTACCTTTGCCTCCGTCTCCGTCTACCTCTTCATCAATCTTTCTCTGCATCTTCCTCCATCTCTCTATCATTCCCTCCATCTCTCTCTACATCACTCTCCATCTCTCTCTACTTCCTCCACCATCTCTCTCTAACTCTTCCACCTTCTCTCTTAACCCCTCCCTCCATCTCTCTCTACCTCTCCCTAAACCTCTCTCACCCTCTCCCTCCATCTCTCTCTAACTTACCCTCCAGCACTCTGTCTGTCTCGATCTCTCTCTACTGCTCCCTCCTTCTCTCTCTAATTCTCCCACCATCTCTCTCTACCTTTTTCTCCATCTCGCTCTACCTCTTCCTCATCTCTCCCTAACTCTCCCTCCATCAATCTCTACCTCTTTCTCCATGTCTTTCTAGCTCTTCTTCATTCTCTCTCTAAATCTGCCACCATCTCCCTCTACCTCGCCCTCCATCTCCCTCATCCTCTCCCTCCATCTCTCTACCTCTTCCTTCATCTCTACCTACCTTTTCTCAATTTCATAATATATCTCTCCCTCTATGTCTACCTACCTCTTCCTCCATCTCACTCGACCTGTTCCTCCATCTGACCCTACCTCTGTCTCCATCTCTCTCCAGCTCTTCATCCATCTTTCTCTACCACTTCCACCATCTCTCTCTACCACTCCTGCCATCTCTCTCTACCTCTCCCTCGATCTTTCTCTACCTCATTCTCATCTCTCTCTACCTCCTCCACCATCTTTCTCTAAATCATCCTCCTTTTCTCTTTACCTCTCCCTCCATCTCGCTCTACCTCTCCCTCCATCTCTCTCATCCTCTCTCTGCATCACTCTCTACCTTTCCCTCCTATCTCTATCTCACACTCCATCTCTCTCTATCTCCTCGACCATCTCTCTCTACCTCTGCCCCCTTCTATCGTTACCTCTCCCTCTTTCTCTCTCTAACTCTCCCTCCTTCTCTTTCATCCTCTTCCTGCTTCTCTCTCTGCCTCTGCCTCCTTCTCTCTCTACCTCTTCCTCGGTCTATTTCTACCTCTTCGTCAATCTCTCTGTGTCTCCATCTCTCTCTACTTCTACCTCCATCTCCCTCATCCTCTACCTCCATCTCTCTCAGGTTCTTCCTCCATCGCTTCCTAATTTTCCTCTAGCTCACTATATATCTCTCTCCCCATGTGTACCTACCTCTTCCTACATCTCACTCTACCTGTTCATACATCTGTCCCTACCTCTGTCTCCATTTCTCTCTACCTCTTCATCCATCTTTCTCTACCTCTACCTCCATCTCTCTACCTCTCCCTCCATCTCTCTCTACCTTTCCCTCCATCTCTCCCTACCTCACTCTGCATCTCTCTATACCTCCTCCACCATCACTCTCTAAATCTTCCTCCTTCTCTCTTTACCTCTCCCTCTTTCTCTGTCTTACTCACCCGCCATCTCTCTCATCCACTTCCTGCATCACACTCATCCTCTTCCTCCATCTATCTCTACATCTTCCCCATCTCTTACTACTTTTCCTCTATCTCGTTATATCTCTCTCCATCTCTCTATAACTCCTCCTCCATCTCCCTCTACTTGTTCCTCCATTTCTACCTAACTCTGTCTCTATCTCTCTCTAACTCTTCATCCATCTTTCTCTACATCTTCCTCCATCTCTCTCTACCTCTCCCTCCATCTCTCCCTACCTCTCCCCCATCTCTCTATACCTCTGCCTCAATCTCTCTCATCCTCTCCTTGCATCTCTCTCTACCGTAAACTCTCCCTCCATCTCTGTCTACCTCTCCATCCATCTCTATCACCCTCCTTCTCCAGCTCTTTCTACCACTTCCTCCATCTCAGTCTGTCTCTGTCTGAATCTCAGTCTACCTCTCCCTCCATCTCTCTCCAACTCTCTCTATCTCTGTCTACCTCTCCCTCCATCACACTCTACCTCTTCCTCCACCTCTCTATACCTCTTCCTCCATCTCTCTATACCTCTTGCTCCATCTTTCTCTACCTCTTCCTCCATCGTTCTCTACCTCTTTCTCCATCGCTATCAACCTCTTCCTCCATCTCTCCCTCTTTCTCCATCGCTGTCTACCTCTTCTTCCATTTCTCGCTACCACTTTTTCCATCTCGCTATACCTGTCCCTCCACGTCTCTCTACCTCTTCCTCCATCTTCCTCTATCTCTTTGTCCATCTATCGCTAACTCTTTCTCCATCTCCCTATTCCTCTTTCACCGTCTCTCTCTCTCTCTTCCTCCATCTCTCTCTACCTCTTCCTCCATCTCTCTCTTTATACCTCTTTCACCATGTCTCTCTATCTCTTCCCTCATCTCTCTCTACCTGTTCCTTCATCTTTCTCTACCTCCCCCTCCATCTCTCTCTACATTTCCCTTCATCTCTCTCTACCTTTTCCTCGACCTATCTCTACCTCTTTCTCCATCTACCTGCCTCCATTTCTCTCAATCTCTTTCTCCATCTATCTACAACTCTCTCTCCATCTCTCTGTACCTCTTCCTAGATCTCTCTCTACCTCTTTCTCCAACTATCTCCACCTCTTTCTCCATCACTTTCTACCTCTTGCTTCAACTACCGCTATCTCTTTTGGCATCTCTCTCTGCCTCTTACTCCATACCTCTCTATCTATTTCTCCTTCACTATTTACCTCTATCTCAATCTCTCTGTCTGCTCCTCTCACCGAGAGGGAAAGATTGTTTAGTTAAAATAAAGCACACACACTGCAATGTACCACATTGTTGAATGTTCTACTTTGCTTTTCAGGTCGGCCAACGTAACACCCGTAGCTACCTTTATGAATTTCCATCTCTTTCTGCACCTCTCCCTCAATCTCACTGTTACACAAGATATAAACTGTTATAAAAGAACGAGGGGAGTAGAAAAACAGATAAACTTTGTGCGGGAGAGGAGAAAAAATATGTGAGGAAAAACAGAGATGTATCAATCCAGATATTGAAACAGAGACAGGGGGCAGAGAATCAGAGAGAGAAAAGAAGAACAGGAACAATCTTGGAGAGAGATAAAACAGATATGGAGAGGTGAGACACGGGAACAGACATGGTGTGAGGCTGGAATTTTCCGTGGTGGTAGCGGGTGCGATCGGTTAACTGGATGCTTTACACCAATATGGATTCCACATGATGTGCCAGGATGGCAGCACCCCACTATAGCAGCATAAAGCTTCCCTTCAATGACCAAGCCATTCCATTCACACTCATCACCATTTCGGGGGTTACCTTTAGGTCTCACTGCAACTCACTAAGCCACTTCCAAAGGAGCACACACATCTGTACAAGACCGGAATGTATTGACAATAAAGAATTGTATGTTTGACATCATTTTAACAGAAACATTGGGGCAGAAATTCGGATCGGGGGCTTACTGTGCGTGCAAGCCCCCGATCTGCATTTACCCGACGCGTCTGCCGTTCACCTCCAGGGACACCTGGAATTCCTTTTTGAAACAGAAGAATCCCGGGCAGCGTCTGATGTCACGCCGCCCAGGAGTGCAGCCAGCACGAAGCCTGGAGCACGCTGTGCAAATGAGACACGCCCCTTGAGGTCTCAGTTTAACAGGACACGCCCCTTGAGGTTTCAGTTTAATAGGACACGCCCCCAATGTTTCTCACAAGCTGCAAAGCATTTTTACATGCAGAGCAGCATTTCAAATAGGTTTTTGGTATTTTTATGAAGCTTTTGATAACTTTTCTAAACTTTTAAAAACGTTTACATTATTTTGAAGAATCTGAAGTAGTTTTAAACAGAATTAAAGCAATTTAAAGACTTTTAAAAGCCCTGAAAGAATTTTTTTCATTCTATTTATTTATTTAGCAACGTCGTCGTCATATGTGTCTTCACACTGTTCCCTTTGGGGAAATATATGAAGTGGTGGAAGGATTTATGGCCGTGATTAACGCTCCTTCTGTGACCGTTACCATCTTTGTACCAGCCATTAGGGTGGTTAGTTCTATGGCGGGAGGGTTTTACTGGCTCCCACAAGCAATACGAGGAGGGGGGGCCACCCGCACCCACGGACGCAAATATCCCACTGGATGTCAACCCAGCATTTAGAGCCGGAGCTCCAACTCCACTTGCCGTGTCTGTCTGGAGCGGTGTTCAAAACCCTACCCCGTCTGGCCCAGCGGCGGGGATCCTACCTCTACGCCAAAGGCCCACTCCGATTAGCAACGTGAAATGGCTGGAATGAGCACAATTCACGGCATTAAAAGAACTCACAATTGAACTGATGATGACCTCAGCAACCTCCTCAACGAGGTGGAGGCGCAGCGCCTGCTCATCATTGGTAATGAGAAGTCCAAGGCGCCACAAAAAGGACAGATGATAGCTTGGTCTTTCAAGTGGCAGCATAGGGCTCCAGTCACGGGGAGGGTAAAGGCGCAGGAAACGTATGGGTGTCACCTTTTGCGCGGAGTGGGCCTTTTGCATAGCGGTAAGCATCCCCGCCACTGGGCCAGATGGAGTAGGGTTTCGAACCCCGCTCCAGACAGTCCCAGCAAGTGGAGTCGGATCTCCAACTATAAATTCTGGGTGGACATCCAGCGGGATACTTGCGTCCGCGTGTGTGGGTGCCCCCCACCTCAGATGGGTTGTGGGAGACCGTAAAACCCTCACGCCATAGGACTAACTACCCTAATGGCTGGTATGAAGATGGTTATGGTCACAGAAGGAGCGTTAACGTGGCCAGAAATCCTTCCACCACTTCATACAGTTCCCAAAAGGGAACAGTGTGAGGCTTTGTACGACGATGACCTCTTGCGCAATGCATCTCCTTGGACCCTCAGTCGCAGATGCGAGGGGGCAATTCGTGCAATTGTTAAATTTTTCATTTTATTGACATGTAAAATGTTGGCCCAGTAATTCCGTTCCAAATGCGTGAGTACAGTCAGGGTACTCACGCATCTGGCCAGAGGAAATGCCAGTTTTCAGCATGCACAGCGCATGCGGGGAAAATCGGCATTTCCTGTCTCTGAACAAAGGGGTTCAGAGGCAGAATGCATGCGACTGCACAGGCAGCGCATGCGCAGTAAAATTCGCCGGTTTCATTCATGCTTTCAGTGAGGTTAAGTCCTTACAAATTACACATGAAAAAAACATGAGTACAGTTGCTCCAGAGGCTGCAGAGGAAGATATATTTTATCGTGGAGCTTCTGAAAGGCAATATTTTTTTTTGGGAAAGGGAGGAAAGTTATTTTAAGAAATGCTGAAGTAAGTTTTAAACTTTATTTTTGTTTTTTAAAACGGGTTTTCAGTACTGTAGGTAGAAGGATCTGAGAAAGTAACTTATTGGAAAATCATAATTAAATACATACGTTCATACACATAAGTAAAGGAATATATACATACATATATATACGCAAAGGAATATATACAGACATACATACATAATTACTTAAAAGAATATATTACTGATGAAAAGCTTATTTCTTAAAAATGTTGGAAATGTTACATTACTCATTTCAGGACAGTCATTTTCACATTTAATAAACACAGCAAATTCAATTCACACAGCCACAATTGCTCCTTCTACCTACAGTACTGAAAACCCGTTTAAAAAAAAAATTAAACTTTAAAACTTACCTCAGCATTTCTTAAAATAACTTTCCTCCCTTTCCCAAACAAAAATATTGCCTTTCAGAAGCTCCACGATAAAATGTATCTTCCTCCGCAGCCTCTGTAGCAACTTTACACACGCTTTTTTCATGTGTAAGTTGTAAGGACTTGACCTCACTGAAAGCATGAATGAAATTGACGAAGTTCACTGCACATGCGCTGCCTGTGCAGTTGCACGCGCTGTGCCTCTGAACCCCTTCGTTCAGAGGACAGGAAATGCCGGTTTTCCCCGCATGCGCTGTCCATGCTGAAAACCGGCATTTCCTCCGGCCAGACACGTGAGTACCCCGACCGTACTCACGCGTTTCGAACGGAATTACTGGGCCATTACATAAACATCGGATTATAAACCGAGTTCTACTCTTGTGTGTTGTAAGTTGGTATGATTGCACTAGAAAGAGGATGAGCGTGAGGGGTTGCTGGTGAGATGAGGATGGATGGAGATGGAGGTGTGAGTATGGATATGTAGTAGTAGGGTATGGAAGGCAGAGTGATGGGAATGAGATGAGTGGCACAGCAGAATACAGTTGAGTGTGGCTTTGTAGTAACGTTGACTGATCAAATGAGATTACTGAAATGTTTGTGGCACTGCACCAAGGACGTCCTGACCATATCACTGCTTGTGACCTAATCTGGAAAATGCAACTAGCTCTCTTGGACCGCTGGGGAGGTTTCTTCCGCCCAACGGAAGAGAAAAGGACCTCCGTGCTTGATCTGACTCCCTCCATAACTGTGTGGATGGAGTCAGCGGAGTATCTGTTTGCAGCCATCTTTCTCTATGCAGTGATTTTCAATGTTTGAGTCACTCCAACGCTGTAGACAGGGGCATCGAGAGAGAGAGAGAGAGAGATGAGGCAGACAGGTGCAGGAGGGAGAAAGAAAACAATGACACGCATGTAAAAAAGAACATATAATGCTGGTGAGTGAGTAAATCACAGAAATGGAGAGAGCAAGAGAAAAATCAGTGACAGACAAGCAGAGAGAGAAAAAATAAGAAAGACATTGAGTTCTGGGACCCGAGCAGGCTGTGCGAGCGTCCAGTGTGTCATTGGTATGTCCATCTGTCTGTCTGCCTGTCTGTCTGTTTGTCTGTCTATCTAAGCATCTCGCTACCCATTTATGTGCAGTGCTCCCATTCTGATCAGGCCCACAACAGCGACTGTGATTGGCGGGTTTACCCTTTGTGCTGGCGGTGCCCGGCGTCCATTAACTGGAAGTTCAGCTGAGCGCTTTAGTGCTGCCTCTTTGAGAAACAATTCATTTGTCGTCAGTGGAGCGAGACTCGCCTTAATAGGTCAGATCATCAATAAAATATAATATCAGAAGCAGATTGAAGATCATTCCAGGGCTCTGTGCTGCTAACTTAAAATGAACCTTCAGCCCTTTGGGAGGGTATGGAATGGAGGTTGAAATTGCATTCAGTTCTAGTCCTTGAAGCCCTTCAGCTCTTTCTATTATTTAACTAATTTCACAATTAGTTTGAGTGGGTATTTCACCGCATTCTTCAGCTCCTCCCTGAATGTCGCCTGGGACACAGCGTAAATACACGTATTGCTACAGGAACTGAGAAGCTGAAGCATTATTGCTGTGCGTTCTATGATACAACGAGGGTCAGTGGTGGAGTAATAAAACCGAATATCTGCAATTCGCCGATAAATGTTATACAAAACCTGGGTCACCCATAACAGTATAAAACTGCCAGTTATACTGAGGAGTAAAATGATGGATTTCCTGCGGTTTTCCATCTCTGGGTCATTGTGATTCTCTCCATTGCTGTGGTCCCGGAGCCCCCTGCGGACTCTACTGGCCGCTAAAATACGTCTGACCGTCAGAGCATTGAGCAGCAAAATCAGAAAGAACGGGACGCAAGGGGTTAAAATGCGGTGAAATAACTCAAACGCGGCCCATGCGGGGGAAATAAAGAAGCTCGGTTTAGAGATGCAATGCCAGGGAACATTATCAATGATATAGGCAGGTTCATATGTGAAGTACCAGGGGACAGGCACTAAACAGCCCAGCACACTCACTGTTCCGATAACCACAGCCGGCGTTACACCGGTGCAATAATTTGTTTTCAGCTTCTCACAACAAATGGCCACAAATCGATCAAACGTGAACGCGACTGTGAGCCAGACAGAAACCACCATTGTCGCATAACCCAAGAAGTCAATAAAACTACACATGGGAGTAATTTTCAGGAATGAATATTTGAAATATATTTGACCAAGCCACTTCAATATGGGATCAGCGATGACGACCAGGAGATCGGCTGCTGCGATTCCCACCAGGTAGCGAGTGATACATTTGGAGAGACCGCACTTTCCTTGGGACAGGATCACAATCGCCACCAAGTTAACTGTAAGAGAGACAAAAGGAAGCAGATAAATTACTGATCTGACCTGGAGACAAAGCAACAGTTTGGCAGGATCTGGGCTGAAATTTCCAGCTTTGTTGCTGCATCGAATGGTGGAAGTCCATTCATGGACCTGGGCGGAGCTGTCGGGCAGAGAAAAGTTTTTAAACACAATTATCGATAATGTATTGTGAAATTGATTCAGAAAGTGAATAAAGTGAGCATCGGATCCACTGGAAGGGCCGTGTGAGGGCGCAGTGCCAGCGGGGAAGAGATAGGGTTTTACAGAGCCGGAATCCAAAAGTTTAAATCCAGATTTGGGCTCCAGACGGGAGAGAAAGGGAATTAAGAATGGGAAGATTTGGGGACAGGGGGAGGTGCAGCTTGTTTGCTGCTCCGGGTTAAGGGAGTTGACAGGGGCTGGCACTAAACGGGAAAGGCCGAGAGCTGCGTCGGTGAGTTTGAGGCTTCGGAACGGATTGGATGAGACAGCTGGAGGTCGAGCCAGTGAGTGAGATTGGGAGGGTGACAAGGAAAAGGACATGTGGGAGCTGGTTTGGGAATGTGGACAAACTGAAACAATGGATGAAGAGTCAGGGGGCTCCATGCAGGAGGAGGAGAGGCTGGGATTCACAGGGAGAGACTGCAGCAGCGTGTGAGAGGAAATCTAATTCAGAGATCCCAGTAACACAACTCAATTAATACATTCAACCAGTAATGTATGTGATTAATGGTGTGAGCGAAGAGTTAGTTGTGTATAAACTGTGGTCTATAAATTTACTCAGCTCATTCAATTACATCAAATTCAAAATTAATTATATCTCTTACATCAATCTCATTTTTATTGAATGCATCAGATGCACAGCTTTAAAAATTCACTATTCTAATAATCCATTATGATCAATAAATCACGGATCCTATTATTTAAATACATTTTAATTGTTTGGATTTATTAATTCATAATGGATTTTAAAATAATATTCACGAAAACAGGCTGAAGACCTGAGGTTAATCACAGGGAGCGGGTCCAACAATAAGTTCTCTCCTAATCTGAAAACATCCTGGTAACCTGAAGTCACGTCTCCTAATTTTACTTGTTCTGGAAGTTTCAGTTGCTTGCTTTCTCACTTTCGCTCAAACATTTCCTTCACTCTTGCCTTCTCCCTCTCTCTTTCTCTATCTCTCCTCTATCATTCCGCCCTGTCTGTACTCTCTCTGCCAAAAAAATTTTCCCATACGAGTCAATCCTAATATCTAATGACTGCATTCTGCTCACCAGCCCTGTGTTCAATGATCCTATACTCAGAGTCAGTTTGTTCAATGGTGAAGTCTCTGTGAATAGTTTTCCATTTCTACAAATCACCAACTCGCCACCTGCTTCCCTACATGGCTTACCTCATCTGTAGTCCCTGCAATAAACAGAATCCAAAGTCTCTTTCAGAGCTCACAATAATTGAAGTCACTTCTGCTGTAATTAAACATTGCAGCAGCAGATGGCGCAATTGTTCAATTAACAAAACGCCAACACAACCGCTGCTACTTATATTCTTCAGATCAATAGAAGGGCTTCTGCTTCCAACAAATACAGTGCAAACTGTTACAACATAACCTCAATACATTTCGTTTTACAATGAAGTCCAGTGACAGTCAGTGCATCCATCCCCACTGAAGCAGAGAAGGGGAAGTGAAAGAGTCAGCAGCAAACTCAGTTCAGTCGCCAGACCTTTGAACTGGCGTCAGATACACATACAGTGAACTAATATTTCATAACAGTGATAACCAATACACACGGTGAAATCCCAGTTAAACTGGACCATGTTACTGGGGAGAGAGGACATTGAGCTGCCTCCTTGTAACACTGAGGCCGTGAGCTGTCCCATTATCAATCAAAGAATACACATTTAAGAAAAAAATATTCCCGGACCGGTTAATTCACAGTATGAAACTGTGAACAGCCCCTGGTGGACTAATACGGCCCGTATACCAGACACCTGGTTCTACTATATTCAGTACAGAGAGTAATCCAGTAATAATGCCAGGTTTGGATTAACAAAGTAATTTCAGATATAATGCAGCTGATACAAGACCAAAAGAGCAGAGACTGAGGACATTCCATCATTCCACTGCTGGAACTGAAAAGGCGGCTGTGTAAAATATGCCGTGAGTAAAACAGTAGCAAGTACAAGAGCACAGTTTACACCGAGTTAAACCATTGACAACTGAGATAACGGCTTACCAGGAACACCAGTGGCTGCAAGAACAGTATAGTAAATGTCTTCTATCTGATAGATTACTGGATATCCCATTTCTGTGAGAAGCAGCGACTTCTGTTGGAGTGGAACCCACAGCTCCGGCAGGCAGACTGAGCTGAACCATTCCATTGGGCCCTGATTTATATACAGGGGATAAGTCTCCACTTATACTGACAGGTTATACCCCTGATCATTGCTATTAGTTACAGTCACTTCAACAAACACATTACATCAGCAGCTTTGACTCCCATGTAAAACATGTGTTGGAAAACACACAGACATCTCAATGTCCAGGGCATTATCTTAATCAGATCTCTCTGTGGAATAAGTTTGAAAGCTGGACTCATACAGGACTGATCCCACAATAAGGAGCGGCTTCATTTACAGTTTTCATGTTATTGTATTGAGAATATTATCTCCTGCCGATCCATTTATAAATGTTACCGTAATGTGCACTGATTCCAGGGACACAGGGAGACCCGTTTCACCCTGTCCCTGCAGTTTCCCAGTTAAAATGTGACGTTTCAATCCCTGACACAGGGACAGTTGAAGGGCACCTTCCTGATTGGAGCCTAGAAATCACAGTGGGTGATATTAGGGGACGGACACTGAACATGCCCCATTGAAGTTCCTCTCACCGGTCTTTTACTGCAGACGTTTTCCTTTTTGTTCTACATTGGTTAACGGCTCCAGTAAAATAAGAATTGTGCCAACTCTTGACTCCATTCCTCCAGTTCACAGCTGGGCGATCACCCAACCTCGACGTTCCATCCATGTCAACTGATCCTAAACTCTGCTGTCCATTTCCAGACCTCCCCAGGTCCCGCTCGCCCATCATCTCACCCTCGCTGAGCCTCATTGTCTATTAATCCAACAGAGTATTAAATTTAAAATTCGCATCATTGGGTTTAAATCCCTCCATGGCCTCAACTACGGTGGCTCCAACCTCTCCTCCAAACCTGCAGAATACCCACACATGATCTCTCCACACCTCTGACACTGGCTTCTTTCGGTGGGACTGCCCTCATTAGGTTCCAGTCTTACTGACCTGATCGCAGCCAAAGCATCTCCTGCAATTGTTTCTTTTCCCACACCTTCTTCTTCTTCTTAGGCAGTCCCTTGGAACCGAGGATGAAATGCTTCCACGTTAAAAATAACTTCTCAGCTGACTGATGTGGCCAATGCGGGATGTAAAGTCTCTGTCACAAGTGGGGCAGGCGGGGATTGAATGGGCGGGTGGGTGGCGTGCTTGGTTTGAACTGTGCTCCTTGTGCTGCCTGCGCTTAGCTTCCACTTGCTCCCAGCGAAGAGACTCGAGGTGTTCGACGCCTACCCAAATGCTTCTCCTCCAGTTTGTGCAGTCATAGAGTCATAGAGTCATAGAGTAATACAGCACGGATAGAGGCCCTTCGGCCCATCTTATCCGCGCCGGCCATCAAGCCCTGTCTAATCTAATCCCATATTCCAGCATTTGGTCCATAGCCTTGTATGCTATGGCATTTCAAGTGCTCATCCAAATGCTTCTTAAATGTTGTGAGGGTTTCTGCCTCCACAACCCTTTCAGGCAGTGAGTTCCAGACTCCAACCACCCTCTGGGTGAAAAAGTTCTTTCTCAAATCCCCTCTAAACCTCCCGCCCTTTACCTTGAATCTATGCCCCCTAGTTATTGAGCCCTCTACTCAGGGAAAAAGCTCCTCAGCATCCATCCTATCTATGCCCCTCATAATTTTGTACACCTCAATCATGTCCACCCTCAGCCTCCTCTGCTCCAAGGAAAACAAACCCAATCTGCCCAGTCTCTCTTCATAGCTGAAGCACTCCAGCCCTGGTAACATCCTGGTGAACCTCCTCTGCACCCTCTCTAACGCGATCACATCCTTCCTGTAGTGTGGCGACCAGAACTGCACACAGTATTCCAGCTGTGGCCTAACCACTGTTTAATACAGTTCCATCATAACCTCCTTGCTCTTATATTCAATGCCTCGGCTAATGAAGGCAAGTATCCCACATGCCTTTTTTACCACCTTATCCACCTGTTCCGCCGCCTTCAAGGATCTGTGTACTTGCACACCCAGATCCCTCTGACCCTCCATCTTGCCTAGGGTCTTTCCATTCATTGTGTATTCCCTTGCCTTGTTAGTCCCCCCAAAGTGCATCACCTCGCACTTTTCCGGGTTAAATTCCATTTGCCACTGTTCCACCCATCTGACCAACCCATCTATATCGTCCTGCAGACTGAGGCTACCCTCCTCGCTATTTACCACCCTACCAATTTTTGTATCATCCGCGAACTTACTGATCATACCTTTTACATTCATGTCCAAGTCATTAATGTAGACCACAAACAGCAAGGGACCCAGCACCGATCCCTGTGGTACCCCACTGGCCACAGGCTTCCAGTCACAAAAACAACCTTCGACAATCACCCTCTGCCTTCTGCCACTAAGCCAGTTTTGTATCCAATGTGCCAAGGCACCCTGGATTCCATGGGCTCTTACCTTCTTGACCAGTCTCCTGTGCGGGACTTTATCGAAGGCCTTACTGAAATCCATGTATACCACATCCACTGCGTTACCCTCATCCACACACCTAGTCACCCCCTCAAAAAATTCAATCAAATTAGTCAGACATGATCTTCCCTTGACAAAGCCATGTTGACTACCCTGATTAATCCTTGCCTCTCCAAGTGGAGACAAATTTTGTCCCTCAGAATTTTTTCCAATAATTTTCCTACCACTGATGTTAGGCTCACTGGCCTGTAGTTCCCCGGTTTTTCCTTACTACCCTTCTTGAATAATGTTACTACATTAGCGGTTCTCCAGTCCTCTGCCACATCCCCTTGGGACAAGGATTCCCAGGTGTTGGTGGGGATGTTATCCTTTTTCAAGGAAGCTTTGAGCGTGCCCTTGAAGCGTTTCCTCTGCCCACCTGAGGCTCTGTTGCCGTGCCGGAGCTCCGAGTAGAGCGCTTGTTTTGGGAGTCTCGTATCGGGCATGCAGACAATGTGTCCCGTCCATCGGAGCTGATAGAGCGCGGTGAAATCTTCGATGCTGGGGATGTTGGCCTGAGCCAGAACACTGACGTTGGTGCATCTATCCTGCCAATGGATTTGCAGGATCTTGCGGAGGCAGCGTTGGTGGTACCTCTCCAGTGATTGGATGTACCTGTTGTACATGGTCCATGTCGCTGAGGCATACAGCAGAGCGGGTATCACTGCTGCTCTGTAGACCATGAGCTTAGTGCTGGGTTGGAGGTCCTGGTCTTCAAACACTCTCTTCCTCAGGCGACCGAAGGCTGCACTGGCACACTGAAGGCGGTGTTGGACTTCGTCGTCGACGTCTGCCCTTGTTGACAGTAGACTCCCGAGTTATGGAATGTGGTCTGCGTTGTCCATGGCCTTGTCGTGGATTTTGATAATCGGGAGGCAATACTGGTTGGCGGGGGCAAGTTGGTAGAGGACTTTTGTCTCTCGGATGTTTAGTGTAAGGCACATGCTCTCGAGAGCTTCAGTGAAGGTGTTGATGGTGTTTTGGAGTTCGACCTCCGAGTGATTGCAGACACAAGCTTCGTCTGCTTACTTTAATTCGACGACAGAGGATGGGACGACCTTGGATCTGGACTGGAGGTGACAGAGCTTGAATGGTATCCCGATTGTTCTGTAAATTAGCTCCACTCCAGTGGGGAGCTTACTGAGGGTGAGACGAAGCATTAAGGCAAGGAAGATCGAGAACTGCGTTTGTGCAATGATATAACCTTGCTGGACCGTGGTTCGTACTTGAAATGGGTCTGTGTTGGAACCGTTCGTCAGGATCACGGCTTGTATTTCGTCATGAGGCAAGCGGAGGATGGTGACAAACTTTTGAGGGCAGCCGAATTTGAGGAGGACAGTCCATAATCCCTCACGGTTGACAGTGTCGAAGGCCTTTGTAAGATCAAAGAAGGCCATGTACAGCGGTTGGTGCTGTTTCCTGCATTTCTCTTGCAATTGACGTGCGGTTAAGTTTATGTCCATTGTGCCCCTTAGTGGGCTGAAACCGCATTGCGACACTGGGAGGAGCTCTTCGGCCACTGGGAGTAGGTGATTGAGGAGCATTCTTGCGATTACTTTCCCTGTGGCAGACAACAGGGAAACTCCTCTGTAATTACTGCAATCGGTCTTTACTCCTTTCTTCAAGATGGTTACAATCATGGCGTCTCTGAGATCCCCTGGGATGCTCTCCTCCTTCCATAACAGAGAGATGGGTTCATGAATTCGCGCCAGTAGTGCTTCTCCACCATGCTTTAGTGACTCAGCGTGGATTCCATCTGCTCCTGAGGAATTGTTGTCCTTCAATTGTCGGATGGCGTTTTCAACCTCATGCCGGGCTGGGGTTGTGCTGACATTGTGGCAGGTAGCAAGCTGCAGGGTGGAATTGAGGATACTCACATCGAAGACCGAGTCGTGGTTAAGGAGATCTTTGGAGAGCTCCTTCCAGCAGGCATTGACTGCCTCTCTATCCCTGATGAGTACATGTCCGATCTTGGCCCGCAGAGGGGTAGGGCTTTGGGTGGTTGGGCCATAGAAGCACTTGACTGTGCTAAATAATCCACGCACATCTTGGTTGTCGGTCAGCTGCTGGATCTCCTGTGCATTCTCCTTCCAACATCTGTTCTTTATTTCATGAGTTTTTTGTTGGAACTTGGCCTTCAGGCATCTGTATAACTGCTTTCGTGCTCTCGGGTTCTGTTGCTGTTTACAGATCAGGAATGCATTGCGTTTGCAGCTTATTAGTTCTTGGATCTACTGGTCGTTCTCGTCGAAGCAGTCTTGGTGTTTCCTGGTCCCGTGACCAAGCGTCTCTTTGGAAGTGCTGATTATGGAGCCCATGACTGCAGACCAGGCATTGTGGGTAATCTGTGCCACTGCATCACGGGGAGTCGTCAGGTTGATTGTGAGGCGCAGGCTGACTAGGGCTTTCTTAGTGGTGTCAATGAGTGCTGCAGCGTTAATTTCCCTGCGGCATTGATTCTGTTTTATCACCAGCACCGTAAAGTCTGCTGTCTCTGAACTTTCCATTCTTGCCCTTTCTCTTTCTCATCTACACGCTGCGCTTGAATGACATTTTCTACAGACATGGGGTCAGCTTCCACATGTCTGCTGACAGCACCGAGATCCAGCTCTCCACCATCTCTCTACACCCTCCACTCCCTCTGTTTTATCAGTCTGTAGCGGTTTTGCATGAGCTGCAATTTGCTCCACTTTAGCTTTATCTTTGTCCACACCTGAAACTCCTTACCCATATCACCGTTTCTAACCCCCTTCCTGGCTGTTATCTCAGGCTGAATACGACATTTTCTAACCTCTGATCCATATTCATCCCTGACCTGAGCTTCCGACCTCAAATCCTCCCCCATCACTAAAGATGACAGACTCCGCCTCCTTAACATCTCCGGCCTCTGACGCTCCCCAATTATGCATTTATCAGCTCCAGACTCTCCGTCCTCTCCTTCAATCACTTCATTCAGCTGTTAGCAGCCTCTCTTTTGGTGGAATTTCCCTGGTTTGTTTGGAAAGGGTAGCGTAGCGGTAATGTCACTAGGTTAGTAATCCAGTAGGCTAAAACGTCCTTGAGCTCGTCCTCACCAATCTGCCTGTTGCAGATGTATCTGTCCATGCCAGTTTCCGTAGCAGTGACCACCGCACAGTCATTGTGGAGATCAACCTTCACACTGAGGACAGCCTCCATCGTGTTTTGTGGCACTACCACGGTGCTAAATGGGATAGACTCAGAACAGATCTAGCAGCTCAAATTTGGGCTTCTAGAGAGGCGCTGTGGGTCATCAGCAGCAGAAAAATGTTATTCCACCACAATCAGTAGCCTCATGGCCCGGCATATCTCCCACTCTAAGATTACCCCCAAGCCAGGGGACCAACCCTGGTTCAATTAGAACTGCAGAATGCATGCCAGGAGCAGCACCAGGCATAACTTAAACTGAGGTGCTAACCTGGGTAGGCTGCAACACAGGACTACATGCATGTTAAAAGTGGAAGCAGCAAGCTGTAGACAGAGCAAAGCGATCACACAATCAATGGAACAGATCAAACCTCTGCAGTCCTGCCACATCTAGTCGTGAATGGTGGTGGACCTTTAATAAACTAACGGGAGGAGGAGGCTCCATGAATATCCCCATCCTCAATGCTGGTGGAGCCCAGCATATGAGTGCAAAAGACAAGGCCGAAGCGTTTGCAGCCATCTTAAGCCAGACGTGCCGAGTGGATGATGTATATCGGCCTCCTCCCCAGGTCCCCACCAACACAGAAGCCAGTCTTCAGCCAATTCGATTGATCCCAAGTGATATCAAGAAATGGTTGAGCACACAGGATACACCAAAGGCCCCGTTAACATCCAAGCAATCATGCCACGCCTCTAGCCAATCTGTTCCAGTCCAGCTACAACAACTGGCATATATCCGACAATGTGGAAAACAATGTATGTCCTGTCCACAAAAAGAAATACAAATCAAAACCGGACAATTACTGCCCCATCAGTCTACTCTCAATCATCAGCAAAGTGATGGAAGATGTCATCGATAGTGCTATCAAGCGGCACTAAATCACCATTAACCTGCTCACTGTTGGGTTCAAGTCGGGAGCCCAGACCACTGGGCTCCCGACCCCATTACAGCCTTGGTCCAAACATTGGCAAAGGAGCTGAATTCCAGAGGTGAAGTAAGAGTGACTGAAAAGGAGCAATCTAGATTCCAAATATTAATTGCAGGAGGGCCAAGTTTAGTGGGTTGAGGATGGACCTGGCCAGGGTAAATTGGAATCAAAGATTGGCATGCAAATCTGTAATTGAACAATGGGCTGCCTTTAAAGTGGAGATTGTTCAGATACAGGCGAATTACATCCCCAAGGAGGTGAAAGGAAGGACAATCAAAGCCGATGCTCCCTGGATGATGAAAGAGATAGAGACTAAGATGAGGCAGAAAAAAGGGGGCGAATGACAGATGTCAGGTTGAGAGCATAAGTTCCAAAGTGGGGATATATAAATTGGCCAGAAAAAGCAATAAACCTGAGGATTGGGAGCCGTTTAGGATTCAACAAAGGAGGACAAAGAGATTAATTAAGAAGGGTAAAATTGAATATGAGAGTAAGCTTTCAGGGAACATAAAAACTGACTGTAAAAGCTTTTATACATATGTGAAGAGAAAAAGATTGGTGAAGTCAAGTGTACGTCCATTGCAGTCAGAATCAGGGTAATTTATAAAGGGGAACAAAGAAATTGATGGCCAAATAAATACATATTTAGGTTCTGTCTTCACAAAGGAGGACACAAATAATCTCCCAGAGATGTCGGGGAACATAGGGTCTGATGAAAGGGAGGAACTGAAAGAAATCAGTATTTGTAGGGAAATGGTGTTATGGAAATTGATGGGATTGAACGCTGATAAATCCCCAGGGCCTGATAATCTACATCCTAGGATACTTATGGAAGTGTCCCTAGAAATAATAGATGCATTGCTGATCATCTTCCAACATTCGATGGATTCTGCAAAAGTACCCATGGGTTGGAGGGTAGCAAATGTTAACTCACTATTCAATAAGGTGGTAGTGAGAAAACGGGGAATTACAGACCGGTAAGCTTGACATCGGTAGTGGGGATAATGCTAGAGTCCAATATAAAAGATGTAATAGCAGAGCACTTGGAAAACAATGACTGGATTGGACAAAGTCAACATGGATTTACAAAAGGTAAATCGTGCTTGACTAATCTACTGGAACTTTTTGAGGATGTAACTGGTAAAATAGATAAGGGAGAACCAGTGGATGTGGTGTATTTGGACTTTCAGAAGGCTTTCCATAAGGTCCCGCATAAGAACTTAACGTGTATAGTTAAGGCACATGGGATTGCGGGCAAGGTATTTGTTGTGTCCGTGTGTTAATGGAGACACGGAATGCAGGAGTTGGTTTAACATGTGTTTAATGAACAAAGTCTGGAGGTGAACTAAAATATTAAATACACTATACAGGCTTATATAGCCCGAGTGGCCACTATCGGCATTACAGTACACAGGGGCTCTTAAAGGCACATACACCACAATTCCTCCCCTTTTAGGCAACCAGTACATAACATTTTAAGTAATTGTTATTAACATGTTTACAAGAACAATAATCTACACATTTGCTGCAGTTAATCAATTATAAGTCAGGCTCTCTGGAGGCTTCCTGACTCGGTCCGGATAACGCCTCGGTGGTGTAGTAGTTTTCGGTGGTGTAGTAGGTTCTTTTGGCAAGGTCGATTCGGCTTGAATGCCTGTGTCGGGTTCATCTGGTTCCAGTATTACGGGATCGGAGGTAGATACTATGGGTATCTCTGCTTCATCATTAGGCATATAGAGTGCTGGTGTAGGTTGTCCCTTTTCGGATGACTCTATGATCTGGTCAGCATGGCGCCTTATTATGCTTTCTCCAATGTCCACGGTATACATCAGCAGTCATAGTCGTGTGCAAATAGTTCCAGGCTGCCATTTCTCGGTACAGTAGCCCCGGGCCAATATTTGTTGACCTATCTGGAATGTTCTAGTTGGCCTTTCATTCATGCCTTGAAATTGCTGGTTCTCCACGTCCCTTCTTGATCAAATCCAGCTGGCATCTTAGTCTTCTATTGAAAAGCATCATGGCGGGAGTTTGGTTGTAACCACTTGTGTTGCATTCCTGTATGCAAACAAGAAGTTATCTACCTTATGCTGTAGATTTATGTCTTCATTACCCATGGCATTTATGGCCTTTTTGAAGGTCTGGACAAATCTTTCAGCCAATCCATTGGTGGCGGGATGGTATGGGGCGGACGTGTAGTGCTTAACCCAATTGTTTTTTAAGAACATCCTGTATTCTTCGGACACAAATTGTGGTCCATTATCAGAACAGAACTGTTCAGGCAGCCCATTCCTGGCAAATATGGTCCTTAATACTGTGATGGTTTTATTCCGTGGTGGTGGAGGACATCTTTATTACCTCCGGCCACTTGGAGTGTGCATCAACCGCGATTAAGAACATTGAGTCCATAAATGGACCAGCAAAGTCGATGTGTACCCTTTGCCATGGAGATGGGGGCCAGTCCCATGGATGTAGAGGGGCTTGTGGTCGGGCGTTTTGGACCTTCTGGCATCCTAGACAGCCCTTGGTCATTTCTTCGATGTCTCCATCGATACCTGGCCACCACACAAACGCTCTGGCTAGGTTCTTCATTTTCACTCCACCCAGATGCCCCTCGTGAAGCTCCTTTAGCACTTTATCCTGGAGTTTGGGTGGAATCACCACTCTGGATCCACACATCAAGGTTCCTCGGCACACTGACAGCTGTTCTCTTCTTTGCGAGAATGCTGGCAACAGTGGTTCGCCATGTGCTGGCCATTCCTTCACCGTTAAATCGTAGACTCGTGAGAGAGTCGGGTCATTTCTCGTTTCCTTTTCAATGGTAGAATTTGTTACTGGTAGACATTCCACTATGGTTGAGTGGAACATTTCCATTGGGTCCACTGTAGGTGCCTCTTCTACCGTTGGCAATGGTCGACGCGATAAACCATCAGCATTTCCATGCTGTTTTGATCCTTTGTATTCTATGTCATATTGGTGTGCCCCTAGGAAAAGGGGCCACCCCTGTAGCCTTTGCGCTGTCATAATGGGAACGCCCTTTTTAGGGTTGAATATGGAGACGAGGGGTTGATGGTCAGTCAACAAGGTAAATTTTTGTCCGTGTAGGTAATGGTTGAATTTCTTCACTCCCCATACCAGGCTGAGTGCTTCCCTGCCGATCTGGGCATAGTTACGCTCAGCTTAGTTCAATGAGCATGACGCAAAAGCTATCGGCCGCTCCGAGCCATCACAGAATCTATATGATAATACCGCTCCTACGCCATAAGTGGATGCATCGCACGCCTGTCTGATTGGCAGTGATGGGTTGTAATGAGCCAAAACTTCCTTGGACGTGATCAAGCCTTTACATTTATGGAAGGCACGTTTACAGTCTTTGCTCCTTTTCCAAATTACTCCCGTTTGTAGCAGTTCGTTAAGAGGGTGCAGAACAGTTGATAAGTTCAGTAAAAATTTATGATAGGAATTTATCAATCCGAGGAACGACCTTAATTGTGAGACATTTTCAGGTGCTGGGGCATTTGTGACCGCTTCATTTTTTTCACGTGACTTATGCAACCCTTCTTCGTTAATTATGTGGCCACAATATGATATATGTTTCTGGAAAAATTCACACTTGGGGCGATTTGCTCGTAGGCCCTGTTCTCTCAGCCTCGTGAGCACCTGCTCCAAATTGGCAAGGTGCTCGTTGTCGTTTTCTCCTATTACAAGGATGTCGTCTAGGTAGCATTGAGTCCCCGGGATTCCTTGCAGGACTTGCTCCATAGCCCTTTGCCAGATAGCTGGATCTGATGCTATTCAGAAAACCAGTCGATTGTACAGGCCTTTGTGTGTGTTTATCGTGAGATACATTTTAGAGGCCTCCTCTACCTCCATCTGTAGATATACCTGTGCCAAGTCAATTTTGATGAAAAGTTTCCCTGCGAATAGTGAGGCAAAAATATCTTCTATCGTCGGAAGAGGATACTGTACAGTGTGAAGTACCGGGTTTACAGTCACCTTGAAGGCCCCACAGATGCGAACTTTTCTCTGTTCTTCAGGTTTATCATTATTCAACGTTTTCTTCATGACCGGGACGATGGGTGTTGCCCACTCGCTCCAATCTATCTTGGATAACACGCCTGCCTTTTCCAAATTCTCCAACTCTGCCTCGACTGCTGGACGATTTGCGTATGGCACCGGCGTTGCCTTAAAAAACTTGGGAATTGCCACATCTTCCACTTTTATTGAGGCGGTCCCTCGTTCCTGTTGAAACACTTCTTTGGCGTTGGCCAAGATGTCATTTATTCGTTCAGGTTTGACGTCATCATCATTTTTTTTCTCACTGGTCACCGTCAGTGCCTGAATGGAGTGCCAGTCTAAACGTATCTTCCTGACCCATTCACGTCCCAACAGCGGTGGACCACCATCTTGCAGAACGTATATATACAACTTCTGTATTTCCTTGCCATTGTATCCAACAGTCACCCTTATTTTCCCTCTGGGGTATACTTTCTGCCCCGTATATGTCTTCAAGGTAATGGATGTGTCTTTCAAAGGTATATGTGGAAATAGCCGCTCGTAATCCCGTCGACTATTGATGGTCAGTGCTGATCCTATATCTAGCTCCATTTTAACTGGGGACCCCGCTATCGTGAGGGTAACCCAAATGGTCTGATAATCTTCTTTGGCAATTACATTATGTAATTTGAGAGAGCTTAGTCTCTTGTTTCCGGAGTCGCTATCACTCTTCTGGTCTTCGGAGCTACTGTCCGTCATCATTTGTACCTTTCCGTACTTTTCCTTATTGATTTTTTTTCTTTCAGTGGATTTTTTTTTCCAGATCGGCATACACGTGTAAGCTGTCCATTTTTCCGCATTGCCTGCATGTTTTGTCCTTGAACCAGCAGTCCCTCTGGTAATGGGTGGATCTGCCACAGCGATAACATCTCTCGAAACCCCGTGTCATTTCATGGGTGCCGCAGCCCTGTGGCTTTTGCTGTATCTCTGCAGCTCCTCTTGCTGCTACTTCGTATGATACAGCCACACTGAAAGCTTTGTCCAGTGTCAAATCTTTCTTGGAAAGTAGCCTTTTTTGTGTTCCTTCACTTAAGAGACCGCAGACGAATTTGTCTCGTAGAGAATCTGCCAGTCCTGCCCCGAATTGGCAGTGTAGGGTATCAACAATTTCCTTAAAATTCTTGTCCATCGGTTTGGCTGGAGTGATTAAGTTTCATAACAGCCTGTATGTCCTTGTGCCCATTAGATTTAGAAGTACCAATGCCTTTTTATCATCCTCTATTTCTTTCGCTGTGCAATATACCTCCACTCTTTCCACTTATGTGGTCCAATCCTCTACATCACTATCGAAAGCAGTAATATTGCCAGTCTCAGGCATCCTGGAAAAAAAATGGCGTCTTCGGCGCTTTCCTTTCTTCTCTGCCGAGAAAAAAAATGGCGCTTCCTGCGCTTTCCCACCACTGCCGCTGCCGCTGCTGACAACGCTGTTCTCCGCGGTTTTTATATATACAGATATTCTTAACAGTCGGAGACTCGTTCCCGCCGGACTCTCTGGGACTTTTCCCTCCCTCTGCTTAGTCCGAACGCCGACCTGTTTGCAGCGCTCGCCGTCTCCCGAGTGCTCCACCCTCCGTCTCTGTTTGCCTCCACCTTCACTGCTCGGCCCCGCTGCAGACCCAGTCGATCGAGCCCCAACCCGCAGCCCAGGAAGGATTATTGCAGTACCTGCCACGAGCCCGGCTACCTGGTGAAACCACAGTTTTTTTTTCTTTTTTTTTCTTCCACCTTCGTCTGAGGAATCGATCTCCTTGAGGTGCTGCCGAATTACAGCTAAGTCCGTTTCCAATTCGTCGCCACTGTTGTGTCCATGTGTTAATGGAGACACGGAATGCAGGAGTTAGTTTAACAGGTGTTTACTGAACAAAGTCTGGAGGTGAACGAAAAGATACAAGGCACAATACAGGCTTTTATAGCCCGAGCGGCCACTACCGGCATTACAGTACATAGGGGCTCTTAAAGGCACCTACACCACTTGGATAGAGAACTTATTGGCAGACAGAAAGCAAAGAGTTGGAATTAATGGGTCTTTTTCTGAGTGGCAGGCAGTGACTAGTGGGGTACCGCAGGGAGCGGTCCTCGGACCGCAACTATCCACAATATATATTAATGATCTTGACAAGGCAACTAGATGTAATGTCTCCAAAGTTGCAGACGACACAAAGCTGGGAGGGCGTGTGTGCGGTGAGGAGGATGCCGAGAATCTCCAGGATGATTTGGGCAGGTTGGGCGACTGGGCAAAAGCATGTCAGATGCAATATAACGTGGATTAAATTGAGGTTATCCACGTTGGCGTCAAAAACAATGAGGCAGATTATTTTCTGAATAGCAATAGATTGGGAGAAGAGGAAGTGCAACGAGACCTGGGTGTTCTTGTGCACCAGTTGCTGAAGGTAAGCATGGTGGTGCAGTAGTCGGTTAAGAAGGCAAATGGTATGTTGGCCTTCGTAGCGAGAGGGTTTGAGTAAAGGAACAAGGATGTCTTGCTGCAGTTGTACAGGGCCTTGGTGAGACGACATCTTGAGTAATGTGGGCAGTTTTGGTCGCCTTAATTGAGGAAGTATATACTTGCCATGGATGGAGTTCAGCGAAGATTCACCTGGCTCATACCTGGGATGGCAGGAATGACGTATGAGGAGAGTTTGGGATGATTGGGCTTGAACTCGCTGGAGATTAGAAGAATGAGAGGGGATCTCACTGAAATTATATAATTCTCACAGGACTGGACAGACTAAATGCAGAAGGATGTTCCCGATGGTCGGGGAAACCAGAACCAGGTTTCACAGTCTTAGCATAAGGGGTAGGCCATTTAGGACAGAAATGAGGAGGAATTTCTTCATCCAGAGAGTGGGGAACCTATGGAATTCTCTACCACAGAAGGCAGTAGAGGACAATTCATTAAATATATTCAAGAAGGAGTTGGATATATTTCTTAAGGCTAAAGGGATCAAGGGGTATGGGCAGAAAGCAGGGACAGGGTACTGAAATTGGATGATCAGCCATGATCGCCTTGAATGGCAGAGCTGCCTCGATGGGCAGAATGGCCTACTCCTGCTCCTATCTTCTATGTTTCTATGTTTTTATGTTAGGACAGGGAGATAAGGTGCCTAAGAAGGCATTAGGGATATTTAGATTGATTGGCTGAGTCATAGAATATAAGAGCAGAGAGGTTATGTTAGAGCTGTAAAAAACATAGTTAGACCACAGCTGGAATACTGTTGGTATTTCTTGTCGCCACACTATAGGAAAGATGTGATTGTATTGGAGAGGGTGCAGAGGAAATTCACCAGGATGTTACATTGTTTTGGAGTGACTCAGCTATGAAGAGAGACTGGACAGGCTGCGGTTGTTTTCATTAGAGCAGAGAAAGCTGCGTGGGGACCCGATTGAGGAGTACAACGTTATGAGGGGCATAGATCGTTTAGATAGAAAGGAACTTATCCCCATAGTAGATGGTTCAATAAACAGGGGGCATTGCTTCAAGGTAAGGGGCAGGAGGTTTAGAGGGGTTTTGAGGATAAACTTTTTCACTCAGAGGCTGTTTGGAATCTGGAACTCTCTGCCTGAAAGTGTGGTAGAGGCAGGAACACTCACAACATTCAAGAAGCATTTAGATGATCACTTGAAAAACCATAGTATACAAGGCTACGGACCAAGTGCTGGAAAATGGGATTAGAATAGATTGAGATCGATGGCCGGCGGAGACACGATGGGCTGAAGGGCCTCTCTCGGTGCTGTATAATTATATGCCTGTATGACTCCATGATTTTATATCAAGCAGCAGTTAGCAGCAAAACTTTATATTAATGGGTGTAGTGGACTGAGATATCCTTAGCCTTCTCTTGAATTCAGAAGAATGAGAGGGGATCTCATTGAAGCATACAAAATTATTACAGGGCTGGAGATGATGGATGCTGGGCGAATGTTGCCCTGAGCTGGGGAGTTTAGATCCAGGGGCCACAGCCTCAAGATAAAGAGTAGGCCAATCAGGATTGAAAGGAGCAGACATTTCTTCGCACAGATTTTGGTGAATCTTTGGAATTCTCTACCCCAGAGGACTGTGGAGGCTCAGTCATTGGGTATATTCAACACTGAAGTCGATAGATTTCTGACTAGTAAGGGCATCACGGTGGCATAGTGGTTAGCAATATTGCCTCACAGCGCCAGGGACCCGGGTTCAAATCCGGCCTCGGGTGAGTGTCTGTGTGGAGTTTGCACATTCTCCCTGTGTTTGCGTGGGTTTTCTCTGGGTGCTCCCGTTTCCTCCCACAGTCCAAAGGTGTGCGGGTTAGATTGATTGGCCATGATAAAAAATTGGCCCTTAGTGTTAGGGGGGATTAAATACGTGGGGTTATGGGGTCACGGGCATAGGGCTTGTGTGGGATGGCTGTCGGTGTAGGGACCGGGTGCTAGGGTTTGGATGATCAGCCATGATCTCGTTGAATGGCGGAGCAGGATCGAAGGGCCGAATGGACTACTCCTGCTCCTATCTTCTATGTTTCTATCAAGGGATATGGCGATAGGGCCGGTGAATGGAGTTGAGGCAGAAGAACAGCCACGATCTCATTGAATGTTGGAGCAGGCTTGAATGGCCGAATGATCTTCTCCTGCTCCTAGTTATTATGTCCTTTTGTACTTTGGTAGCCAGCCGGCACGCTGTAAGACAGAGCTCCATGTATCAGTTTAGATAAAGTACTGAAGTGAGAGCACGGATGTTAGATGACCAATTCTCCAATTCACTGAATCTAAACCGGTTCTGGGGCAGGTGGAAAAAGTACAAACCGGACGGTTTGACCTGGGCAGGGTTGGGAACGATCTCCTAGGGGGAGTGCTTGCTCGTGCTCTGGGGGAGGGTTTAAACTAAAGTGACAGGGGTTTGGGAAGCTGAGCAGGGAGACAGAGGAAAGGGAAACAATGATAAAAGCAAAAGATAGGAAGGAGAAAAACAAAAGAGGCAGTCAGATAAATCAACGGTTTAAATCAAACATGGCCACAATAAATAGTAATTCTAATAGGTCGAAGAGCGTGATAAAAACAAGCCTGAAGGCTTTTATCTTAATGCGAGGAGCATTTGTAATAAGGTGGATAAATTAGCTATGCAAATAGAGGTAAACAAATATGATTTGATTGGGATTAGGGAAACATAGATCTAGGGTGGCCAAGGCTGGGAACTCAATATCCAGGGGTATTCAATATTCAGGAATGATGGGCAAAAAGTAGAGGGAGGAGGGGTAGCATTGCTGGTTGAAGAAGTGATTAGCACAATTGTAAGGAAGGGTATTAGATCTGATGATGTGGAATCTGTATGGATCGAACTGAGAAATACCAAAAGGGCAGAAAATGTTAGTGGGAGTGGTATATCGAACTCCAAACAGTAATGCGGAGGTTGGGGATGGCATTAAAAGCGAAATTAGAGAAGTGTGCAATAAGGGCATAGCATTGATCATGGGTGACTTTCATCTACATGTAGACTGGGCTATCCAAATTAGTAATAATACTGTGGAGGAGGAATTCATGGAGTGTTTACGGGATGGATTCCTGGACCAATATGTCATGGAACGAACCAGAGATCAGGCCATCCTAGACTGGGTATTATGTAACGAGAAAGGATTAATTAGCAACCTTGTTTTACGAGGCCCCTTGGTTCAGAGCGATCATCTTATGATAGAATTCTTCATTAAGATGGAGAATGAAGTAGTTGACTCAGAGACTCGGGTCCTGAATTTAAATAAAGGAAACTACGATGGTAAGTGGCGTGAGTTGGGTAGGATTGATTAGGGAATGTCACCTAAAAGGTTGACGGGGGATAGGCAAGGGCAAACATTCAAAGATCGCATGGATGAACTACAGAATTAGTTCATCCCAGTTTGGCATAAAAATACAACCGAAAAGGTGACTCAATCGTGGCTAACAAGGGAAATTAGGGATAGCATAAAATCCAAGGAGAGGACTTATAAATTGGCCAAAAAAAGCAGTAAACCTGAGGATTGGGAGCATGTTTAGGATTCATCAAAGGAGGGCAAAGGGACTAATTAAGAAGGGGAAAATAGAATATGAGAAAAAGCTTTCAGGGAACATAATAACTGACTGTAAAAGCTTTCATAGATATTTGAAGAGAAAAAGATACGTGAAGTCAAGCGTAGTTCCCTTGCAGCCAGAATCAGGGGAATTTATAATGGGGAACAAATAAATGGCAGACCAATTAAGTACATTATTTGGTCTGTCTTCACAAAGGAGGACAAAAATAACGTCCCAGAGATGTCGGGGAACATAGGGTCTGATGAAAGGGAGGAACTGAAAGAAATCAGTATCTGTAGGGAAATGGTGTTAGGAAAATTGATGGGATTGAAGGCCGCTAAATCCCCAGGGCCTGATAATCTACATCCTAGGGTACTTCAGGAAGTGGCCCTAGAAATAATAGATGCAGTGCTGTTCATCTTCCAACATTCGGCGTCATCTGGATGAGTACGCATGGATTGGAGGGTAGCTAATTTTACCCCACTATTCAAAAAAGGTGGTAGAGAGAAAACGGGGAATTACAGACTGGTAAGCCTGACATCAGCAATGGGAAAATGCTAGAGTCCATTAAAAACATGTAATAGCAGAGCACTTGGAATATAATGTTAGGCTCGGACAAAGTCAACATGGATTTACAGAAGGTAAATCGTGCTTGACTAATCTACTGGAAATTTTTGAGGATGTAACTGCTAAAATAGATAAGGGGAAGAGAGAATGTGGTGTATTTGGACTTTCAGAAGGCTTTTGATAAGGTACCACATAAGAGATTAGTGTGTAAAGTTAAGGCACATGGGATTGCGGGAAAGGTATTGACTTGGATAGAGAACTGGTTGGCAGACAGAAAGCAAAGAGTTGGTATAAACGGATCTTTTTCCGAGGGGCAGGCAGTGACTAGTGGGGTACCGCAGGGGTTGGTCCTTGGACCCCAGCTATTCACAATATATATTAATGATCTAGACAAGGGAACTATATGTAATATCTCTAAGTTTGCAGTCGACACGCAGCTGGGTGGGCGTGTGTGCTGTGAGGAGGATGCCGAGAAAATCCAGGATGATTTGGACAGATTGGGTGATTGGGCAGAAACATGGCAGATGCAATATTACGTGGATAAATGCGAGGTTATCCACTTTGGTGGCAAAAACATTAATGCAAATTATTATCTGAAAAGCAATAGATTGAGAGAAGGGGAAATGCAACGAGACCTGGGTGTCCCTGTGCACCAGCCGCTGAAGGTAAGCATGCAGGTGCAGCAGGCGCTTAAGAAGGCAAAAGGCATGTTGGCCTTCGTAGCGAGAGGGTTTGTGTATAGGAACAAGGATGCCTTGCTGCAGTTGTACAGGGCCTTGGTGAGACCACATCTTGAGTATTGTGTGCAATTTTGATCGCCATATCTGAGGAAGGACGCTCTTGCCATGGAAGGAATTCAGCGAAGACACACCAGGCTGCTGCCTGGGATGGCAGGAATTACGTATGGGGAGAGATTGGGTCGATTGGGCTTATACTCGCTGGAGTTTGAAAGAATGAGGGGGGATCTCACTCAAACTTATAAAATTCTGACAGGACTGGACAGACCAGATGCAGGAAGGATGTTCCCGATGGTCGGGGTGTCCAGAACCAGGGGTCATAGTCTAAGGATAAGGGGTAAGCCATTTAGGACAGACATGAGGAGGAATTTCTTCACCCAGAGAGTGGTAAACCTGTGGAATTCTCTACCACAGAAGGCAGTAGAGGCCAGTTCATTAAATATATTCAAGAAGGAGTTAGATATATTTCTTAAGGCTAAAGGGATCAAGTGGTATGGGGAGAAATCAGGGACAGGGTACTGAAATTGGATGATCAGCCATGATCTCATTGAATGGTGGAGCAGGCTCGAGGTGCCAAATGGCCTACTCCTGCTCCTATCTTCTATGTTTCTATGTTTCTATCTTAAACAAGGTTTAAAGAATTGTCACGATCATGGGTATCATTTCTGAGACTGTGTGTGAGCTGCACCGGGATTGGACACGTTCAATAAAGAGCTGGCTCAGCAGCTCCCGGCCCGCAGTGGCAGGATTAGAGAGCGCTGATCCTGCGCTGTTGTTGAGGAGGTTTGGCTGCTGCTGCTTCCGCCTCCCGCACTCCATGAGCCCGGGCGGGTGTCCGCACACGAGCTCGCTCTCTGTGGGAACGACTTCAATCCGTTCACTGTGACACAGCGGTAGCGTTTCTGACTCCAGCTCAGAAGGCTGTATGTTCGTAAATCACACGGACTCATAGAGAATTCACACACCTCAGATCCGGGGTTTATATCAAGTGTTTGAAGGATGGGAAACTCAAATGTCTTTCAGGATAAAGAGCTTTTTTATTCTGTTATTTTCGCGTTACACAGTTTTAATTTAACTTTATACTTGATATCGGAGCAATGTTTAAGGGATATGGTCATTGTTTGTACAATAACTGTTACTCAGCCTGAGAAACCGCCCACTCGAGGTGAGTCATTGTGGTCGTCAGCTCAGTTGGTTGGAGGTGGTGCAAATAAAGCCTTTACAAAAACCACGCACAATGTCAAGGGAAATTATGTTGAATTACTTCCATTGCACCTTTGCACTCGTTTGAGTAACACATCTTCATGTTTATTTGTCTTTCTTCGGTTTGCTGATAAACGTTTAACTGGCGGCCTGTTCCATTAATGGTCACAAGCAGTAACAAACAGACAGAGCATGTCTGACCGCCCCGAGATGTGCAAAAGGCAACAGTTTAAGACAAAAACATCAAATCAAATGTTCACCCAGCACCGAGAGACAAAAACCAGGGGAAAGGGCAGAAAGAGACAGAGAAATAAAAGCTTAATACAGACTATATAAATAATTATCATTCTTAACGACTCTCTGTTCAAAACTAACCATTCAGTGCCGGGTAAAGAACTTCACTGTAAATCGTTCAGTTCGAGAATCGGATCAAAGAGACAGGAGCAACTCAAAACTGTTGAAACTCTGGAGTGAATCAAGGACTATTTAAATTTTCAGCCTAACGCTCTCCCGACTGAGTTATTTCGGCCTCACACTAAATCTGTGCTTTGCGTCATTCATTTGAAAGAAAATAAAAGCCCGGATGGAATTGCCTCGAACCTGCAACACCAGCAGAAAGGTGTAAATAAGAAATAAAGACTGGGAAGGCAGGGAAGGTGACGCTAAAAATATAATTAGGACTTTCCAATCGAATATGGTGAAGTGAGACGAATATTGTTGACTTGACATATTTCTGTAGATTGTAGACATCAGTCTGAAAGGATGGCTGATCGGTTGTGGGTGGCTTACGACTTCATTACCAGCGACTCCTTGATCTCGGGGTCTCTCTTGGCCGTACACTTTCCATTGTTATTATTTTACTATTTATTTATTAAAACACATTATGGGTTTACTTGATTTTAGTTACATACATTTTGCATGCCCTCACTTTGTTTTCCTAATTTCCTTTTTTATTTCCACCGCTGAACTTTCTATACTTCTCTATGCTTCTTGCAATATTTAGCTATCAGAATCTGACATACGCTTCACTTTTTGCCTTAACATCCCCTGTATGCCCCTTGATATCCAGTCCTGCCCTATTTGTTGTGGGTACATAATTGCTCTGGAAACTCACCATCTCCTCCTTGAGTGACCCCACTGCGATGATGCTGATTTATTTCCAGTCCACTTCCGCTAAATCTTACCTCAGCTCAGTAAAATTGGCCAATCCCCAATCGAGAACTGTTTCCACTGGCCAATTTGTGTCCGTTTCCATAACTACTCAACATCTGACTGAATTATGAGCTCTACATTAAAATGCTGTCCCACTGATACCCTTCCACCTGCCCAGCTTCAATCTCTAAAACTAAACCCAGAACAGCATATTTTCTTGAGAAGGCTGAGTGGTGAACTGATAGAGGTCTTTAAGATTATGAAAGGGCTTGATAGGGAACATGTGGAAAAGGTGTCTCCTCTTGCGAGAGAGACCAGAACTAGGGACCATAGATGGAAGATAGTCTTTAATAAATCCAGTAGGGAATTAAGAGGACATTTATTTACCAAAGGGGTGGTTACATGTGGAATAATCTACCGCAATGACTAGGTTATGTGAATAGCACAGATGCATTTAAGGCGAAGCGAGAAAAGCACATGAGGGAGAAAGGAATAGCAGGATATTTTGATTTGGTTAGATGAAGGAGATTGGCAGGAGGTTCCTGCGGAGGAGAGAGTGTGATTCACAGCTGCAGACTGTGTGCGGAAGTTCACTGACAGGTCCCGGTAGAGAAAGTGATTGACAGCTTCAGATTGTGTGCGGAGAGATCAGTGCAGGAAGTTCACTAACATTCCCCGGGAGAGAAATTGATTTAAAGCTTCAGAATGTGTGCGGAGAGATAAGTGCAAGAAGTTCCTTGACTGTTACCGGGAGGGGCGTGTGTGTCATTGGCAGCTGCAGACAATGTATAGAAAGTGAAATACAAGGCTGCAAAAAGAAATTACATCCAGCAGAAGTAATGTAAATTAAAAGGGTTGTCAGCTCAGTTTGTAACAATGCCTGGGTCGATGGTTCGATCCCGGCACTGAGCAATGAATCTCTTTGGGTGCTGAAAACTTCTAATTTTTGTTCTCAACTTAAAAATGGAAAGCTTTGAAAGGAACTCACAAAAACGAGTCTGAAAATATAATTTGTATTTATTTATTTATTTATTAAAGCATTTCAATAACCACTTAAATTAAAGTTATTACATGGAAGGCTATATAAAAATGATGATATCTTCAAATAAAAGAAGTAATGTTTTGACATACAAATATAGACAACAGCACTCCACACAAACATGGCAGCCTTTAGGTGACACAATCGTGGCCGCCTTTAAGTGACACACTCATGGCCGTATGTAGGTGACACAAACATGGCCGTTTATAGTTGACACAAACATGGCCGTCTTGGGGTGACACAAACATGGCCATCTGTAGTTGACGCAAACATGGCCGTCTGTAGGTGACATAAACATGGCTGAATGTATGTACAGATGCGCTGTCAGCACTTCTTAAAGGAAAGCACACATCTTTCAGCTCAGCCAGCATTTAAGCTTACGTACTGGATTCTTTTAAGCTATTGAATTAGTGGCGTGGTGCAACACATGTATGAAGTATTTTGAAGAGTGCAGAGAGTGCAAGGTCGAGGATGTTAAACGAATGCCTCTGAGAAGACATCAAATAATGGAAATACTCAGGAGGTCAGGCAGCATCCGTGGAGAGAAAAGCAGTGTTCACATCACAGGCCGAGATGCTGCCTGTCCTGCTGATTATTTTTAGCACTTTCCACATTTAGTTCTTAATGACATCCTCTGCTCGTAGATGGACGATGACAAAATAGAAGTGAAAGATGCAGAACAGGAAGACACAGAATCGGAGGACGCAGAAGAAGATCATAATGAAGAGGAGGATGCAGAAGGAAAGATCCAACCTTGATAGTCCTTTTCTGGCTGTGATGCCTGGGATGGAATCATCCGCCTGCTGTACCAGGGACCACCACCCAAATTCCTCTTTGAGCATTATTCCCACTTTATCTTTCCTCTGTTGCTGACCATCACAGCGTCCTCCTGGCCACAATGATGAACTAAAAGCCACCACAAAGGTACCTTTCCAATCCAAATTTATACATCTATCCTTCCAATATGCATCAAGTAGTGAACTAATCACCATTATGCATTCCCTTAGTAATTGTCTTGTGTGTGCCTTTGTCTATCATACTGATGTCACGCAGCGCTACACCAGTGGCTGCAGCATGGCTGATGGAAGGCTGCTGAATTTCAGTGAGGGAGGCTGCACATCGCTTTGCTGGTCTACCTTGAGAAACTGGTCCCTGCGATTGTGAAATAGAGTGATTGTGTTTCTCCTTCTTCTTCAACTCCTCTCCCTCTTTTTGTTCAACCACTGGCTGGGCAGGCTGCATTTCGTTGGTGTGTGAAACGAGGATGGCACAAGTCTGGAGTTGCGGTGACAGGAGGGCGAGAAAGGAAGTGGTACATGCAAGAAGGAGAATAACATATTAGGATAGCAGCATCTTGTATCCATTCAGCCCCGCCGCTGGCCAAGGGCTCAGCCATGCCACTGTCAAGAAGGGCCAGCACCGATTCCTCCAAGGGGGTGAGGTGAAGCTCAGAATGGGAGATGTGCCTCGTGTTTTCTACAGCTTATTGGTACGTGAGGGATTGGGATGGGGGTCGTGCATTGAGGAATGTGTAAGGCTAGTGGCGCAGTTGGTAAGAGATGGTGTTTCAAGATGCATTCACTAACCTTGACCATTGTTCACAGGTCATGAAGCTTCTTTGGGCACTGGAGCCAGGTCGTGGGGGCGGCAATGGTGGCACTGCAGGCCTCAGTGTTGTGGTCCAACTTCGTTCTATCTGGATCGCCTCCTGGGTTACGGAATTCTCTCCATTGTTTCCCTCCTAGCCAAAGCTGGAGTGCTAGATGAGAGACCCTGGGTGCCTTTCCCTGACTTGCTGACCATTTGTATTGGCGCTGAAGCAGTATTCCCATTTTGTTAAGGGCTGAATTCAATTCAGCTTTCAGAACTGGATATTCCTGTTTTTAAATTCTGTGTAATGTTATATTTGTTTCAGAAGGCAGTTGAGCTTTAAGGTCTAAAAACTGCCCATTGTCATTTTTTTTTTCATTTTAGAATGCAGTTATCCTTAAAAGGAGCGCACTGCTGTCTAAAAAGACAGCCTTGCTTTAGGAGAACGCTGTTTTTGAAGCAATGTCGCGATGGCCATGCTGTATTGCGGCCTCCTGCGTGGACTAGCGCCAGGAAAAGGGCCAATGACTGTGAGTTCAGCGCTAGGCTAATGTTAATCAGCAACCAGCAGCAGTTTACCGGTCCTGCCAGTGCAATTAATTTCGGCGGCCGTTAACTTCGGCCGTGGTATCACCCGCAGGTTGTTATCAAAGCAGAATATCTTGGCCAATGTCTCCAGTCTTCCCAATGTGTAGTTGGACGCCGCCAGAACTGAGAGATTTCATCTAGTGGGAAGATTGACCAGGTTGGGCCTTTTCATTTTAGAAATAGGAAGAATTAGAGGAAACCTGATAGAGATTCTTAAGCTATGACTGGGTTGGAAAGGACGATTTGTAAAGAATTTTTAGACTTGTGGATGAATCCAAAACAAGGGACAATAATTGCAATATATTTACTGAAATATCAATATGGAAATAAGGTGCAATAATCAGAGTGGATGTAAGGTGGAACTCGCCGCCTTGGCAAGTGGTTGAGGCAAATAGCTTAGGTGTTTTTAAAAGAAAACTGGACGAGTACATGAGAGAGAACGGGACGGAAAGATATGCTGAAAATCTGAGATGAGAGAGTCGCAATGGGAGGAGTCCCGTGTGGAGCATAAACACCAGCACAAACTAGTTGGGCCGAATGGCCTGTTTCTGTGCTGTAAATTCTATGTAATATAATCCTCTGAACTCAGTTTCGTCTGCCTACCTACTGGCAAGGCTATTACACTAGTAGGTGAAATTGAATTGCTGCACTCTATAGCTGAAGTGCTTCTTTACAGAACAGCTCAGATGGAATGCAACAGACTCGTGGTCCTGTCCTGAAAGACAATGTGGGAACTGTCAATCAGAAAAAGTGCCGTGTCCTAAACACAGCGCTTGCCCCGCTGCTGGTTGTCTTTTCAGATCGCCAGCGATTCCTGGTGTAATTCACTTGATGGCAGTCTGGGGCTAATTATTACAATCATGGACAGGAAACACTGGGACCCGCCTCTGGGCTACACTCAGTTGTTCTGATTATTAATGAACTGAATAATTGAAGTAAGCGGATATTTCATTGCACTCTTCAACTGCTCTCTGAACTTGGACTGGGTCACCCCATAAATAAATGTGTTTGTGCAGCAACTCAAATTCCGCAGCATATATCCTAGTTGTCGAAAGATAGAAAATGAAACACTGTAATAATTAAAATCATTTCCTAAAGTGTAATAGTATATTAAATATATAACATATACCAACCACAGAAGTATGAAGCTGTCGGATATGGTGAAGAGTAAAATCACAGACTGCATTCTGCTCTCCATCTCTGGGTCTCTGCGATTCTCTCCCTTGCTCTCACCCCTCAGTCCCTTACGGACTCGACTGGCCACTAAAATGTGTCTGACTGTCAGAGCGTTGAGCAACAAAATGAAAGCGAATGGGAGCAATGGGGTTAAAACCGTATCAAACCAGTCAAATCCCACCCATCCGGGCTCAGTAAAATAGCTTGGTGTTACAACACAGAACCAAGGTAGATTGTCAATTTTCTCTGCAGGTTCGTGTATAAAGTAGAAGGGAACGTTTTTTAAACAGAGCAGAATGCCGGTTGTTGCTTGAACCACCGCTGCAGTATTCTCGGTGCAATATTTTGTTTTCAGCTTCAGGCAACAAATGACCACAAATCGATCAAAGGGGAAAGTGATGGTGAACCAGACAGAACAGTCTGCGGCTGCATGAGCCAGGAAATCAATGACACTACACACAGGGGTGACGTCCAGGAAAGACACTGGGAAATAATAACCATTGATCTGCCTCAGTATCACCTCAGTGATAATGACCAGTAGATCCGCCGCTGCCATGGCCACCAGGTAGCGAGTGGTGCAGGTGGAGAGGCCGCACTTTCCCCGGGACAGGATCACAATCACCACTAAATTAACTGTAAAAAGGACAAGGGAGAAGAGACTGAAAATTACTTATCACACATTCACCATGTATGAAGCCAGACAGTAAGGGCTGGATTACAGCACCGAAAATGTGTGGATTGGGATGGGTCAGAGGTTGAATGTTAAAAAATATCATCCAAGCCCCAATCCGCCTGCATTCCTCCTGCTTCCCAGTTTTACAGAGACGGGACACGGGCGGGAAGCGTACCACTCCCAGGAGGCGGACTGGCAATTTCAATATTTAGTGAGGCTGGCAGCCAATGATTGAACCTGTTTTATAGGATTAACTCTGGCCTCGGGAAATCTGGCACATGAAGGGAGGCATGGACAGCTTTGGGGCCAATGTATTTGACGCCACTGCACCGCTTATTGGCCAGGAGGTGGAAGAGTTCTTCCCCAAGGCCCCAGTAGTTCCCCCTCCCCTTAGACCAACCCCCATATAAAGACACCTGTGTTCGGAGCCCCCGAGCCTCGGAATGGAAGCCCCTGAATCGGACACTCCCTTCCCCCACTCCTGGGTCGGGGATCACACCGGCGATAAACCTGGACAGCATGGGTGATCTCCAGAATCCCGAAACTCCACCCTGCCTGTGTAACCAGCCCTGTTTATAGCCAAGCCTGAATATTCGAGCAAATTTACATACAGAAACTGTTGATAATCTGTTAACCAACAGAGAGCGCTGAAAACATTCAGCAGGTCAGGCAGCATCTGTGGAGAGAGAAACAGAGCAAAAATTTAAGGGGAAAATTGATGAATCAATATTTTGGTCCACATAAATTTCACAAGCACTGGGGTGGGAGAAGAGATGCAACGGAGATGGAGGAATTGAGAGAATGGAATTGTGTCCATCCAGGAAGCGGGTGAGGGGAACTATCATCAAGATAGTTGTCGGTGTCAGTGGGCTATTAGTAGATATTGGTTACCAGCCGATTCGCTGAAACTGAGTTAAATATATTGTGATAGGGAGGTGTCAGAGATGGACCATGTGAAGACGAGGCAGGGGCTCAAATAATATGCAAAGCTGATTAAATACTGCATGGGGCCCTCGGAAACTGCCAGTGGGAGAGGGTGGAGGTAAACTGGCCGGGCAACGACCACATGGTGTCTGTCAGGTAAGATCTCGTCCGCTGTGAATTTGGGTGAACTCGTCTTTACTGCATTTTGACCAGCGAGGTGCGGATTGACAGCTCCGTCCCCAGAAGGAAGGAAGTCCCACGTTTAGAGAGACTGTAGGGCCATCAAGCAATGCCTGAGGATACAGAGCCTGAGGAAGACAGAGATATCTGTGAGGGGCGGAACTATACTGTACATAAATATTGAATAATTCATCAAGCAACTTCAGGAAATTTAAGATAGTATGGGGGAGATACTGGGTGAAGTAAGCAAAGGGACAATGGGGTCCAAGCGTACATATTACACTCACAATAGAAATGCAGGGAGAGAAGGCCATGAAATTCAAACAAAGCTCTGTGGGTCATATCTAGAGTAGACTGAAAAGCAGAGAGGTTATATTAAAATGAAATCAGACTTGGTTGGACCACACTGAGCGAACTTCTGAACTCCATCTTACAAAAAGCCCATCGAGGCACTGGTGAAGGTGCAACATCTTTTACAAGGATCATTCCAGAACTGAGAGGTTGTACCTATCAAGAAAGCCTGAACAGGCTGGGGCCCTTTTCACTAGCTAAGACAAGGCTGAGGGTGACCTAATAGAGGCCTTTGAAATTGTGAAGGTGTAACATAATTGTGAAGACGTAGACAAGATATTTCCATTTGTGAATGAGTCAAAATCAAGAGATCATCAATATAAGATAGACACCAATAAAATCAATCTGGAATTCAGGAGAAATTTCTTTTCTCAAAGAGTGGGTATAATGTGGAACCTACTACAACAAGGAATAGTTGAGGTGAACAGCATAGATGCAATTAAGGGAAGATAGACACGTGCTTGAGGGAGAATGGAACAGAAGGATATGCTGATATGGTTAGAAGGGCTGGGATGGAGAGAGGCTCGTGTGGAGAATAAAGACAGAGATAAACAAGTTGGGCAGAATGGCCAGTTTCCGGGCAGTACATTCTATGTAATTCTGTGTACATAGAATATTAATTAAGCACAGTCAACAGTTCCATAACATTGCACGTATTGAATAGTTTAATTATGGAAGCAGTGCACTAATTATTTCATTATTAAGAGTTTAATAATGTAAAGTTTTACTGCCTCCGAGCTGATTTCTGCATTATGGAAACCCGATATTTATGTTATTCTGTTATATGTGTCTCTCCTTGCAGGGATGCAACACACTGAGCTAAGGGCAGAGATCGGTGCAGGTTAACTGTGTAGACTCCGAATCATAGATAAGAACGCGTTCATCAAACATAATCAGCTACCGATGGAGTAATTAACAACCGCATGCCAATATTCATCCTGTCTAATAGCTAGATATTAAAATTCAGCACACATAACCTACAGATTCTTAGGACCTTGTTGGGGAAGGAGATTAAGCAGCACTCAAACAATTAAAGTCTTTAAAGTAACTATACTTTGAGTACAAATACGTCATTATGCAGATGATTTGAATGATTTGAATAGATAACATTCATTTCTGCTGGTGCATTTCAATAGGAAACAGTATATCATCAACGCATTTCACTTTAAAAAAGTATTCCCAGCCTCTTCAACCAGCAGCAAAAATAATCCCGTTTTGCCATCGATTAAATTCAAAACACACGAAAGCAGCGCCATGGAGTGGCGAGAGCAGTGACCTGAAACAATGATTTCAAAGTAGATCCATTTACTTCGACTCCGGTTAGTGACCCACACTCAGGACAGTTCTACAGTGACAGACACTCCCAGTAGTACATGGCCTCTGGGCTCAGGTGTTCCACTCCGGTTAGTGACCCACACTCAGTAGAGTTATAGAGTGACAGACACTCCCAGTAATACATGGCCACTGGGGTCAGGTGTTCCACTCCGGTTAGTTTACCACACTCAGTACAGTTCTACAGTGATATACACTCCCAGTATTACATGGCCACTGGGCTTAGGTGTTCCACTCCGGTTAGTGACACACCCTCAGGACAGTCCTCAAGTGACAGATACTCCCAGTAATATGTGACCACTGGGGTCAGGTTTTCCACTCTGGTCAGTGTGCCACACTCAGTACAGTTCTATAGTGACAGGCACTCCCAATAACACATGACCACTGGTGTCAGATGTTCCACTCTGCTTAGTGACCCACACTCAGAACAGTTCTACAGTGAAAGATACTCCCAGTAGTACATGGCCACTGCGGTCAGGTGTTCAATTCCAGTTATTGACCCACACTCAGTACATCTCTACAGTGACGAAAGTCCCAGTAATACATGGCCACTGGGGTCAGGTGTTCCACTCCTGTTAGTGACCCACAGCCAGTACAGTACTACAGTGCCAGATACACCCGGTAATACATGGCCACTGCGGTCAGCTGTTAACCTCCAGTTAGTGAACCACATTCAGTATATTTCAACAATGGGAGATACTCCCAGTGTTACATGGCCACGGGTGTCAGGTGTTGCACTCCGGTCAGTGACCCACACTCTGTACAGTTCTACAGTGACAGGTACTCCCAGTAATACATGGCCACTGGGATCAGATGTTCCACTCTGGATTGTGAGCCACACTCAGTTCAGTTCTACAGTGAGAGATACTCCCAGTAATACATGGCCACTGGGGTCTGGTGTTCCACTCCGGTTAGTGACCCACACTCAGTACAGTTCTACAGTGACAGACACTCCCAGTAATACATTGCCGCTGCCATCAGGTGTTCCATTCCGGTTAGTGACCCACATTCAGTACAGATCTACAGCGACTGATACTTCCAGTAATACATGGCCACCGGGGTCAGTTGTTCCACTCCGGTTAGTGACACACAATGAGAACAATTGCTCACTGACAGATACTTCCAGTAATACATGGCCACTGGAGTCAGGTGTTCCACTCCCGTTAGTGACCCACAATCAGAAAAATTCTACAGTGACATATTCTCCCAGTAATACCATCTCTCAGAGAACAGCCACAGTGAGGACTGATGCAACAATACATGATATTCCACAAACAGCAATAACTTGTGAATTCAGCGACCATGTGAGTTAGAAGCAGAGGTTTACTTTCAGATGAGGCAATGAAATAAAACCGCAGAGGTAAGTCAGAACATTATCGAAATGAGATCACTGATCGGGTGCCTGTATAACGGGGACCAATGGACCAGCTTGTAACATTTTCTGCCACAGAGCAAAATCAGAGACAATCTCACGCACAGATTTACATAACTTTAATGGTTATAGTCACTTACCGGGAACACCAATGACGGCAAGGATCGTGTAATATATTTTTTGGACAAGTTGAATTGGTCGATGCATTTTCTGTGTGAAACGAAGTGTCCCTTCGTACTGCAGACAATTTCTCGGAATTATACTCTGAGCCGATACATTCCCAGAGCTTTAATTTATACACTGCGGGATATCCACGGGGACTCTGAGGTTGCAACATCGTTCTAAATAGTTATTTTTAACATTTGAACGAACAAATGACACAAGCCGAGTTCAGTCCCTGTCGTGACTATATTTATTTAGTGCTGAGATTGAAATTGAAAGCCCCAAAGACTGGAGAATTCTGATCACATTAATTAACTGATGGAAATTGCCAGCTGTATTCTCCCAGCAATGGGGTTGTTGTTTCAAACATCATCCGGGCCATCTCTAGATCGCATCTTGTTTCAGTGATGTCCTTCACTCTGCTGTGGCCATTCAGCAAGTAAATTCCAAATGTTCGATAGTCCTTTCAGGGCTGCCCTGCTGCACCATATAATGAGGCTGCCCTCTTTAACTGTGTCCATTGAGTTAAATAACTAAAGTAGGTAATTTATGTCGACAGTCCTCTAAATAATTAATCTCCTCCAACAAATATAGACACACAAACTATTGCAAGTATTACAAATGCTAAAAATAACCAATCTAATACAACACCCCGAAGTAGCACAGCACCTCAAATTCAAATCGATACATCATCTCCAACTCGCACGCCCTCAAACTAATACAGCACCTCAAACTCAAACAGCAAGTCAAAGCCGTACGACAACTCAAAATAATGCAGCACATTAAACCAATATAGCATCTCAAACCAAAACAGGTCGAAAGCATCAAGTGCAAAGTAGCCCGAATTATCGGCATCCAATCCACTACCTTAAACATTCACTTTCTCCACCACCATTGCACCGTGTCTGCAATGTGTACCATCTACAAGATTCACTGCTGTAACTCGCCAAGGCTTCTTCGACAGCACCTCCCAAGCTCACTACCTCTACCACCTGGATGGATAAGAGCAGCAGGTGCATGGGAACCTCCAGGTTCCCCATCACATCATGCACCATCCTGACTTGAAACTATATCGATGTTCTTTCATCCTCGCTGGTTCAAAGTCTTGGTTCCACCTACCTAACAGCATTATGGGAACACTTTCACCATGCGGACTGCAGCTGTTCAAGAAAGGTACTCAACAACACATTCTCAAGTTCCATTAGCAATGGACAATCAATGCTCGTTTTACCAGCGACGCCCACAATCCGTGAATAAAAAAATTAATAATACTGGCCATTTGACATCAAAGAATTTGAGCACCCAGAAACTGGCTAACTGAGTTAATCTAACTGAGATCAAAATAATTGGCCGACTGACCACTACCTTAACAAGTACCCAGAAACTGACCAACTGACCAAATTCTGATTGAGAAACCAGAAACTGACCAACTGGCAACTTGACAAATTACTCAGAAACTGACCAACTGGCCACAATCTGACAGAAGTTTCAGAAACTGACCAGAATCTAAGCAAGCACCAAGAAACTGAACAATTGACCACAACCTGACCGAGCACCCCAAATCTGACCAAATTAACAGTAACTGACCGCACACTCATAAACTGAAAATTGACATAGCCTTACCGAGCTTAATGAAATGACCAACTGGCCACAACTGAACAGAGCACCAAGTACCTCAACAAATGACCACTTCCTGAATGCGTAGGCTGGAACTGACCAATTGACCAGAACTTGACTGAGCAATCAGAAAGCGACCAACTGACCAAATCATGACCGAGCTCAAAAAATTGAACAACAGAACAAAATCTGATCGAGCAACCAGAAACTGATCAACTGACCACAGTTTGACCAAATACTCAGAAACTGAGCAACTAAACACGACATGACCAAAAACTCTCCAACTAAACACTAACAACGTGGTCCATGGGAACAGACCTATACACAACAATTTGGCTGAGCTCATTGAAATTGTCTATCAGTCCACAACAAATCCTCAGGGCTGTTCTACTGTTCGCTGGGCTGTCCCCTTTAACTGTCGCCATTCAGTTTAAATGATTAATGTGTTCTTCAAACGAATAGATGCCCTCAAACTAATGAAACTACTGCATGAAAGTGACCAATCTAATGCATCACCTCAATGTAATACCGAACTGCAAACTGATACATCATTTCCAACTCATAGTCACTCAAACAAATACAACACCTCATATTGATACTTAATCTCCAACTCATACGTTCAAACTATTCTCGCCCTTCAACTACTACAGCTCCTGAACATCACAGAGACCGTCAAACTCTTTTTTCAACTGGAACTAGTGCAGCACATCAAGCTAATAGAGAACCTCAATTTATTACAGTACCGTAAACCAATACAGCCCCTCAAACTATAGAGAACCTCAAATTAATACAGCCCCTCAAACTATAGAGAACCTCAAATTAATACAGCACCTCAAACTAATATAGTCCCTCAAACTAATAGAGCACCTCAAATTAATACAGCACCTCAAACTAATAGAGCACCTAAAACATAAAGGACAACTCAAACTAATGCAGCACCTCAAAGTAATTACAGCCCGCAGACTAATAGAGAACTTCAAATGTAACAGCCACTCAAACTAATAAAGAACCTCAAATTCATAAAGCACTCAAACTAATACAACACCATGACCTACTAACACACCTCAAACTACTGGAATCCACTAAATAATGTACCACATTATACCAATACAGCAACTCAAACAAAATCAGCTCGATCCAAACCAGCTCAAAGCAGCCCCCTTGATTGGAAACCAATCCACCATCTTGAACAATCACACACTCCACCACTGGTGCACCGGGGCTGGAAACTGGCAGACTGTGGGAACACGTGGGACCGGGAAACTGGCAGAATGTGGGAACCCGTGGAACTGGGAACTGGAAGAGTGTGGGAAAACGTGGAACTGGAAACTGGCATTGTGGGGGAACCCGAGGGACAGGGATCTGGCAGAGTGTGGGAACACGTGGGACTGTGATCTGGCAGACGGTGGGAACCCGTGGGATTGGGATCTGGCAGAGTGGGGGAAGCCGTGGGGCTGTGATCTGGCAGACGGTGGGAAACCATGTGACTGGTATCTGGCAGAGTGTGGAAAACCGTGGGATTGCGGTCTGGCAGAGTGTGGGAACCCGTGGGATTGGGATCTGGCAGAGTGAGAGGAACCGTGGAACTGGGATTTGGCAGAGTGTGGGAAGCCGTGGGATAGGAAACTGGCAGAGTGTGCGAATTCATGGGAATGGAAATTGGCAGAGTGTGGGAACCCGTGGGACTGGGATCTGGCAGAGTGTGGGAACCCGTGGGACAGGAAACTGGCATAATGAGGGAACCTGTGGGACTTGAAACTGGCAGAGTGGGGGAACCCGAGGGACTGGGATCTAGCAGAGTGTGCGAATCCGTGGGGTTGGATACTTGCAGAGTGTGGGATCCCGTGGAACTGGAAACTGGCAGAGTGAGGGCAACCATGGCACTGGTAACTGGCAGAGTGTGGGAACCAGTGGGACTGGAAACTGGCAATGAGTGGGAACCCATGTGACTGGGATCTGGCAGATGGGATGCAAAACTGGCAGAGTGTGGGAACACTTGAGATTGGAAACTGGCAGAGTGTGGGAATCCCTGGGACTGGAATCTGGCAGATGGAATGGAAAACTGGCAAAGTGTGGGAAACCGTGTGACTGGAAACTGGCAGAGTGTGGGAACTTGTAGGACTGGAAACTGGCAGAGTGTGGGAACTAGTGGGACTGGATACTGGGAGATTGTGGGAACCCGTGGAACTGGAATCTGGTAGAGGGTGGGAACCCATGGGATTGGAAACTGGCAGAGTGCGGGGAACCGTGGGACTGGGAAGTGGCAGAGTGTGGGAACCCATGGGACTGGAAACTGGCAGAGCCTGTAAGTCCGTGGGACTGGAAACTGGCAGAGTGTGGGAATCCGTGTGACTGGGATCTGGCAGAGTGCCAGAACCCGTGGGACTGGAAACTGGCAGAGTGTGGGAACCCATGGTACTGGAAAACTGGCAGAGTGTGGGAACCTGTGGGACTGGGATCTGGCAGATTGCGGCAACCCGTTGGACTGGAATCTGGCAGAGTGTGGGGACCCTTGTAACTGGGATGTGGCAGAGTGTGGAAAACCGTGGGATTGTGGTCTGGATAGAGTGTGGGAACCCGTGTGATTGGGATCTGGCAGAGTGCGAGGAACCGTGGAACTGGGATTTGGCAGAGTGTGGGAAGCCATGGGACAGGAAACTGGCAGAGTGTGGGAAGCCATGGGACAGGAAACTGGCAGAGTGTGGGAACCCATGGGACTGGAAACTGGCAGAGTGTGCGAATTCATGGGAATGGAAACTGGCAGAGTGTGGGAACACGTGGGACTGGGAAACTGGCAGAGTGTGGGAACCCGTGGAATGGGAAACTGGCAGAGTGTGGGAACACGTGGGACTGGGAAACTGGCAGAGTGTGGGGACCCTTGTAACTGGGATGTGGCAGAGTGTGGAAAACCGTGGGATTGTGGTCTGGATAGAGTGTGGGAACCCGTGTGATTGGGATCTGGCAGAGTGCGAGGAACCGTGGAACTGGGATTTGGCAGAGTGTGGGAAGCCATGGGACAGGAAACTGGTAGAGTGTGGGAACCCGTGGGACTGGAAACTGGCAGAGTGTGCGAATTCATGGGAATGGAAACTGGCAGAGTGTGGGAACACGTGGGACTGGGAAACTGGCAGAGTGTGGGAACCCGTGGGACAGGAAACTGCCAGAGTGTGGGAACCCGTGGGATTGGGATCTGGCAGAGTGCGAGGACCCGTGGAACTGGGATGTGGCAGAGTGTGGAAAACCGTGGGACTGTGGTCTGGCAGATTGTGGGAATCCGTGTGACTGGGATCTGGCCGAGTGAGGGAAACCATAGGACAGGAAACTGGCAGAATGAGGGAACCCGTGGGACTGGAAACTGGCAGAGTGTGGGATCTGTGGAAATGGGATCTGGCAGATGGTGGGAAACCATGTTACTGGGATCTGGCAGAGTGTGGATAACCGTGGGACTGTGGTCTGGCAGATTGTGGGAATCCGTGTGACTGGGATCTGGCCGAGTGAGGGAAACCATAGGACAGGAAACTGGCAGAATGAGGGAACCCGTGGGACTGGAAACTGGCAGAGTGTGGGATCTGTGGAAATGGGATCTGGCAGATGGTGGGAAACCATGTTACTGGGATCTGGCAGAGTGTGGATAACCGTGGGATTGTGGTCTGGCAGAGTGTGGGAACCCGTGGGATTGGGATCTGGCAGAGTGCGAGGAACTGTGGAACTGGGATTTGGCAGAGTGTGGGCAGCCGTGGGACAGGAAACTGGCAGAGTTTGGGAACCCGTGGGACTGGGATCTGGCATAATGAGGGAACCCGTGGGACAGGAAACTGGCAGAGTGTGGGAGCACGTGGAACTGGAAACCGGCAGTGGGTTGGAACCCGTGGGACTGGAAACTGGCAGTGGGTTGGAACCCGTGGGACTGGAAACTGGCAGACGGTGGGAACCCATGGGATTGGGATCTGGCCGAGTGAGGGAAACCGTAGGACAGAAAACAGGGAGATTTAGGGAACCTGTAGGACTGGAAATTGGCAGAGTGGGAATTCATGGGAATGGAAACTGGCAGAGTGTGGGAACCCGTGGGACTGGGATCTGGCAGAGACTGAGAACCCGTGGGACTGGAATGTGGCAGAATGAGGGAACCCGTGGGACTGGAAACTGGCAGAGTGTGGGAACCTGAGGGACTGGAAACTGGCAGAGTGTGGGAACCCGTGGGACTGGAAACTGGCAGAGTGTGGGAACCTGAGGGACTGGAAACTGGCAGAGTGTGGGAACCCGTGGGACTGGAAACTGGCAGAGTGTGGGAACCCGTGGGATTGGAAACTGTCAGAGTGTGGGAACCCGTGGGACTGGAAACTGTCAGAGTGTGGCAACCCATGAGACTGGGATCTGGCAGATTGCGGCAACCCGTTGGACTGGAATCTGGCAGAGTGTGGGGACCCTTGTAACTGGGATGTGGCAGAGCGTGGAAAACCGTGGGATTGTGGTCTGGCAGAGTGTGGGAACCCGTGTGATTGGGATCCGGCAGAGTGCGAGGAACCGTGGAACTGGGATTTGGCAGAGTGTGGGAAGCCATGGGACAGGAAACTGGCAGAGTGTGGGAACCCGTGGGACTGGGATCTGGCAGAGTGTGGGAACCCGTGGAACTGGAAACTGGCAGAGTGTGGGAACCCGTGGGACTGGAAACTGGCAGATTGTGGGAACCCGTGGAACTGGAAACTGGCAGAGGGTTGGAACCCGTGGGACTGGAAACTGGCAGAGTGTGGGAATCCATGTAACTGGGATCTGGCCGAGTGAGGGAAACCGTAGGACAGGAAACTGGGAGAATTAGGGAACCCGTAGGACTGGAAACTGGCAGAGTGTGGGAACCCGTGGGATTGGGATCTGGCAGAGTGCGAGGACCCGTGGGACTGGAAACTGGCAGAGAGTGGGAACCCGTGGGACTGTAATCTGGCAGACGGTGGGAACCCGTGGGATTGGGATCTGGCCGAGTGAGGGAAACCGTAGGACAGAAAACTGGGAGATTTAGGGAACCCGTAGGGCTGGAAACTGGCAGAGTGTGGGAATTCATGGGAATGGAAACTGGCAGAGTGTGGGAACCCGTGGGACTGGGATCAGGCAGAGAGTGGGAACCCATGGGACTGGAAACTGGCAGAATGAGGGAACCCGTGGGACTGGAAACTGGCAGAGTGGGGGAACCCGAGGGACTGGGATTTGGCAGAGTGTGGGAAATCTTGGGACAGGAAACTGGCAGCATGTGGGAACTCGTGGGGCTGGAAACTTTCAGAGTGTGGGAACCCGTGGGACTGGAAACTGGCAGAGTGTGGGAACCCGTGGGACTGTGATCTGGCAGACGGTGGGAAACCATGTGACTGGGATCTTGCAGAGTGTGGAAAACCATGGGATTGCGGTCTGGCAGAGTGTGGGAACCCGTGGGATTGGGATCTGGCAGAGTGCGAGGAACCGTGGAACTGGGATTTGGCAGAGTGTGGGAAGCCGTGGGACAGGAAACTGGCAGAGTGTGGGAACACGTGGGACTGGAAACTGGCATAATGAGGGAACCCGTGGGACTTGAAACTGGCAGAGTGTGGGAACCTGTGGGACTGGGATCTGGCAGATTGCGGCAACCCGTTGGACTGGAATCTGGCAGAGTGTGGGGACCCTTGTAACTGGGATGTGGCAGAGTGTGGAAAACCGTGGGATTGTGGTCTGGATAGAGTGTGGGAACCCGTGTGATTGGGATCTGGCAGAGTGCGAGGAACCGTGGAACTGGGATTTGGCAGAGTGTGGGAAGCCATGGGACAGGAAACTGGCAGAGTGTGGGAACCCGTGGGACTGGAAACTGGCAGAGTGTGCGAATTCATGGGAATGGAAACTGGCAGAGTGTGGGAACACGTGGGACTGGGAAACTGGCAGAGTGTGGGAACCCGTGGAATGGGAAACTGGCAGAGTGTGGGAACACGTGGGACTGGGACCTGGCAGAGTGTGGGAACCCGTGGGACAGGAAACTGCCAGAGTGTGGGAACACGTGGGACTGTGATCTGGCAGACGGTGGGAACCCGTGGGATTGGGATCTGGCAGAGTGGGGGAACCCGTGGGACTGTGATCTGGCAGACGCTGGGAAACCATGTGACTGGTATCTGGCAGAGTGTGGAAAACCGTGGGATTGCGTTCTGGCAGAGTGTGGGAACCCGTGGGATTGGGATCTGGCAGAGTGAGAGGAACCGTGGAACTGGGATTTGGCAGAGTGTGGGAAGCCGTGGGATAGGAAACTGGCAGAGTGTGCGAATTCATGGGAATGGAAACTGGCAGAGTGTGGGAACCCGTGGGACTGGGATCTGGCAGAGTGTGGGAACCCGTGGGACAGGAAACTGGCATAATGAGGGAACCTGTGGGACTTGAAACTGGCAGAGTGGGGGAACCCGAGGGACTGGGATCTAGCAGAGTGTGCGAATCCGTGGGGTTGGATACTTGCAGAGTGTGGGATCCCGTGGAACTGGAAACTGGCAGAGTGAGGGCAACCATGGCACTGGTAACTGGCAGAGTGTGGGAACCAGTGGGACTGGAAACTGGCAGATGGGATGCAAAACTGGCAGAGTGTGGGAACCCGTGGGACTGGAAACTAGCAGATTGTGGGAACACTTGAGATTGGAAACTGGCAGAGTGTTGGAATCCCTGGGACTGGAATCTGGCAGATGGAATGGAAAACTGGCAGAGTGTGGGAAACCGTGTGACTGGAAACTGGCAGAGTGTGGGAACTTGTAGGACTGGAAACTGGCAGAGTGTGGGAACTAGTGGGACTGGATACTGGGAGATTGTGGGAACCCGTGGAACTGGAATCTGGTAGAGGGTGGGAACCCATGGGATTGGAAACTGGCAGAGTGCGGGGAACCGTGGGACTGGGAAGTGGCAGAGTGTGGGAACCCATGGGACTGGAAACTGGCAGAGCCTGTAAGTCCATGGGACTGGAAACTGGCAGAGTGTGGGAATCCGTGTGACTGGGATCTGGCAGAGTGCCAGAACCCGTGGGACTGGAAACTGGCAGAGTGTGGGAACCTGTGGGACTGGGATCTGGCAGATTGCGGCAACCCGTTGGACTGGAATCTGGCAGAGTGTGGGGACCCTTGTAACTGGGATGTGGCAGAGTGTGGAAAACCGTGGGATTGTGGTCTGGATAGAGTGTGGGAACCCGTGTGATTGGGATCTGGCAGAGTGCGAGGAACCGTGGAACTGGGATTTGGCAGAGTGTGGGAAGCCATGGGACAGGAAACTGGCAGAGTGTGGGAAGCCATGGGACAGGAAACTGGCAGAGTGTGGGAACCCATGGGACTGGAAACTGGCAGAGTGTGCGAATTCATGGGAATGGAAACTGGCAGAGTGTGGGAACACGTGGGACTGGGAAACTGGCAGAGTGTGGGAACCCGTGGAATGGGAAACTGGCAGAGTGTGGGAACACGTGGGACTGGGAAACTGGCAGAGTGTGGGAACCCGTGGAATGGGAAACTGGCAGAGTGTGGGAACCCGTGGGACTGGGACCTGGCAGATTGTGGGAACCCGTGGGATTGGGATCTGGCAGAGTGCGAGGACCCGTGGAACTGGGATGTGGCAGAGTGTGGAAAACCGTGGGACTGTGGTCTGGCAGATTGTGGGAATCCGTGTGACTGGGATCTGGCCGAGTGAGGGAAACCATAGGACAGGAAACTGGCAGAATGAGGGAACCCGTGAGACTGGAAACTGGCAGAGTGTGGGATCTGTGGAAATGGGATCTGGCAGATGGTGGGAAACCATGTTACTGGGATCTGGCAGAGTGTGGATAACCGTGGGATTGTGGTCTGGCAGAGTGTGGGAACCCGTGGGATTGGGATCTGGTAGAGTGCGAGGAACTGTGGAACTGGGATTTGGCAGAGTGTGGGCAGCCGTGGGACAGGAAACTGGCAGAGTTTGGGAACCCGTGGGACTGGGATCTGGCATAATGAGGGAACCCGTGGGACAGGAAACTGGCAGAGTGTGGGAGCACGTGGAACTGGAAACCGGCAGTGGGTTGGAACCCGTGGGACTGGAAACTGGCAGTGGGTTGGAACCCGTGGGACTGGAAACTGGCAGACGGTGGGAACCCATGGGATTGGGATCTGGCCGAGTGAGGGAAACCGTAGGACAGAAAACAGGGAGATTTAGGGAACCTGTAGGACTGGAAATTGGCAGAGTGGGAATTCATGGGAATGGAAACTGGCAGAGTGTGGGAACCCGTGGGACTGGGATCTGGCAGAGACTGAGAACCCATGGGACTGGAATGTGGCAGAATGAGGGAACCCGTGGGACTGGAAACTGGCAGAGTGTGGGAACCTGAGGGACTGGAAACTGGCAGAGTGTGGGAACCTGTGGGACTGGAAACTGGCAGAGTGTGGGAACCTGAGGGACTGGAAACTGGCAGAGTGTGGGAACCCGTGGGACTGGAAACTGGCAGAGTGTGGGAACCCGTGGGATTGGAAACTGTCAGAGTGTGGGAACCCGTGGGACTGGAAACTGTCAGAGTGTGGCAACCCATGAGACTGGGATCTGGCAGATTGCGGCAACCCGTTGGACTGGAATCTGGCAGAGTGTGGGGACCCTTGTAACTGGGATGTGGCAGAGCGTGGAAAACCGTGGGATTGTGGTCTGGCAGAGTGTGGGAACCCGTGTGATTGGGATCCGGCAGAGTGCGAGGAACCGTGGAACTGGGATTTGGCAGAGTGTGGGAAGCCATGGGACAGGAAACTGGCAGAGTGTGGGAACCCGTGGGACTGGGATCTGGCAGAGTGTGGGAACCCGTGGAACTGGAAACTGGCAGAGTGTGGGAACCCGTGGGACTGGAAACTGGCAGATTGTGGGAACCCGTGGAACTGGAAACTGGCAGAGGGTTGGAACCCGTGGGACTGGAAACTGGCAGAGTGTGGGAATCCATGTAACTGGGATCTGGCCGAGTGAGGGAAACCGTAGGACAGGAAACTGGGAGAATTAGGGAACCCGTAGGACTGGAAACTGGCAGAGTGTGGGAACCCGTGGGATTGGGATCTGGCAGAGTGCGAGGACCCGTGGGACTGGAAACTGGCAGAGTGTGGGAACCCGTGGGACTGTAATCTGGCAGACGGTGGGAACCCGTGGGATTGGGATCTGGCCGAGTGAGGGAAACCGTAGGACAGAAAACTGGGAGATTTAGGGAACCCGTAGGGCTGGAAACTGGCAGAGTGTGGGAATTCATGGGAATGGAAACTGGCAGAGTGTGGGAACCCGTGGGACTGGGATCAGGCAGAGAGTGGGAACCCATGGGACTGGAAACTGGCAGAATGAGGGAACCCGTGGGACTGGAAACTGGCAGAGTGGGGGAACCCGAGGGACTGGGATTTGGCAGAGTGTGGGAACCCGTGGGACTGGAAACTGGCAGAGTGTGGGAACCCGTGGGACTGTGATCTGGCAGACGGTGGGAAACCATGTGACTGGGATCTGGCAGAGTGTGGGAAGCCGTGGGACAGGAAACTGGCAGAGTGTGGGAACACGTGGGACTGGAAACTGGCATAATGAGGGAACCCGTGGGACTTGAAACTGGCAGAGTGTGGGAACCTGTGGGACTGGGATCTGGCAGATTGCGGCAACCCGTTGGACTGGAATCTGCCAGAGTGTGGGGACCCTTGTAACTGGGATGTGGCAGAGTGTGGAAAACCGTGGGATTGTGGTCTGGATAGAGTGTGGGAACCCGTGTGATTGGGATCTGGCAGAGTGCGAGGAACCGTGGAACTGGGATTTGGCAGAGTGTGGGAAGCCATGGGACAGGAAACTGGCAGAGTGTGGGAACCCGTGTGACTGGAAACTGGCAGAGTGTGCGAATTCATGGGAATGGAAACTGGCAGAGTGTGGGAACACGTGGGACTGGGAAACTGGCAGAGTGTGGGAACCCATGGAATGGGAAACTGGCAGAGTGTGGGAACACGTGGGACTGGGACCTGGCAGAGTGTGGGAACCCGTGGGGCAGGAAACTGCCAGAGTTTGGGAACCCGTGGGACTGGAAACTGGCAGAGGGTTGGAATCCGTGGGACTGGAAACTGGCAGAATGTGGGAACCCGTTGGACTGTGATCTGGCAGAGTGTGGGAACCCGTGGGATTGGGATCTGGCAGAGTGCGAGGAACCGTGGAACTGGGATTTGGCAGAGTGTGGGCAGCCGTGGGACAGGAAACTGGCAGAGTTTGGGAACTCGTGGGACTGGGATCTGGCAGAGTGTGGGAACCCGTGGGACAGGAAACTGGCAGAGTGTGGGAACACGTGGAAATGGAAACCGGCAGTGGGTTGGAACCCGTGGGACTGGAAACTGGCAGTGGGTTGGAACCCGTGGGACTGGAAACTGGCAGACGGTGGGAACCCATGGGATTGGGATCTGGCCGAGTGAGGGAAACCGTAGGACAGAAAACTGGGAGATTTAGGGAACCCGTAGGACTGGAAACTGGCAGAGTGGGAATTCATGGGAATGGAAACTGGCAGAGTGTGGGAACCCGTGGGACTGGAAACTGGCAGAGTGTGGGAACCGGTGGGACTGTGATCTGGCAGAGTGTGGAAAACTGTGGGATTGCAGTCTGGCAGAGTGTGGGAACCCGTGAGATTGGGATCTTGCAGAGTGTGGAAAACCGTGGGATTGCAGTCTGGCAGAGTGTGGGAAGCCGTGAGATTGGGATCTGGAAGAGTGCGAGGAACCGTGGAACTGGGATTTGGCAGAGTGTGGGAAGCCGTGGGACAGGAAACTGGCAGAGTGTGGGAACACGTGGGACTGGAAACTGGCATAATGAGGGAACCCGTGGGACATGAAACTGGCAGAGTGGGGGAACCCGAGGGACTGGGATCTAGCAGAGTGTGCGAATCCGTGGGATTGGATACTTGCAGAGTGTGGGATCCCATGGAACTGGAAACTGGCAGAGTGAGGGCAACCATGGCACTGGTAACTGGCAGAGTGTGGGAACCAGTGGGACTGGAAACTGGCAGATTGTGGGAACCCATGGGACTGGAATCTGGCAGAGGGTGGGAACCCGTGTGACTGGGATGTGGCAGATTGTGGGAACCCGTGGGACTGGAAACTGGCAGAGTGTGGGAACACTTGAGATTGGAAACTGGCAGAGTGTGGGAATCCCTGGGACTGGAATCTGGCAGATGGAATGGAAAACTGGCAGAGTGTGGGCAACCATGGCACTGGAAACTGGCAGAGTGTGGGCACTAGTGGGACTGGATATTGGGAGATTGTGGGAACCCGTGGGACTGGAATCTGGCAGGGTGTGGGAACCCGTTGGACTGTGATCTGGCAGACGGTGGGAACCCGTGGGATTGGGATCTGGCAGAGTGCGAGGACCATTGGAACTGGGATGTGGCAGAGTGTGGAAAACCGTGGGACTGTGGTCTGGCAGATTGTGGGAATCCGTGTGACTGGGATCTGGCCGAGTGAGGGAAACCATAGGACAGGAAACTGGCAGAATGAGGGAACCCGTGGGACTGGAAACTGGCAGAGTGTGGGATCTGTGGAAATGCGATCTGGCAGATGGTGGGAACCCGTGGGACTGCGATCTGGCAGATGGTGGGAATCCATGTTACTGGGATCTGGCAGAGTGTGGAAAATCTTGGGATTGTGGTCTGGCAGAGTGTGGGAACCCGTGGGATTGGGATCCGGCAGAGTGCGAGGAACCGTGGAACTGGGATTTGGCAGAGTGTGGGCAGCCGTGGGACAGGAAACTGGCAGAGTTTGGGAACCCGTGGGACTGGGATCTGGCAGAGTGTGGGAACCTGTGGGACAGGAAAGTGGCAGAGTGTGGGAACACGTGGAGCTGGAAACCGGCAGTGGGTTGAAACGCGTGGGACTGGAAACTGGCAGTGGGTTGGAACCCGTGGGACTGGAAACTGGCAGACGGTGGGAACCCATGGGATTGGGATCTGGCCGAGTGAGGGAAACCGTAGGACAGAAAACTGGGAGATTTAGGGAACCCGTAGGACTGGAAACTGTCAGAGTGGGAATTCATGGGAATGGAAACTGGCAGAGTGTGGGAACCCGTGGGACTGGGATCTGGCAGAGAGTGTGAACCCGTGGGACTGGAATCTGGCAGAATGAGGGAACCCGTGGGACTGGAAACTGGCAGAGTGTGGGAACCCGTGGGACTGGGATCTGGCAGGATGAGGGAACCCGTGGGACTGGAAACTGTCAGAGAGTGGGAACCCGTGGGACTGGGATCTGGCAGAGAGTGTCAACCCATGGGACTGGAATCTGGCAGAATGTGGGAACCCGTGGGACTGGAAACTGGCAGAGTGTGGGAACCCGTGGGACTGGAAACTGGCAGAGTGTGGGAACCGGTGGGACTGTGATCTGGCAGAGTGTGGAAAACCGTGGGATTGCAGTCTGGCAGAGTGTGGGAACCCGTGAGATTGGGATCTTGCAGAGTGTGGAAAACCGTGGGATTGCAGTCTGGCAGAGTGTGGGAACCCGTGAGATTGGGATCTGGAAGAGTGCGAGGAACCGTGGAACTGGGATTTGGCAGAGTGTGGGAAGCCGTGGGACAGGAAACTGGCAGAGTGTGGGAACACGTGGGACTGGAAACTGGCATAATGAGGGAACCCGTGGGACATGAAACTGGCAGAGTGGGGGAACCCGTGGGACTGGGATCTAGCAGAGTGTGCGAATCCGTGGGATTGGATACTTGCAGAGTGTGGGATCCCGTGGAACTGGAAACTGGCAGAGTGAGGGCAACCATGGCACTGGTAACTGGCAGAGTGTGGGAACCAGTGGGACTGGAAACTGGCAGATTGTGGGAACCCGTGGGACTGGAATCTGGCAGAGGGTGGGAACCCGTGTGACTGGGATGTGGCAGATGGGATGCAAAACTGGCAGAGTGTGGGAACCCGTGGGACTGGAAACTGGCAGAGTGTGGGAACACTTGAGATTGGAAACTGGCAGAGTGTGGGAATCCCTGGGACTGGAATCTGGCAGATGGAATGGAAAACTGGCAGAGTGTGGGAAACCGTGGGACTGGAAACTGGCAGAGTGAGGGCAACCATGGCACTGGAAACTGGCAGAGTGTGGGAACTAGTGGGACTGGATCTTGGGAGATTGTGGGAACCCGTGGGACTGGAATCTGGCAGAGGGTGGGAACCCATGGGATTGGAAACTGGCAGAGTGCGGGGAACCGTGGGACTGGGAAGTGGCAGAGTGCGGGAATCCGTGTGACTGGGATCTGGCCGAGTGAGGGAAACTGTAGGACAGGAAACTGGGAGAATTAGGGAACCCGTAGGACTGGAAACTGGCAGAGTGTGGGAATTCATGGGATTGGAAATTGGCAGAGTGTGGGAACCCGTGGGACTGGGATCTGGCAGAGAGTGGGAACCCGTGGGACTGGGATCTGGCAGACGGTGGGAACCCGTGGGACTGGAAACCGGCAGAGTGTGGGAACCTGAGGGACTGGGTTCTGGCAGAGTGTGGGAACCCGTGGGACTGGAAACTGGCAGAGTTTGTGAACCCGTGGGACTGTGATCTGGTAGATGGTGGGAAACCATGTGAATGGGATCTGGCAGAGTGTGGAAAACCGTGGGACAGGAAACTGGCAGAGTTTGCGAATTCATGGGAATGGAAACTGGCAGAGTGTGGGAACCCGTGGGACTGGGATCTGGCAGAGTGTGGGAACCCGTGGGACAGGAAATTGGCAGAGTGTGGGAACCCGTGGGACTGGAAACTGGCAGAGTGTGCGAATTCATTGGAATGGAAACTGGCAGAGTTTGGGAACACGTGGGACTGGGATCTGGCAGAGTGTGGGAACCCGTGGGACAGGAAACTGGCAGAGTGTGGGAAGCCGTGGGACTGTGATCTGTCAGACGGTGGGAAACCATGTGACTGGGATCTGGCAGGGTGTGGAAAACCGTGGGATTGTGGTCTGGCAGCGTGTGGGAACCCGTGGGATTGGGATCTGGCAGAGTGTGAGGAACCGTGGAACAGGGATTTGGCAGAGTGTGCGAATGCATGGGAATGGAAACTGGCAGAGTGTGGGAACCCGTGGAACTGGAAACTGGCAGTGGGTTGGAACCCATGGGACTGGAAACAGGCAGAGTGTGGGAACCCGTGGGACAGTAATCTGGCAGACGGTGGGAACCCGTGGGATTGGGATCTGGCCGAGTGAGGGAAGCTGTAGGACAGAAAACTGGGAGATTTAGGGAACCCGTAGGACTGGAAACTGGCAGAGTGTGGGAATTCATGGGAATGGAAACTGGCAGAGTGTGGGAACCCGTGGGACTGGGATCAGGCAGAGAGTGGGAACCCGTGGGACTGGAAACTGGCAGAATGAGGGAACCCGTGGGACTGGAAACTGGCAGAGTGGGGGAACCCGAGGGACTGGGATTTGGCAGAGTGTGGGAAATCTTGGGACTGGAAACTGGCAGAATGTGGGAACTCTTGGGGCTGGAAACTTTCAGAGTGTGGGAACCCGTGGGACTGGAAACTGGCAGAGTGTGGGAACCCGTGGGACTGTGATCTGGCAGACGGTGGGAAACCATGTGACTGGGATCTTGCAGAGTGTGGAAAACCGTGGGATTGCGGTCTGGCAGAGTGTGGGAACCCGTGGGATTGGGATCTGGCAGAGTGCGAGGAACCGTGGAACTGGGATTTGGCAGAGTGTGGGAAGCCGTGGGACAGGAAACTGGCAGAGTGTGGGAACACGTGGGACTGGAAACTGGCATAATGAGGGAACCCGTGGGACTTGAAACTGGCAGAGTGTGGGAACCTGTGGGACTGGGATCTAGCAGAGTGTGCGAATCCGTGGGATTGGATCTTGCAGAGTGTGGGATCCCGTAGAACTGGAAACTGGCAGAGGGAGGGCAACCATGGCACTGGTAACTGGCAGAGTGTGGGAACCAGTGGGACTGGAAACTGGGAGATTGTGGGAACCCGTGGGACTGGAATCTGGCAGAGGGTGGGAACCCGTGTGACTGGGATCTGGCGGATGGGATGCAAAACTGGCAGTGTGTGGGAACCCGTGGGACTGGAAACTGGCAGAGTGTGGGAACACTTGAGATTGGCAACTGGCAGAGTGTGGGAATCCCTGGGACTGGAATCTGGCAGATGGAATGGAAAACTGGCAGAGTGTGGGAAACCGTGGGACTGGAAACTGGCAGAGTGAGGGCAACCATGGCACTGGAAACTGGCAGAGTGTGGGAACTAGTGGGACTGGATACTGGGAGATTGTGGGAACCCGTGGGACTGGTATCTGGCAGAGTGTGGGAACCCATGGAATTGGAAACTGGCAGAGTGCGGGGAACCGTGGGACTGGGAAGTGACAGAGTGCGGGAATCCGTGTGACTGGGATCTGGCCGAGTGAGGGAAACCGTAGGAGAGGAAACTGGGAGATTTAGGGAACCCGTAGGACTGGAAACTGGCAGAGTGTGGGAATTCATGGGATTGGAAATTGGCAGAGTGTGGGAACCCGTGGGACTGGGATCTGGCAGAGAGTGGGAACCCGTGGGACTGGAAACTGGCAGAATGAGGGAATTCATGGGATTGGAAATTGGCAGAGTGTGGGAACCCGTGGGACTGGGATCTGGCAGAGAGTGGGAACCCGTGGGACTGGGATCTGGCAGACGGTGGGAAACCATGTGACTGGGATCTGGCAGAGTGTGGAAACCGTGGGATTGTGGTCTGGCAGCGTGTGGGAACCGGTGGGATTGGGATCTGGCAGAGTGCGAGGAACCGTGGAACTGGGATTTGGCAGAGTGTGGGAAGCCGTGGGACAGGAAACTGGCAGAGTGTGTGAATGCATGGGAATGGAAACTGGCAGAGTGTGGGAACCCTGGGACTGGGATCTGGCAGAGTGTGTGAACCCGTGGGACTGGGATCTGGCAGAGTGTGGGAACCCGTGGGACAGGAAACTGGCAGAGTGTGGTGTGGTAAACCACTGTTATAACCTGTCTTTGTCTGTATGTGTATTCCACTAGGTACAGGTCTGGACATGCCTCGGCTGACTCCTCCCACTATTCCAGTTATATAAGTGACTACCTCCCAGTCCCTTAGTATTCTGGACGGGTCGACCACTCGAGACAAGACCTTCATTCTTTAGTTAATAAAAGCCTGACTGTTACTCGCTCAAACTCAGTCTTTTGAGTAATTGATGGCGCATCAATTTTATTAACTACATTTTTTATAATGGAGAAGATCCTCACACCAGCATGCCTGGACCTGGACAGTCGGGAAGCGGACGCTTCCAGCAAGTTTGCTCACTGGCTCACGTGCTTCGAGACATTCCTGACTGCCTCCACTGCAGCCGAAACGGATGCGGACAAACTGTCTGTCCTGTTCTCCAAGGTGAACCACCGAGTGTACTCAGTCATCCGGGACGCGACCTCGTACACAGCCGCCCTCCAGCTCCTCAAGACCCAGCACACGTGCCCTGTGAACGAAGTATACGCTAGGCACCTTCTGGGGAGTCGCAAGCAACAACCTGGGGAATCGACTGAGGAATACCTCCAAGCACTGTCCGTGCTTGGCCGGGCCTGTGGGTGTAAGGCGGTAACGCCCACTAAGTACACGGAGGAACTGATCCGGGATGCCTTCGTAGCAGGCCACAGGTCCAACTACACCCGAAAGCGACTGCTGGAGCAGAGTGACCTCACCCTCGAAAAGCCTCCGACATCGCACTAGCGCTGGACGCAGCCTTCCGGGGCATGGATGCCTACTCCTCTGCACCGTGGATGCCGCGGGGAACGACAACCTGGGACACGGCAGGACAGCCCCATAGCACCGTGCCACCCCAGCCACAGCCCAACAATGGCCCAACTACCGCAGCAGTGTCCCAAGGCCAGACAGCAGTATCCCAAGGCCAGAAATGCTACTTCTGTGGCCAGGCCAAACACCCCAGAGCGCGCTGCCCGGCGAAGAATGCGACCTGCTCGGGCTGCAGGAAAAAGGGACACTACGCCAGTGTCTGCAAGGCCAAAGCCACCCCGAACGCCAGCAGCGCCGTGTGTGGGCCGTGCGAGCCACCATCTTGGGCCCCCAACAGCGCCGCGTGTGGGCCGTGCGGGCCGCCATCTTGGGCCTCCCCAGCCATGTGCGAACCACCGCAGCAGCAGCCATCTTGGACGACTCCAGCCACAGGGGAATCATGGATGCCGCCATCTTGGACACCAGCCGGGACGCAGCAGATCGCCAACCCCCCCCCATCTGATACTCGCAGCGACACACCGACCCCTACGCTGGCCTCTGCGACGCTGGACCAAACGTGACCCCACCAGCTAGCTCGGTCCAAAATGAACGTTAAGGTAAACGGCCATGCAATAAACTGCCCTTTTGACTCCGGGAGCACAGAGAGCTTCATCCACCCCGACACGGTGCGGCGTTGCTCTCTCCCAGTCCTGCCTGCGCACCAGCGGATTTCTATGGCCTCCAAGTCCCAGTCAGCGGACATCGGCGGCTACTGCGTGGTGACACTTGTAGTAGATGGGACTGTGTTCAATAATTTTAAACTCTTGGTCCTGCCCGACCTCTGCGCTGCCGTTCTACTGGGGCTGGATTTCCAGTGCCACCTCAAAAGCGTTACGATGGCGTACGGTGGCCCCCTCCCCCCACTCACAGTCCACAGCCAGCAGCCTCCAAATTGCCCGCCGCGCACCAGATGCAACCTCTCCACACTCAGAGTCCCACCCCCCCCCATTGTTTGCTAACCTCACCCCCGACTGTAAGCCCATCGCCACAAAGAGCAGGCGATACAGTGCCGGGGACAGGGTTTTCATCAAAACCGAAGTGGAACGGCTCCTGACGGAGGGGATTATTGAGGGCAGCTCCAGCCCCTGGAGAGCCCAGGTTGTAGTCAATAAGACTGGCGAGAAACAACGCCTGGTCATCGACTACAGCCAAACAATAAACCGCTACACCCTGCTGGATGCCTACGCACTCCCCCACATAGCTGACATGGTCAACCAGATCGCGCAGTACCGCGTCTTTTCGACCATTGACCTGAAATTAGCGTACCACCAGCTCCCCATCAGCACTGAAGACCGCCAGTATACTGCTTTTGAGGCAAACGGCCGCCTCTGTCACTTCCTTAGGGTTCCCTTCGGCGTTACTAACGGGGTCTCCGTCTTCCAAAGGGAGATGGACCGGATGGTCGATCAAAACGAGCTGCAGGCTACTTTCCCTTACCTAGATAATGTGACCATCTGCGGCCATGACTTGCAGGACCATGACGCAAACCTCGAGAAATTCCTCCACACCGCCCAACTCCTGAACCTGACATATAACAAGGAGAAGTGCATATTCCGCACAGACCGCCTCGCCATCCTTGGCTGTGTTGTGGAACACGGGGTCATCGGCCCCGACCCGTAACCGGATGCGTCCCCTTATGGAACTCCCACTGCCCCACTGCCTAAAAGCTCCGAAGAGGTGCCTAGGGTTTTTTTCCTACTACGTTTAGTGGGTCCCCTACTATGCAGACAAAGCCCGTCCGCTGATCAAGTTCACCTCTTTTCCCGTGAAGGCAGAGGCCCGCTTAGCCTTCCACCGTATCAAGGAAGACATTGCCAAAGCCACTATGCACGCAGTGGACGAATCCATCCCCTTCCAGGTGGAAAGCGATGCGTCCGACTTCGCTCTGGCCGCCACCCTTAATCAGGCGGGGAGACCTGTGGCATTCTTCTCACGAACCCTCCAGGGCCCGGAGACCAGACACTCCGTGGTCGAGAAGGAGGCCCAGGCTATCGTGGAGGCTGTTCGTCATTGGAGGCACTACCAGGCCGGAAAACGATTTACCCTGCTCACTGACCAGCGTTCAGTTGCTTTTATGTTCAACAACAAGCAGAGGGGCAAAATCAAAAATGACAATGTCTTGAGGTGGAGAATCGAACTTTCCACCTACAATTACGAGATCTTGTACCGGCCTGGGAAGCTCAATGAACCCCCAGATGCCCTATCGCATGGCACCTGCGCCAGCGCGCAAATCGATAGGCTGAGGGCCCTCCACAATGACCTCTGCCACCCGGGGGTCACCAGGTTCTTCCACTTCATCAAGGCCCGCAACCTGCCTTACTCCATCGAGGAGGTCAGGACCATGACCAAGAACTGCCAAGTCTGCGCTGAGTGCAAACCGCACTTTTATAGACCAGACAGAGCCCACCTGATAAAAGCCACTCGCCCTTTCGAACGCCTGAGGGTCGATTTCAAAGGGCCTCTCCCCTCCTCCGACCGCAATGTGTACTTCCTCAACATCATTGACGAGTACTCCCGGTTCCCGTTCGCTATCCCCTGCCCGGACATGACCAGTGCCACGGTCATTAAATCTCTGAACAGCCTCTTCACCCTGTTCAGTTTCCCCAGCTATATCCATAGCGACCGGGGCTCATCGTTTATGAGTGATGAACTCCGCCAGTGCCTGCTCGCTAGGGGTGTAGCCACAAGCAGGACCACCAGTTACAACCCCCGGGGGAACGGACAGGTGGAAAGGGAGATTGCAACAGTTTGGAAGGCCGCCCTACTAGCCTTAAAGTCTAGGGGCCTTCCGACCTCCCGCTGGCAGGAGGTGCTCCCCGATGCACTCCACTCGATTCGGTCACTGCTCTGCACTGCCACCAATGCCACCCCTCACGAGAAAATGTTTGTCTTCCCAAGGAAGTCCACATCGGGGACATCGTTACCACCATGGCTGACGTCCCCAGGGCCGGTACTACTGAGAAGACACGTGAGGGCCAATAAAACGGACCCCCTTGTCGAGAGGGTCGACCTCCTCCACACCAACCCCCAGTACGCTTACATTGCGTACCCGGACGGGCGGGAGGACACAGTCTCCATACGAGACCTCGCACCCTCGGGGACCGCTGTAACCCACCACCCATTACCACCCCCCTGCACGACCCGATATCCAACCCCAGCAGCCGGCTCGCCTTGGACCGTCACCCACGAGGACTACACTCCAGGGCCCCAGCCTACACGGGACGCGACGCCGGAATCTCCACCACCCCTGCCGTCGCCACGTCGATCACAGCGGCAGACAAGACCTCCGGAGAGACTCCAATACACGAACTTTTAAATACACTTCACCCCGCCGGACTCATTTTTAAACAAGGGGTGAATGTGGTAAACCACTGTTATAACCTGTCTGTGTCTGTATGTGTATTCCACTAGGTACAGGTCTGGACATGCCTCGGCTGACTCCTCCCACTATTCCAGGTATATAAGTGACTACCTCCCAGTCCCTTAGTATTCTGAACGGGCCGACCACTCGAGACAAGACCTTCATTCTTTAGTTAATAAAAGCCTGATTGTGACTCGCTCAACCTCAGTCTTTTGAGTAATTGATGGTGCATCATGTGGGAACACGTGGGACTGGAAACTGGCATAATGAGGGAACCCGTGGGGCTTGAAACTGGCAGAGTGGGGGAACCCGAGGGACTGGGATCTAGCAGAGTGTGCGAATCAGTGGGATTGGATACTTGCAGAGTGTAGGATCCCGTGGAACTGGAAACTGGCAGAGTGAAGGCAACCATGGCACTGGTAACTGGCAGAGTGTGGGAACCAGTGGGACTGGAAACTGGCAGATTGTGGGAACCCGTGGGACTGGAATCTGGCAGCGGGTGGGAACCCGTGTGACTGGGATCTGGCAGATGGGATGTAAAACTGGCAGAGTGTGGGAACCCGTGGGACTGGAAACTGGCAGAGTGTGGGAACACTTGAGATTGGAAACTGGCAGAGTGTGGGAATCCCTGGGACTGGAATTTGGCAGATGGGATGCAAAACTGGCAGAGTGTGGGAAACCGTGGGACTGGAAACTGGCAGAGTGTGGGAACCTGTAGGACTGGAAACTGGCAGAGCGTGGGCAACCATGGCACTGGAAACTGGCAGAGTGTGGGAACCTGTAGGACTGGAAACTGGCAGAGTGAGGGCAATCATGGCACTGGAAACTGGCAGAGTGTGGGAACCAGTGGGACTGGATGCTGGGAGATTGTGGGAACCCGTGGGACTCGAATCTGGCAGAGGGTGGGAACCCATGGGATTGGAAACTGGCAGAGTGCGGGGAACCGTGGGACTGGGAAGTGGCAGATTGTGCGAACCCATGGGACTGGAAACTGGCAGAGTCTGTAAGTCCGTGGGACTGGAAACTGGCAGAGTGTGGGAATCCGTGTGACTGCGATCTGGCAGAGTGCCAGAACCCGTGGGACTGGAAACTGGCAGAGTGTGGGAACCCATGGTACTGGAAAACTGGCAGAGTGTGGGAACCCATGGGACTGGGATCTGGCAGATTGCGGCAACCCGTTGGACTGGAATCTGGCAGAGTGTGGGGACCCGTGTAACTGGGATGTGGCAGAGTGTGGGAACCCGTGTGACTGGGATTTGGCAGAGTGTGGTAAACCTTGGGACGGGGATCTGGCAGAGTGTGGAAAACCTTGGGACGGGGATCTGGCAGAGTGTGGAAATCTTTGGGACTGGGATCTGGCAGAGAGTGGGAACTCGTGGGACTGGAAACTGGCAGAGTGTGGGAACCCGTGGGACGGGAAACAGGCAGATTGTGGGAATCCGTGGGACTGGCAAGCGGCAGAGGGTTCGAAACCATGGGACTGGAAACTGGCAGAGTGTGGGAACCCATGGGACTGGAAACTGTTAGAGTGTGGGAAACCATGGGACTGGAAACTGGCAGTGTGTGGGAACCCATGGGACTGGAAACTGTTAGAGTGTGGGAAACCGTGGGACTGGAAACTGGCAGAGTGTGGGAACCCATGGGACTGGAAACTGTTAGAGTGTGGGAAACCATGGGACTGGAAACTGGCAGTGTGTGGGAACCCATGGGATTGGAAACTGTTAGAGTGTGGGAAACCATGGGACTGGAAACTGGCAGAGTGCGGGAATGCTTGGGTCTGGGATCTGGCAGAGGGTGGGAATCCATGGGACTGGAAATGGTCAGAGTGTGGGTACCCGTGGGACTGGGATCAGGCAGAGTGTGGGAACCCGTGGGACTGGAAACTGGCAGAGTGAGGGAAACCATGGGATTGGAAACTGGCAGAGTTTGGGATCCCGTGGGACTGGAAACTGGCAGAATGAGGGAATCCATGGGTCTGGAATCTGGCAGAGGATGGGAATCCATGGGATGGGAAACTGGCAGAGTGTGTGTACCCGTGGGACTGGGATCTGGCAGAGTGAGAGAATCCTTGGGACTGGGATCTGATGAGTGTGGGAACCCTTGGGATTGGAAACTGGCAGTGTGTGGGAAACCCTGGGACTGGGATCTGGCAGAGCATTGGAATCCGTGGGATACGAAACTGGCAGAGTGTGGGAACCGTGGAACTGTAAACTGGCAAAGTGTGGGAACCCGTGTGACTGGTAACTGGCTGAGGGTGGGAACACTTGGGACTGGAAACTGGCAGAGTGCGGGAACCCGTGGGACTGGGATCTGGCAGAATGTGGGAAACCGTGGGACTGGTATCTGGCAGAGTGCGGGAATCCATGGGGCTGGGATCTGGCAGCGTGTGGCAACACGTGGGACTGTTAATGGGCAGAGTGAGGGAACCCGTGGGACTGGGATCTGGCAGAGTGTGGGAAACCGTGGGTTTGGTAACTGGCAGAGAGTGGGAAACCCTGGGACAGGGATCTGGCACAGTGTGTAAACCCGTGGGTTCGGAAACTGGAAGAGAGTGCGAACCCCTGGGAATGGAAACTGGCAGAGTGTGGGAACCCGTGGGACTGGAAACTGGCAGATTGTGGGAACCCGTGGGACTGCGATCTGGCAGACGGTGGGAACCCGTGGGATTGGGATTTGGCAGAGTGCGAGGACCCATGGAACCGGGATGTGGCAGAGTGTGGGAAACCGTGGGACTGGAAACTGGCACACTGTGGGAATCCTTGGGACTGATAACTGGCAGAGTGCGGGAATCCGTGTAACTGGTATCTGGCCAAGTGAGGGAAACCGTGGGACTGGAAGCTGGCAGAGTGTGGGAATTCATGGGAATGGAAACTGGCAGAGTGTGGGAATCCTTGGGACTGGGATCTGGAAGAGTGTGGGAACCCGTGGGACTGGAAACTGGCAGAGTGTGGGAACCCGTGGGACTGTAAACTATCAGAATGAGGGAACCTGTGTGCATGGAAACTGGCAAAGTGGGGGAACCCGAGGGACTGGGATCTGGCAGTGTGTGCGAATCCATTGGATTGGAAGCTGGCAGAGTGTGGGATCCCGTGGAACTGGGATCTGGCAGAGTGTGGGAACACTTGGGACTGGAAACTGGCAGAGTTTGGGAAATCATGGGACAGGAATCTGGCATAGTGTGGGTACCCGTGGGATTGGGAACTGACAGAGTGTGGGAACCCGTGGAACTGGGATGTGGCAGAGTGTGGGATCCCTTGTAACTGGGATGAGGCAGAGTGTATAAAGAGCTTTTCTCTGTATCAAACCCGTATTGCACCAAACCAAGGAGTGTTGGATGGAGCATTGGATAAACAGCTTTATGTTGTATCAAACCCGTATTGGACCAAAGCGAGGAGTGTTTGATGGAGCAGTGTATAAAGAGCTTTACTCTGTTTCTAAACTGTATTGTACCAAACGGAGGATTGTTTGATGGAGCAGTTTATAAAGTGCTTTACTCTGTATCTAACCCGTATAGTAACAATCCGAGGAGTGATTAATGGAGCAATGTATAAATAACTTTAATCTGTATCTAACCCGCATTGTACCAAAAAGAGGAATGTTTGATGGAGCCAAGTATAAAGAGCTTTACTCTGTACAAACCTTGTATTGGACCAAACCGATGAGTGCTTGATGGAGCCGTGCATAACGAGCTTTTCTCTGTATCTAACCCGTTTTGGAGCAAACCGAGGATTGTTTTATTGGAGCAGTTCATAAAGAGGTGTAGGCTGTATCAAACCCGTATTGTACCAAACCGAGGATTGTTTGATGGAGCAGTGTGTAAAGCGCTGTACTCTGTATTTTACCCGTATTGTACCAAACCTAGCAGTGTTTGATGGAGCAGTGTATAAAAAGCTTGACTCTGTATCAAACCCGTATTGTCACAAAGCGAAGAGTTTTTGATGGAGCAGGGTATAAAGAGCTTTACTCTGTATCTAACACGCATTGTCCCAAACCGAGGAGTGTTTGATGGACAAGTGTGTAAAGAGATTTACTCTGTATCAAACCTTTATTGTACCAAACCGAGGTGCGTTAGATGGATCAGTGTATAAAAAGCTTTACTCTGTACCTAACCCGTATTGTACAAAACCGAGGAGTGTTTGATGGAGAAATGTCTATAGTGCTTTACTCTATATCTAACCCGTACTCTACCAAACTGAGGAGTGTTTGATGGACTAGTTGATAAAGCGATTTACTCTGTAGCAAACCCGTATTGTACCACTCCGAGGAGTGTTTAATGGAGCAGTGTATAAAGTGCTTTACTATGCATCTAACGCGTATTGTACCAAACCAAGAATTGTTTGATGGGGCAGTTTATAAAGAGCTTTACTCTGTATCTTACTCGTACTGTACCAGACTGAGGTGTGTTTGATGGAGCAGTTTATAAAGAACTTTTCTCAGTATCAAACCCGTATTGCACCAAACCGAGGAGTGCATGATGGAGCAAAGTTTAAAGAGCTTTACTCTGTATCAATCCAGTTTTGTACCAAACCGAGGAGTGTTTGATGGAGCAGAGTATATATAACTTTACTCTGAATCTAAACCGTATTGTACCAAACGGTGGATTGTTTGATGGAACAGTGCATAAAGAGCTTTACTCTGTATCTAACCCATATTGTACCAAACCGAGGACTACTTGATGAAGCAGTGTATAAAGAGCTTTACTCTTTATCAAACCCGTATTGTACCAAACCGAGGAGTGTTTGATGGAGCAGTTTATAAAGAGCTTTACTGTGTATCAAACCCGTACTGTGCCAAACCGGGGAGTGCTTGATGGAACAGTGTATAAAGAGATTTACTCTGTATCAAAATAGTATTGTACCAAGCCGAGGAGTGTTTGATAGAGCAATTTATAAAGAGCTTTACTCTGTATCAAACATGTATTGTACCAATCCGAGGAGTGTTTAATGGAGCAGTATATAAATAGCTTTAATCTGTATCTAACCCGTATTGTCCCAAACCGAGGAGTGCTTGATGGAGCAGTTTATAAAGAGCTTATATCTGTACCAAACCCGTATTTTACCAAACCGAGGAGTGTTTGATGTAGCAGTGTATAAAGCGCTTTAATCTGCGTCTAACACGTATTGTTCCAAATGGAGGAGTGTTTGAAGGAGCAGTGTATAAAGCGTTTTACTCCGTATCTAATCCGTATTGTACCAAACAGAGGAGTGTTTGATGGAGCAGTGTGTAAAGCGCTTTACTCAATATCTCTCCTGTATTGTACCAAACAGAGGAGTGTTTGATTGAGTAGTGTATAAAGAGCTTTACTCTGTATCTAACCCACATTGTAGAGAACCGAATAGTGTTTGATGGAGCCGTGCATAAAGAGCTTTACTCTGTGTCTAACTCATATTTTATCAAACCGAGGAGTGTTTGATGGAGCAGGGTACAAAGAGCTTTACTCTGTGTCTAACCCGTATTGTACCAAACAGGGCATGTTTGAGGAACAGTGCATAAAGAGCTTTATTCTGTATCTAACCCGTATTGTACCAATCCGAGGAGTGTTTGATGGAGCACAGTATCAAACCCGTATCGTACCCAAACCAAGCAGTGTTTGATGGAGCAATTTATAAAGATCTTTAATCTGTATCTAACCCGTATTGAACCAAATGGTGGACTTTTTGATAGAGCAGTGTATAAAGCGCTTTACTCAATTTATCTCCCGTATCATACACAAACCGACGAGTGTTTGATGGAGCAGTGTATAAAGATCTTTAATCTTTCTCGAACCTGTATTGTACCAAACCGAGGAGTGTTTGATGCAGCAGTGTATAAACAGCTTTAACCTGTATGCAACCCGTGCTGCACCAAATGGAGAAGTGTTTGATGGAGCAGCTTATAAAGAGCTTTACTCTGTATCTACCTCGTATTGTATCAAACCGAGAATTGTCTGATGGAGCCTTGTATAAACTGCTTTAATCTGAATCGAACCCGTATTGCACCAAACCGAGGACTGTTTGATGGAGCAGGGAATAAAGAGCTTTGCTCTGTATCTAACCCGTATTGTACCAAACCGAGGACTGTTTGATGGAGCAGTGTATAAAGAGCTTTACTCTTTATCAAACCCGTACTGTGCCAAACCGATGAGTGTTTGATGGAGCACTGTATAAACAGCATTAATCTGTATCTAACATGTGTTGTACCAAACCGAGGAGTATTTGATGCAGGCCGTGTATAAAGCACTTTACTCTGTACAAACCCTGTATTGTTCCAAACCGAGGAGTGTTTGATGGAGCAGTGCATAACCAGCATTAATCTGTATCTAACCCGTTTTGGACCAAACCGAGGATTGTTTGATGGAGCAGTGTATAAAGCGCTTTAACATGTATCTAACTCGTATAGTACCAAACCGACGATTGTTTGATGGAACATTTTATAAAGAGCTTTACTCTGTATCGAACTCGTATTGTACCAAACCGATGAGTGTTTGATGGAGCAGTGTATAAAGAGCTTTACTCTGCATCAAACCTGTATTGTACCAAACCGAGGACTGTTTGATGGAGCAGTTTATGAACTGCTTTACTGTGTAACCAACACGTATTGCACCAAACCGAGGAGTGTTTGATGGAGCATTGTATAAGCAGCTTTACTGTCTATCAAACCAGCATTTTGAACAAACCGAGGATTGTTTGATGGAGCATTGTATAAAATGCTTTACTCTGTATCAATCCCGTATTGTACCAAACCGGGGAGTGTTTGCTGGAGAAGTGCATAAAGAGCTTTACTCTGTATCTAAACCGTATTGAACCAAACAGAGAATTGTTTGATGGAGCTGTGTATAAAGATCTTTACTCTGTATCTAACCCGTATAGTAACAATCCGAGGAGTAATTAATGGAGCAATGTATAAATAGCTTTAATCTGTATCTAAACCGTATTGTACCAAACAGAGGAATGTTTGATGGAGCTGTGTTTAAAGAGCTTTGCTCTGCATCGAAACCGTATTATTGCAAACCGAGGAGTGTTTGATGGAGCAGAGAATAAAGGGCTTTACTCTGTATCTAACCCGTATTGTACCAAACCGAGGACTGTTTGATGGAGCAGTGTATAAAGAGCTTTACTCAATATCTCTCCCGTATTGTACCAAACCGAGGAGTGTTTGATGGAGCAGTGTATAAAGCGCATTACTCTCTATCTAACACGTATTGTACCAAACAGAGGAGTGTTTGATGGAGTAGTGTATAAAGAGCTTTACTCTGTATCTAACCCACATTGTAGAGAACCGAATAGTGTTTGATGGAGCACTGTATAAAGAGCTTTACTCTGTGTCTAACTCATATTTTACCAAACCGAGGAGTGTTTGATAGAGCAGGGTACAATGAGCTTTACTCTATGTCTAACCCGTATTGTACCAAACATGGCGTGTTTGACGAACAGTGTATAAAGAGCTTTACTCTGTATCTAACCCGTATTGTACCAATCCGAGGAGTGTTTGATGGAGCACAGTATAAAGAGCTTTACTCTGTATCAAACCCGTATCGTACCCAAACCAAGGAGTGTTTGATGGAGCAGTTTATAAAGAGCTTTAATCCTTATCGAACTTGTATTGTAACAAACGGATGAGTGTTTGTTGGAGCAGTGTATAAAGAGCTTTAACCTGTATCTAACCCGTATTGCAGCAAACCGAGGATTGTTTGATGGAGCAGTTTATAAAGAGGTTTACTCTGTATCTAACTCGTATTGTACCAGAATGAGGAGTGTTTGATGGATCAGTTTATAAAGAGCTTTACTCTATATCTAACCCGTATTGTACCAAACCGACGATTGTTTGATGGAGCAGTTTATAAAGAGCATTTCTCCATTTCAAACCCTTATTGTAACAAACCGAGGACTGTTTGATGGAGCAGTGTATAAAGAGCTTTACTGTGTATCAAACCCGTGTTGCACCAAACCGAGGAGTGTTTGATGGAGCATTGTATAAAGAGCTTTACTGTGTATCAAACTCGTATTGCACCAAACCGAGGAATGTTTGATGGAGCAGTGTATAAAGAGCTTTACTCTGTATCCAAACCGGATTGTACCAAATGGAGGATTGTTTGATGGAGCAGTGTATAAAGATCTTTACTCTGTATCTAACCCGTATAGTAACAATCCGTGGATTGATAAATGGAGCAATGTATAAATAGCGTTAATCTGTATCTAGCCGCATTGTACCAAACCGAGGGGTTTTTGATGGAGTTGTGTCTGAAGAGCTTTACTCTGTATGGAACCCGTATTGCACCAAACCGAGGAGTGTTTGATGGAGCAGTGTATAAAGAGGTTCGCTCTGTATATAACCCGTATTTTATCAAACCGAGGAGTGTTTGATGGAGCAGTGTATAAAAAGCTTTACTGTGTATCAAACCCGTACTGTGCCAAACCGAGGAGTGTTTGATGGAACAGTGTATAAAGAGCTTTATGCTGCATCAACCCCGCAATGTACCAAATCTATGAGTGTTTGATAGAGCATTGTATAAAGAGCTTTATTCTGTATCTAACACGTGTTTTACCAAACCGAGGAGTGTTTGATGGAGCAGTGTATTAAGCGCTTTACTCTGTATCTAACCCGTATTGTTCCAAATCTAGCAGTGTTTGATGGAGCAGTGTATAAAGTGCTTGACTCTGTATCAAACCCGTATTGTCACAAAGCGAGGAATTTTTGTTGGAGCAGAGGAAAAGATCTTTACACTGATCCTAACCCGTATTGTCCCAAACCGAGGAGTGTTTGATGGAGCAGCGTATAAAGAGATTTACTCTTTCTCAAACTCGTATTGTACCAAACCGAGGTGCGTTTGATGGAGCAGTGTATAGAGAGCTTTACTCTATATCAAACCCGTATTGCACCAAACCGAGGAGTGTTTGATGGAGCATTGTATAAACAGCTTTATTCTGTATCAATCCCGTATTGTACCAAACCGAGGAGTGACTGATGGAGCAGTGTATAAAGAGCTTTACTCAGTATCTAACCCATTTTGGACCAAACCGAGGATTATTTGATGGAGCAGTGTATAAAGCGCTTTTATCTGTATCTAACCCGCATTGTCACAAACCGAGCAGTGTTTGATGGAGCAGTGTATAAAGAGCTTTACTCTTTATCTAATGCGTATTGTCACTAACTGAGGAGTGTTTGATGGGCCAGTGTATAAAGAGATTTACTCTGTATCAAACCCGTATTGTACCAAACCGAGGTGCGTTTGATGGAGCAGTGTATAAAGAGCTTTCCTCTGTGTGTAACCGTATTGTACCAAACTGAGGATTGCTTGATGGAGCAGTGTATTTAAAGCTTTACTCTGTATCTAACCCATATTGTACCAAACCGAGGAATGTTTGATGAAGAAGTGTATATAGCGCTTTACTCTATATCTAACCTGTACTCTACCAAACTAAGGAGTGTTTGCTGGAGCACTGTATAAAGAGCTGTACTCTGTATCTAAACCGTATTGCATCAAACCGAGGAGTGTTTGATGGAGTAGTTGATAAAGACACATCGCCAAAGCTTTGGAAAACTTAGATTTAGAGGATGAAAATAGTACACTCTTACAATATGTAGATGTCCTCCTAATCGCATCAGATACTCACGAGGGACATATGGAGGCCCTAACAAAAGTTTTATCAGCCCTACGGGATGTGGTTTTAAGGCAACCCAGCCAATTCTCAGATAGGAAAATCAGAAGTCATGTACCTGGGGTATAGGGTCTGCTTGGGAAAGAGGGCTATGCCAGATGAGAGGAAAGAGGCAATCAGCCGAATGCCCAGACCCATAGACGTGAGAGGAGTACGGCAGGTACTCGGTCTCTTTAACTTCAGCAGGAACTTTATAGAGGGATTCTCGCACAAGGCAGCACCCCTGTATGAATTAACAAAGGGGGGGTAGGGCAGCTGGAGAACACATTGAGTGGAGAGCAGTGCAGGAAGAAGCTTTTTCAAAGCTTAATCGTGCCCTGACCGCTGCTCCCGTGCTAGGATCACCTGACCAGGGAAGACCGTATCACATATTCTGTCATAACCATGCCGGACACTATAGCGCCGTAGTAGCCCAGGAGCATGGAGGAAGCATGAGATCAGTAGCCTATTATTCCAGGGGAGGACCACCAATGTATGAACGAGGAGGAGCCAGAAAATGAAGTTGATAGAATAAAGTAAATACCCCTGGCTGAGGCAGACTGAGAGTTTTAAGTGGATGGATCCCGGAGGTAAGTGCAGGGAAAGCCGAGGACAGGCTGGGCGGTAGTGGATGTGGATGGGACAGTGGTACAAACAGGGACCCTCCACGGGGATAAATCCGCTCAAGTAGCAGAATTGACCACCCCTGACAAGCTCCCTGAGGATGGCCGCGGGAAAAAGGGCCAATATATATACCGATAGCCGCTACGCCTTTGGGATAGCACATGACTACATGGCCGCCTGGAGTCTGAGGGGATATGTCACTTCCGGGGGAACCCCCATCCAGCATTTAAACGTAGTAAAATCATTAGTGGAAGCTGCACATGGGCCAAATGAAGTAGCTGTAGTAAAGGTCAAAGCACATACTAAAGGAAAGACCCCCAAAGAAAAGGGAAACAGGGCAGCAGATTTAGCTGCAAAAACCGCAATTGAAGGGTCCTGTGCCAGCGCAAAACCAACAGAGAGCGCCCCAGTACCCCTTGCGCCTGTTGAGTATAATATTGTCAAATTGCATCAGGACTTACCAGAAGCCGAATTAAAAATTTGGAAAGAAAAGAGAGTGACACGGTCAAGGGATGGGGTGTGGAGGAAAGAAGGTCGAGTCTGTGCACCTAGCTGTATCCAACAGGAATTACTGAGGTTGTACCATGGGCAGGCCCACACCGGGGCCAGCCGAATGACAGATAATGTAAGCCGATGTTAGTGGTGGCCCGGGCTGTCAAATAGTGTGAGAAAGTACTGCCAGGATTGACACGTTTGTGCGCAATGCAATACCGGGAAGCTGGTAAAAGTAAAGTGAGGTAGACAGCCGAGGCCAAAGGGACACTGGGAGAAAATACAAATTGACTTCACAGGACCTCTAATTAAGAGCAAAGGAAAAATGTATTGCCTGGTGATAATTGACCAATTCACCCGTTGGGTGGAGGCTTTCGCCACCCAAAACTGTACCGAAAGTACAATAGCCCGGATCATGGCAGAAGAAATAATACCCAGGTGGGGAGTCCCTTTACAAGTAAATTCAGATAACGGGACACATTTTACTGGAAAGGTAAAAAAGGAAGCTTGTGCTCTGCTCGGAGTAAAACAAAGGTTCCATATACCATATCATCCAGAGAGTTCAGCAATGGTAGAGAGGATGAACCGGACACTTAAACGGTCCCTCACTAAAGCTATTGAAGAAACAGGACAAGGCTGGGCAGAGTTGCTACCCGCGATTTTAATGCGGCTGAGGGCTACACCAAATAGGACAAAAGGATTACCACCGTTTGAATTAATGACCGGACTGGCAATGGCACTCCCCGAGGGAGTAGCCACCGGGGAGGGGGACGTAGGACCTTTGAAATACCGAATTGGTAGGTTTGTGAAACAATTCTGCACAGAACTACATGGGTTAAGACAGGAGGCCAAAGACCAGCAGATAATTAGGGAGGTAGATAAGGACACAGAGGAACAAAAGAAAGTGTTACCCGGGGTGGGAAGCCAGGTAATGTCTAAAGTACTACCAGTAAAACCGGGACTAAGACTCCGGTTGGAAGGACCCTACGAGGTGTTAATGACCAGTGATACATGTGCGTGTATAGACATACACGGGATGGGAAAAGGGAGATGGAAACACTGGACACAGCTCAAATTATATAAAGAAGCCAACGAGTAATCCAGAAATCACACATTACCGAGAGAGCAAGGATTACTGGAACAGGATCCAGCAGGAAAGTGATAACCTCATATTCGCAGTAATAACATCGTGTTGTATGAGGCTAGTAGTATTCTTTGTAGTGTGTATATGTAAAAACCTCTGGGAAGCTGGTCGAGTGCGGATTAGGAAGGCTAAATTGAAACCTAGAAAATGTGTAACCACCCTTCAACAATTTATAGAGATTGAGTGTATATTACTATAATGTAGATGACTGCAGGATTACTGTGTGCATGCCCGGAAATATAGCGGGATGATATAGAGCCCAAACACTTAGGAGTGGTAAGACTGGATTAATCAATTGCTGGTGGCGACCAGCTTTATATTTCTACAGAACCCATCAGAGAAGGAGCCGGACGAAGAAGCAGCCGGCAAACAACAAACAGCATGATTAACTATTTCTTTTTATGTGGCCTTTTAGGCCTAAGGGCGTTCGACAAGGTGGAATGGAATCGCGCAACGACTGGGAACAGGTACCTGTATATGTCATGGAAGTATGCCAGCCAGCTAAATCTCTCTAGTTGTTGGGTTTGTACCAGGGTCCCACACACTCAAGGGGAGGAATTCCCTTGATGGCGGGCAAGGGATATGAGTATCCCGAGATAGTCGAATGGTTGGTAAGACAAAACGTCAGCTATGGTAACTATTCATGGTTAAACAACGTGTGCACGAAGATGTGGAGGACAGCTGGATACCCAATGAACAAATTTGAGGGCTGGTACCTGACTTCTTTCGAAGCAACCAGGCCACCTCCCTCGTTGATACTGATGGGGGCGCACCGGGGAGTATGGTATCTAAACAAAACCAGGAGCGAGGGACAGTTCATGGGGTGGAGCATTTGTGATAACTTCATTGAAGTAACGGCAACCTACAAAACCAGAAGTAGAGTAGACACTCCATCAGGTGATCTTATTTCCTTAAATTGGACTAATGTGATTAATAAAAAAAGTGGAGAAAAGTGGAGTGCAGGGAAAACTGCACAGCATTCGTGGAGTGACATGTTCCAAGTCAATAAAAGCGTACACGCCTACAATGGCACGTATTCCATATGCGGGGAAAGGGCGTACCCCTGGCTGCCACCTAAGAGGATCATGCTACCTCGGCTTTGTACAGCCGGTTGTAACCCACTATAGAACCCTAACCGACGCACAACAAGAGGTCTCAATGGGCAGGAGCCAGCGGGTGGAACAAACCTGGGAAAAGGTTAAAGCCATAATGTAGCCTTTTTATGGGGTACACAGGGCCATTCATGAAACGGACCAATTAAATACATTATTGGAACAAGTAGCCAATGATACAGCCGAGATAGCCAGATCAATAAATGAAGAAGAGATCGGACCAGAAGAGCACCGAGGCGGTAGTATAAAAGGAGGAGCGAGGCGAGACCCGACCAGATCGGACCAGGAGAGCACCGAGGCGGCAGTATAAAAGGAGGAGCGAGGCGAGGCCCGACCAGATCGGACCAGGAGAGCACCGAGGCGGCAGCATAAAAGGAGGAGCGAGGCGAGGCCCGACCAGATCGGACCAGGAGAGCACCGAGGCGGCAGTATAAAAGGAGGAGCGAGGCGAGGCCCGACCAGATCGGACCAGGAGTGCACCGAGGCGGCAGTATAAAAGGAGGAGCGAGGCGAGGCCCGACCAGATCGGACCAGGAGAACACCGAGGCGGCAGTATAAAAGGAGGAGCGAGGCGAGGCCCGACCAGGTCAGACCAGGAGAGCACCGAGGGGGCAGTATAAAAGGAGGAGCGAGGCGAGGCCCGACCAGATCGGACCAGGAGAGCACCGAGGCGGCAGTATATAAGGAGGAGCGAGGCGAGGCCCGACCAGATCGGACCAGGAGAGCACCGACGCGGAGGATATAAGGAGGAGCGAGCACCGAGGCCCGACCAAATCAGACCAGGAGAGCACCGACGCGGAGGATATAAGGAGGAGCGAGCACCGAGGCCCGACCAGATCGGACCAGGAGAGCACCGACGCGGAGGATATAAGGAGGAGCGAGCACCGAGGCCCGACCAGATTGGACCAGGAGAGCACCGACGTGGAGGATATAAGGAGGAGCGAGCACCGAGGCTCACCAACTCAGCAGCGGGGAGAGAGGTAAAAAGTAATCAGAGAGTGACGTCACCAGGGAGCAGGTAAGTGACTGGTTGGTGAGTATTTCTCTTTTTTAAACTTTAACTCTGTAGTTTATAGTTGCTAAGGTTTTCTGGTGTAGCAGGGACTGTTGGTAAACCATACAAGCGCCTTGGAGTTTATATTTAATTGGTGATAGTGAATTAATTTAAATTAATTAAAGGGTAAGTCATGCCAGGAGAGCCCAGCCCCGTGTAATGCTCCTCTTGCTCTATGTGCGAATTCAGGGACACTGCTGGTGTCCCTGATGAACACGTGTGCCAGAAATGCATCCAACTGCGGCTACTAGCAGACCGCATTGCGGCGCTGGAGCTGCGGATGAATGGGCTTTGCAGCATTCACGATGCTGAGAGGGTCATGGATAACACATTTAGTGAGTTGGTCACACCGCAGGTAAGGCCTGCACTGGCAGAAGGGAAATGGGTGACCATCAGGCAGAGCAGTAGAGGCAGGCAGGTAGTGCAGGGGACCCCTGTGGCCATCCCCCTCTCAAACAGGTATACCGATTTGGATACTGTTGAGGGGGATGACTTACCAGAGGAAGGCAGCAGCAGCGAACTTCCCGCCACCAGGGGTGCTTCTGCTGCTCAGGAAGGGAGGAAAAAGAGTGGGAGAGCAATAGTGGTAGGGGATTCTATCGAAAGGGGTACAGATAGGCGTTTCTGTGGCCGTAGACATGACTCCAGGATGGTTTGGTGCCTCCCTGGTGCCAGAGTCAAAGATGTGACTGAACAGCTGCAGGGCATTCTGAAGAGGGAGGGTGAACAGTCAGAGGTCGTGGTTCACATTGGGACCAATGACATGGGTAGGAAGAGGGATGAGGTCCTGCAGCAAGATTAAAGAGCAGGACCTCAAAGATTGTAATCTCTGGATTACTCCCGGTGCCACGTGCTAGTGAGTATAAGAATAGGAGGATAGAGCAGATGAATGCGTGTCTAAAGTGTTGGTGCAGGAGGGAGGGCTTTAGTTTCCTGGATCACTGGGCATGCTTCTGGAGAAGGTGGGACTTGTACAATTCGGACGGGTTGCACCTGAACCAGAGTGGGACAAATATCCTTGCGGGGAGGTTTGTTAGCACTGTTTGGGGGGGGTTCAATCTAAAATGGAAGGGGGTTGGGAACCTGAGCAGGGAGACGGAGGAAACGGAAACAGTGATAAAAGCAAAAGAAAGGAAGGAGAAAACAAAAGTGGCAGTCAGAGAAATCAACGGTTTAAATCAAACTTGGCCACAGTAAATAATAATTCTAATAGGTCTAAGAGCGTTAAAAAAACAAGCCTGAAGGCTTTGTGTCTTAATGCGAGGAGCATTTGTAATAAGGTGGACGAATTGGCTGCGCAAATAGAAGTAAATGAATATGATTTGGTTGGGATTACAGAAACGTGGCTCAAGGATGGCCAAGACTGGGAACTCAACATCCAGGCGTATTCGATATTCAGGAAAGATAGGCAAAAAGGAAAGGGAGGTGGTGTAGCATTACTGGTTAAAGAAGGGATTAATACAGTTGTAATGAAGGATATTAGCTCTGATGATGTGGAAGCTGTATGTGTAGAATTGAGAAATACGAAGGGGAAAAAAACATTAGTGGGAGTGGTATATAGACCTCCAAACAGTAAGGCGGAGGTTGGGGATGGCATTAAAAGGGAAATTAAAGAGGCGTTCAATAAGGGCACAGCAGTAATCTTGGGTGACATTAATCTACATATAGATTGGGCCAACCAAATTAGTAACAATACTGTGGAGGAGGAATTCCTGGAGTGTTTACGGGAGGGTTTCCCAGACCAATATGTCGAGGAACAAACCAGAGATCAGGCCATCTTAGACTGGGTATTATGTGACGATAAAGGATTAATTAGCAATCTTGTTGTACGAGGCCCCTTGGGTCTGAGCGATCATAATATGATCGAATTCTTCATTAAGATGGAGAATGAAGTAGTTGAATCAGAGACTAGGGTCCTCAATTTAAATAAAGGAAACTACGATGGTCTGAGGAGCGAGTTGGGTAGGATTGATTGGGGAATGGCACTGAAAGGGTTGACGGTGGATAGGCAATGGCAAACATTCAAAGACCGAATGGATGAGCTACAGAATTTGTTCATCCCAGTTTCGCATAAAAATAAAACAAAAAAGGTGACTCAACCGTGGCTAACAAAGGAAATGAGGGATAGCATAAGATCGAAGGAGACGACATATAAATTGGCCAGAAAAAGCAATAATCCTGAGGATTGGGAGCAGTTTAGGATTCAACAAAGGAGGACAAAGGGATTGATTAAGAAACGGAAAATAGAATATGAGAGTAAGCTTGCAGGGAACATAAAAACTGACTGTAAAAGCTTTTATAGATATGTGCAGAGAAAAAGATTGGTGAAGTCAAGCGTAGGTCCCTTACAGTCAGAATTAGGGGAATTTATAACGGGAAACAAAGAAATGGCAGACCAACTAAATTCATACTTTGGTCCTATCTTCACAAAGGAGGACACAAATAACCTCCCAGTGATGCCGGGGAATATAGGGCCTGATGAAAGGGTGGAACTGAAAGAAATCAGTATTTGTAGGGAAATGGTGTTAGGAATATTGATGGGACTAAAGGCCGATAAATCCACAGGGCCTGATAATCTACATCCCAGGGTACTTAAGGAAGTGGCCCTAGAAATAGTAAATGCATTGATGGTCATCTTCCAGAACTCGAAAGACTCTGGAACAGTACCCATGGATTGGAGGGTAGCTAATGTTACCCCACTATTCAAAAAAGGTGGTCGAGAAAAAGCAGGGAATTATAGACCGGTAAGCCAGACATCGGTAGTGGGGAAAATGCTAGAATCTATTATAAAAGATGTAATAGCAGAGCACTTGGTAAGCAGTGACAGGGTCGGACAAAGTCAACATGGATTTACAAAAGGTAAATCATGCTTGACTAATCGACTGGAATTTTTTGAGAATGTAGCTGGTAAAATAGATATGGGAGAACCAGTGGATGTGGTGTATTTGGACTTTCAGAAGGCTTTCGATAAGGTCCCACATAAGAGATTAGAGTGCAAAATTAAGGCACATGGGATTGGGGGCAAGGTATTGACTTGTATAGAGAACTGGTTGGTGGACAGAAAGCAAAGAGTTGGAATAAACGGTTCATTTTCCGAGTGGCAGGCAGTGACTAGTGGGGTACCGCAAGGATCGGTCCTAGGACCCCAGCTGTTCACAATATATATTAATGATCTGGACGAGGGAATTGGATGTAACATCTCCAAATTTGCAGACGACACAAAGCTGGGTGGGAGGGTAAGCTGTGAGGAGGATGTCGTGAATGTCCAGTACGATTTGGACAGATTGGGTGATTGGGCAGAAACATGGCAAATGCACTATAATGTGGATAAATGTGAGGTTATCCACTTTGGTGGCAAAAACAGGAAGGCAGATTATTATTTGAATGGCAATAGATTGGGAGAAGGGGAAGTGCAAGAGACCTGGGTGTTCTTGTGCACCAGTCGCTGAAGGTAAGCATGCAGGTGCAGCAGGTGGTTAAGAAGGCAATTTGTATGTTGGCATTTGTAGCAAGAGGGTTCGAGTACAGGAACAAGGATGTCTTGCTACAGTTGTGCAGTGCCTTGGTGAGACCACACCTTGAGTATTGTGTGCAGTTTTGGTCGCCTTACCTGAGGAAGGACGTTCTTGCCATGGAAGGAGTGCAGCGAAGATTAATCAGGCTGATACCTGGGATGGCTGGAATGACGTATGAGGAGAGATTGTGTCGATTGGGCTTATACTCACTGGAGTTTAGAAGATTGAGAGGGGATCTCATCGAAACTTATAAAATTCTGCCAGGCCTGGACAGACCAGATGCAGGAAGGATGTTTATGATGGCCGGGGAGTCCAGAACCAGGGGTCATAGTCTAAGGATAAGGGGTAAACCATTTAGGACTGAAATGAGGAGGAATTTCTTCACCCAGAGAGTGGTGAACCTGTGGAAGTCTCTGCCACAGAGGGCGGTGGAGGCCAGTTCATGAAATATATTCAAAAAAGAGTTCGATATATTTCTTAAGGCTAAAGGGATCAAGGGATATGGGGAGAAGGCAGGGACATGGTACTGAATTTGGATGATTAGCCATGATCTCATTGAATGGCGGGGCAGGCTCAAAGGGCCGAATGGCCTACTCCTGCTCCTATCTTCTATGTTTCTATGTTTCTATGTAACTGGTGGCCACGTGTACAGTAGCAATGCAGAACCGAATGGCCTTAGATTACTTATTAGCTAAAGAAGGAGGGACGTGTGCTCTAATAGGACCATCATGTTGTACTAACATCCCAGATAACTCAGAGGAGATTGAAAATCTCGCCAATCACATACAGGAATCGGCTAGGAAAACTAGAGACTCCCCCACATCCTCCTATTTTGATAATTGGGGATCGGGATGGTCAGGGACTTTGGGCGGTTCAGTGATACAAGGCATAATTGTTATTACGATATATTGTGTATCTTTACTGCTCCAGTGCCTCTGCACCAGAATGCGTAAAGCCGAAATTGGTGCATTAAAAGAAGTTGAGCTTGAGGAAAGGCAGGTAGCGAAGTTAAGAATGGAAAACTCCCCCGCTTCTCCAAGGCAAATGGTATAAGATGTGATAGGAAGCCCTGAAATTCTGAGGGAATAATTGGGCATGGTAATTAAGGACCGGGCCGGCCAACCACAAGAAGGAGGGTGGCAGAAGGAGGGTGGCAGAAGAAAGGTGATGTTTGAGGATTGTTGAGTGATGACAGTCTCGAATTGGCACGTCACGCACCCAACGTGGGAATGAGGGACAGGCCTGAGCGGAAAGCCTAAACCATTAGTGCAGGGTCTAAAGGGCCCCGGGAATGGCTACCCGAGAAGGAGAGCCCACAGTAAAGGAAAGACAACCGGAAAGGAAAGCCGACCATAAAGGAAAGCCCACCATACTGCATGGAGAGGGAATTCGGCCTCCCAATTGATAGGATATATACACATGTATAGCCTAAACTGGGAGAAGGCCAGGGAGTGCACGCTCTGGCAGACACCAGGAAGTGGAAGTACATGTTGACCTGTTTGGAGCAATTGTCCAAAGGTCAAAAGGGGGGACTGTAGTAAGATATTAACAAATTCGATTTAATAGGGCAAGACAAACCAGGATTCACTTGGAACACCAATATACAAAGTGGAGGGAATGGGATAATTCATGCTTTTGAGTAGGACAATAGAAGTCTGTAAAATTGTATAAACCCAGTTAAGTTTAAACAAGACTAAGGGTCAAATGCTGAGAGATTAAAACTGTCAAAACTACCCCTGGAAAGAGGGAGAGTTGTATGGGTTCAGCCAGGCGAGTCACACCTATGCACTTAAGGGTCTGTTAGTGTGAAACCCAACAGGGTTCTATTCTTCAAAATGACTAAAGTGTTTTTGCCTTGTAGAAATAACTCAAGAGAGAGACAGAAAGTCTGCGGATTGCCCACTTTGGAAAGATCTACTAACTTAGAGAAACACTTAAACAGACCAAGCCATCTCACAACAGCAAATGGATGAATGTAAAGTAATAAAGATGAGGCCCAGGGTCATAAGAAAGTAACGGGACCAACTGATAACGAAATGTGAGATTTATAAGCGACTGGAAGAATGGAATGTCACGGTTTTATAATTACAATTTAGCTATAACTCTGTATATGCTAATAAGCTTATCCCTGCCTCTAGGGCAGGGCCTTAATTTTTGTATAATTGTGTGGACTTTGAGAAGCTTGTTGGAGTTGGATTCAGACGTGTCTGATAAGCTCTCCCTCAGGCCTGAGCAAACCGTTTTGACTTCAGTTAGTGGTCTGTCTTTCTTTCAACTAGCCAGTGACGTCGACATTGTATATCACTTAGTCCGCACTTTGGGGGCTTACATCAAAGGAAAAAATGGAAATAGTTGTTAAAGTAATTTTAATAAAGTGAGTGGCTAGAAAATCACCCCGGGCTATGGCAGGAAACATGCGTTATCGGCTTGGTAACACGTCATACACGCCTGATGAATATCACAGCCCGAAATGATTTTCCAATAACTAACATTTTCTGAAAGTCATAATTACATACATACATTCATACACATACTGAAAGTAATATATACAGATATACATACATACTTACTTAAAATAATATATTGCTGATGAAAAGTTTCTTTCTTAAAAATTTTGGAAATGTTACATTATTCATTTTAAACAGTTATTTTCACATTTAATAAACAAATCAAATTCAATTAAGCCTTACACACAGCAAGAGTTGCTCCTTTTACCTACATTACTCAATACCCGTTTTTAAAAAAAAATTAAAGTTGCGAACTTACCTCTGATTTTCCTAAAATAACTTTTCTCCCTTTCACAACCAAAAATGTGCCGTTCAGAAGCTCCACTGCTGAAAGAGTTCTTCCTCCTGAGCGTTACGGAGCTTCTGGGGGGCTTTACTCCTGCTTTTCAAATGTGTAAATGCTGGGGACTTACCCTCACTGCACCAATTCACAAAAACGCCAAGGTTCAATGCACACGTGCTGCCTCATACATCACACGCATTCCACCTCTGAACCCCTGCTTTCAGGTGAACGGAAGTGCCGGTTTCCCGCGCATGTGCTGTGCATGCAGAAAACCGGCACTGCCATCGGGCACACGCATGAGTACCCCATGCGTACTCACCCGTGGAGACCCGAATTTCTGGGCCAACATGTTTCCATAACAGGAAATAAGTTTACACAACAGTAAAATCCTTTACAAACAGGACATTGATTGCACACGAAGGAACCCTTTTACACAACTCGAAACGTCTTCATTTAACAGGGAATTTCTTTACACAACAGAGAACATCGCTGCATAACAGGGAACATCTTTACACACCAGGAACACTTTTACACAACACGAAATATATTTACTCAACAGGGAGAACCTTTACACAGCAGGGAATTTCGTTGTAAAGCAGAGAACACATTTACACAACAGGGAACATCTTTACATAACAGGAAACATTTTTACACAACAGGGAAAATCTTTACACAACAGGGAACACCTTTAAACAACAGGGAACACGTTTACACTAGAGTTAACATCTTTACATAACAGGGAATGTCTTCACACACCAGGAACCTTTTTGCAAAACAGGGAACATCTTTACACATCAGGGAACATCTTTACACAACAGGGAACACCTTTACACAACAGGAAAATCTTAACAGAACAGTTAACAACTTTACATAACAGGGAATGCCTTCACACACCAGGAACCCTTTCACACAACCGGGGAACATCTGGAGACAACAGCAAACACTTGACGAACAGTGAATTTCTTTATACAACAGACAACATAAAAACACAACACGGATCATATTTATTCAAAACATATGATGTTCATTTGGAATATGTGAATGAAGATGTGGAATAAAATCTGAACAGTTCTGCTCCTTAAACCTCTTTCCCCCTCGGCAGCCATGTGGAACCATGTCAGGCTGTGACTGGGAGCTCAGATTTCCCGAAAGGAAAGCTGTGTGGTTAGAAGAGTATAGTTAAAGAAATGCAGTTGTAAACTTCACTCAGAATCAAGTGCGATTGCACCAAGACCCACATTCCTTCGTTGACTCAGCACTTTCACCGAGTGAGGAACATATTGTCACAAAAAGCAGGAACATTTGGCAAAAGAGAATGAGTTTGATTTTTCTTCCTCCAGTTGTTCCAGGGTAAGATCGACCAGGACCGCGTCTGGAGGGTAAAAGCAATGTTAAAATTCACAGAACGAGTGAATCCTTTATACGTCGTTTCCCATAATACCTGCCCAGGAAGGAGGTCACTGAACTTCTAAACCTTTAACCTTGCAGGCAGAGCATCTGTCATTAGTTCATGGTTGCGCAAAATAATACCTAATTCAGGACAATTGTTTGATCTGGTGATTGCAGTGGAATCGGTCAGTTAGTTGAAGGTTTAGCGTTTCTGTGTAGCTTGATTTAGCGACACTTCCAATTGCTATTTTATTGCTGAAACAGTTGAACAATTGTTAGGACTGTTAAGCTTTTACTGCAGATAGAGAGAGCTTATATTCATATCATTAATAAATAATACAAATTGCATTCTTCGTGAATTTAGCACAGTTTTATATCACAAACCTTTATAACGAGTACATACAGCGAGCTTATTGGATGTGTTTGGAAAACTGTGTTTGTTTAGCTCTGAATTGAAGTCTTAATTAACTGTTGTGCTTGAAGACACAAACGAAACATTTTATTGTCAATGTGAAGTATCACACAGTTAAATTGTGACTCTCGGACCCTTCTTTACCAATGGTGAGCAACCGTGATTTTGATACCGAATGAACAAAACGCAGGAGAGATACAATAATTAAATGGGGACACTGAGCATGATGATTTCTGGAATTCTTTTCATTTTTAAACAGCATGAAGCTGCACTGAGACATATTTTAACGAAACAAGGCAACAAGTGGGTTCGACAGTTCTGCACATAACACATCTCAAAATTTAGTGAGGAAAGGGTTTTCAGCAAAAATGTAATGACAGGTGAGAAGCGTCAGCCATTAAATGGACAGTATTCAGCTGCCCAGGTCATTAATTCATTAGTTCATTTATGTCTGTAATTCTGTCCGCCTGTCTGCCTGACTGCCTATCTCTCTGTATTTCTGTCTCTCACTAATTATTTGTCCCTATATGTAACAGTCGCTCTGTCTATGCAAGAACAACTGTCACATAATTCACCGACGAAATTTGGCCAACTCAAATTTCTCTTGAAAATAAATGCAAGTGAAGATGGGTTACAATTTGAAAGAAGTAATACTCAAAGAAAGCTTAAAAACTGGCTCCGTTCCACGAACTCCAGTGACAGGGCAACTGTCTACAAAACTCGAGACGCAATATCACATCCAGAAGACAGGTAGACTGCAACAATTAAACTGCATTTGAGTAATTCCAAAAGTTAATGGCTTAAAAGCTTATGTTATCGTTATTGATGTGGATCATAATAGAGAATGATTTTCATTGCCTATCTATCTCACACACACACAACAAAAACCATCGATAGAAAGATATAGACATTTCTTGTATCCACGATTGAAATCAAAATCAAGTGTTTCCGATTCGGTGTACTGACGAAATCTGCTCCAGAAATAATATCACTTGTATATGGCAGCTTAATTATCGTCTTCTTACACAGCAGTCTCTTCGTCGCCCCTTTGGCTGAATGTATTACTGCAGTAACATCACCTACCAGAAAATAAAGTATATTGGTATCATCAAGGCTGCTCAGGCAAGAGATGGACTGTCATTGATATCTTGATGACCTAATTGACCATAAAATTGCACGTTATTCGGGAGCACACTTCTGGTTCACAGAACGAATTTGCAGTTAACATAATTTTTGCTCGATCTTTTGTGTAAACATTTGCTGTGACAAATTAACATTTTAACATTTCCGATTCAATTTTGCGAAGTCAGCTCTCATGAGAAAATTAGAGTTTCTAGCGACGAGGTGGCTCTCTGTAATAAATTCTAAATGCCCTCTCCCGACTTCATCGGTTTTTCATAAATTCGCTAAATAACTTATGTTCAACAAGTAATTAAGGGCAAAGCCAGTAAACATTTACTAACATTATTAAAGCACTTTTGTCTGTGCGTGCATTTCCTGTGCAACTTATGGCAATAATGATTTCTGGGCATCCTCTTAGAATATAAGAACATAAGAAAAAGGAGAAGGAGTAGGTCATTTGTCCACTCGAGCCTGCTCCACAATTCATTAAGATCATGATGTGGAGATGCTGGTGTTGGACTGGGGTGGACAAGTGTGAGAAGTCACACAACACCAGGTTATATTCCAACAGCTTTATTTGAAATCACAAGCTTTAGGAGCGCTGCTCCTTCGTCAGGTGAAGTGAAGAGATGCATATAGGCACAGCATATATAGTCAGAGAACACTGCCAGATGATTACAGGTAATCTTTCTAACTGCCCTTTATCACAGCACGGAAGAGAGATAATCACAGCAATCAAAGGTGTCAATGGTTTCCAAACAGGTCAGTCAGGAAAACAATACATCAAAGAACAATGAGGTGGGGTCACAAGGGGTCAAATGTTGCAGTTGCTGGGGTCTGTATGACAAAAAAAAACAGAAGAAAATTAAAAACATTTTTTTTGCTGGGAATCACAGCAGGTCCGGCCGCATCTGTGCAGAGAGAACAAGCCAATGATGACTCGAGTCTGGATGACTCTACGTCAGGTGGGGTTACATGTGCGTGACATGAACCCAAGATCCTGGTTGAGGCCGTTCTCATGAGTGCTGAACTTAGCTATCAGTTTCTGCTCGACGATTTTGCGTTGTCCTTTGTCTCGAAGGCTGCCTTGGAGAATGTTTACCCGAAGGTCGGAAGCTGAATGTCCTTGACTACTGAAGTGTTCCCCGACTGGGAGGGAACACTCCTGCCTGGCGATTGTTGTGCGGGGTCCATTCTTCCGTTGTCGCAGTGTCTGAATGGTCTCGCTGATGTACCATGCTCCGGGGCATCCTTTCCTGCAACGTATGTGGTATACAATGTTGGCCGAGTCACATGAGTGTGTACCATGTACCTGGTGGGTGGTGTCCTCACGTGTGATGATGGTATCTGTGTTTATGATCTGGCATGTCTTACAGAGGTTGCTGTGGCAGTGTTGTGTGGTGCCGTGGTCGCTGTTCTCCTGAAAGCTGGGTAATTTGCTGTGAATGATGGTCTGTTTGAGGTTAGGCAGCTGTTTGAAGGCGTATAGTCGAGGCGTGGGTTAGGCCTTAGCGAGGTGTTCATCGTCATCGATGACATGTTGAAGGCTGCGAAGAACATGGCGTAGTTACCCCACTCGGGGGAAATACTGGACGACGAAGGGTACTCGGTTGGTTGTGTCCCGTGTTTGTCTTCTGTGGAGGTCTATACGATTTTTTGCTGTGGCCCTTCGGAACTGTCGATCGACGAGTCGAGCATCATATCCCGTTCTTACAATGGCGTCTTTCAGCGTCTGCAGGTGTCCATCGCGTTCCTCCTCGTCTGAGCAGATCCTGTGTATTCACAGGGCTTGTCCATAGGGGATGGCTTCTTTAACGTGGTTAGGGTGGAAGCTGGAGAAGTGGAGCATCATGCGGTTTTCCATGGGCTTGCAGTAGAGTGAAGTGCTGAGGTGTCCCGTCTTTGATTGAGATTCGTGTGTCCAAGAAAGAAACCGATTCTGAGGAGTAGTCCATGGTGAGTTTGGTGGTGGGTTGGAACTTGTTGATGTTATCATGTAGTCTTTTCAGTGATTCTTCACCGTGGGTCCATACGAAGAAAATGTCATCGATGTATCTGGTGTACAGCATTGGTTGGAGGTCCTGTGCAGCGAAGAAGTCTTGCTCGAACTTGTGCATGAAGATGTTGGCGTATTGGGGTGCGAATTTGGTCCCCATGGCTGTTCTGTGTGTTTGGTTAAAGAACTGGTTGTCGAAGGTAAAGATATTGTGGTCAAGAATGAAGTGGATGAGTTGCAGGATGGCGTCTGGAGATTGGCTGTTGTTGGTGTTGAGTACTGAGGCTGTCTCAGTGATGCCGTCATCGTGGGGGATACTGGTGTAGAGAGTCTAGACATTCATCATGGCGTGGAGGGTTCCTGGTTCAACTGGTCTGTGGGTGCTGAGTTTCTGTAAGAGGTCTGTGGTGTCGTGACAGAAGCTGGGGGTTACCTGTATGATGGGTTTCAGGATGCCATCGACGTATGCAGAGAGGTTCTCACACAGGGTTCCGTCGCCTGATACGATAGGACGTCCGGGTGTGTTGGCTTTGTGCATCTTTGGGAGGCAGTAGAAGACTCCCACACGGGGAGTACGTGGGATGAGAGCGTGTAGGATGCTTTGAAGGTCTAGATCAAAGGTCTTGATCAGTCTGTTGAGTTGGCGGGTGTGTTCTTTGGTCGGATCTGTGGGTAACTGTCTGTAGTGTTCCTGGTTGTCCAGCTGTCGGTATGCTTCTTTGCAATAGTCCATTCTGTTCTGTATGACAATGGCTCCTCCTTTGTCTGCTGGTTTGATGACGCTGTTGCCATTGGTCTTGAGAGCGCGGATGGCGTTGTGTTGTGGTCGCTTGACATTCTGGACTGTCTTGTGAGTGCGGCTGATGAATCTGGCGTTGATGCATCTTCTGACAGCTTGAGCATACATGTCCGGAGGGGTCGAATTTGACTCTTTCTTCTTCGGTTGCTGCACTGCGGATCCCTCTGTCTGCTGTTCTGGATCATTGATTGTCTCATTGGGTTCACAGCTGACATCTTGAGATTTGTGGAAGAATTCCCGGAGCCTCATTCTCCTGATGAATTCCTCTGTGTCTGCCACGAGACCGATGGGATCCATGTTGGTGGTGGGGCAGAAATTGAGCCCTCCACTGAGAACTTTGGTTTCGTCTGGTTGAAGGGTGTGGTCGGACAAATTGATGATGGACTTCCCTGTGTTTTCAACCGTGGTACCAGGGGAGGCTTGGTTGCTGCTGGTGGTGATGCCGAGTTTCTCAAGCTTGCTGTTCTTGGTTTGCATGTAGGCAGCGTAGTTCTGTTCCCTCGTCTGCTTGGCAATGTATCATAGCTGGTCTGCTGTGTCCTGAGCACAGGCAGAGAACATGGACTCTATCTTGGTTTCGAGGTTGCGGCGTCTGCTGTAGAGCTGGTGTCCGAGATGTTTGAGGAGTACGAGGTACGACGGCAGAGTCTCTCAGCATAGTCTGTGTTGTAGGTCGACTTGAGTGGGTTCATGATCTGGAGTCCTTTCGGTATCTTGTCTGCTTTCTTGCATCTCTGTAGAAACTTGATGTCTGTGTCGATATGCACGATCTTCTTGGAGATCCTCTCCACTTTGAGCCGACAGTTTGTTGTCGATGGTAGCCATGATGTGGAGATGCCGGTGTTGGTTGGGGTGGAAAAATGTAAGAAGTCACAAAACACCAGGTTAAAGTCCAACAGCTTTATTTGAAATCACAAACTTTCGGAGCGCTGCTCCTTCATCAGGTGAAGTGAAGAGATGCATATAGGCACAGCATATATAGTCAGAGAAAACTGCCAGATGATTATTCTTCGCAGCGTTCAACATGTCATCGATGATGAAGAACACCTCGCTAAGGCCATCCATACACCTCCACTACTCGCCCTCAAACAGCCGCCTACCGGAGAGTTGGCAAAAAGAGAGCAGACGGGGCCTCCATTTAAAGTGTCATCCAAAAGCCGGCGACTCTGATAGAGCAGCACTCCCTCAGAACGGCACTGGTGTGTCAGCCTAGCTGTATGTTCTCAAGTCCCTGGAGTGGGACTTGAACCCACAACCTTCTGACTCAGGGGCATGTAGGACTGCCAAATTTAGAGCCCCATGTATGACAGGGAAGCCTATATCAGATATCATATGCTCAAAACTGCAGAAAGCCTAGAAGAGTATAAAAAAGTTTAAAGGTGAAGTTAAGAATGAAATTAGGAAAGCAAAAAGAGGGCATGAATAATAATTGGAAAGTAGAATCAAAGAAAACCCAAAGATATTTTATAATTACATAACGAGCAAGAAGATAACTAAGGAAAGTGTCAGACCTATCAGGGACCAAAATGGTGATCTATGTGTGGAGGTGGAGGATCAGGGTAAGGTACTTAATTAATACTTTGCAGCTGAATTCACAAAAGAGGAGGACGATGCCGACGTTGAAGTTAAGGAGAAAGATAAGGGACGGGATAAACATAGTAAGATAGGAAATATTAAGGGGATGAGCATCCTTGAAAGGAGATAAACGGCCAGGTCCGGTAAAATATATCCACGCCTATTAAAAGAAACCAGGGAGGACATTGCAGAGGCTCTGACCATCATTTTCCAATCATCCCTGGCTACAGGAGAGGTGCCAAAGATTGCAGAACTGCTAATGTTGTAACAGTGTTTAAAAATGGAGGAAGGGATAATGCGAGCATGTACAGGCCAGTTAGTTTAACATCGGTGGTGGGCAAATTATGGAATAAATTCTCAGGGACTGTATAAAGCTTCATTTAGAAAGACACAGATTAATCAGGGACATTGAGCATGGTTTTGTTAAGGGAAGATCGTGTCTGACTAAATTGATAGAATCATTTGCGGAGGTAACAGGTAGGGTCGATGAGGACGGTGTGTTTGATGTAGTCTACATGGATTTTAGCTTTTTGACAAGGTCCCACATGGCAGGTTGATTAAAGCAGTAAAAGCCAATGGGATCTAAGGGCGAGTGGCAAAATAGATCCAAAATTGTCTCAGTGGCAGGAAGCAAAATTTTAGGTCTGACGGGTGATTTTGTGACTGGTAAGGTGTTTCCAGTAGGGTTCCACAGGGCTCAGTGCTCGGTCCCTGTCTTTCTGTGGTAAATATTAATGATTTATACTTAAAAGAAGGGGCATGATAAAGACATTTTCAGGTGATACAAATATTTTCCCTGTGGTTGACAGTGAGGAGGAAAGCTTTAGACTGCAGGAAGGTATCGATGAACTGGTCAGTTTTGCAGAAAAGTGGCAAATAGAATTCAATCCGGAATAGTGTGGGGTAATGCATTTGGGGAGGGACAACAATGAAATGGAATACGCAATTAATGGGAGGATGCAGAGAGATGTGGAGGGACAAAAGGACCTTGGAGTGTATGTCCACAGATCGTTAATGGTCGATAAAGTAGTTAAAATGCATAAGGAATGCTTACCTTTATTAGCTAAGGCATTGAATGTAAGAGCAGGGAAATTCTGGTAGAACTATCTAAAACACGGGTTAGGTCACAGCTTGTGTGCTGCAGGCAGTTCTGGTCACCACATTACAGGAAGGATGTGATTGCACCGGAGAAGAGGCAGAGGAGATTTACAAGGATATCGCCAGGCCAGGAAAACTTTAGCTATGAGGAAAGATTGGATAGGCTGAGGTTGTTTTCCTTGGAGTCGAGGAGGCTGAGGGGAGATTTAATTGATATGTGTAGAATTATCAGAGTCCTGGATAGAATGGATAGAAAGGACCAATTTCCCTTAACAGAGGGTTCAATAATCAAGGGGCATACATTTAAAGTAATTGGAGGAAGGTTTCGAGGAGTGCTGAGGAAACAATTTTTCACCCAGAGTGGGTTTGGGGTCTGGAACTCACTGCCTGAAAGGGTGTTAGAGTCAGAAATCGTCAACACATTTAAAAAGTACTTAGATATAATCTTAAAGAGTCATAACCTACAGGGCGACGGAACTAGTGCAGGTAGGCGGAATTAGGCTGTGTAGCACTTTTCCGACCAGAACGGACACGGCGGGCCGAATAGCCTCCTGCTAAGTCGTAATTTCTCTATGGTGCTACGATTCTATGATTTTAGAGGCATACATGTGTGTAGTGTGTATTGTCCATCCCAGATAATCAGTTGCCCACAGGTGATGAGTTCATAATCCCACTGTAACAGGTTAGGAGACTGAATGTTAAATGGGGCAATTGATGGGTTGGCGGCAGGAAAGAAGTGGGAGGTCGTAAAAGGTTTACTGGATAATGAATGCACTTCTGAGAAGAGAGTGATAATGTGCTGTATGAGATGAATTGTCACACCTGCCGGGTGGGAAATGGGCGGTAGTGAATTGACGGTCCGTTTTTCAACCCTTTCTGATTTGTGTATTCATTGATTATTGTCTAATATTCAATTGTTGCCAAGTTGGACCTTACAACGTTCCAATCCATATTTAATTCCAACTTGTACAAAAAAACTCAGTGCTGTTAATTTAATTGTGGGAAGCACATCACTTCCTCGCAGACTCCCTGTTTGCTCTCATATCTCAACGCTTCCGGGTGTCATCTTTTGCGAGGCGGAGCAAGAGACTCAGTCGCTGTTCCTTACAGCTCTCATGTCTCAAAGTAGCTCACATTACAACATGGATAGAGCCGCCTTGTTAATGCTGTTTGGTGAGTCGTGCACAATGTTATACCTAAATTACTGGATTCCAGGTCTATGAGGTAAAAGTGGGCAAGTGTAAGTGGAAGAGTGGCACTGTCAGCTCTCCTGTACCTCAGTGGATTAAAGCAACTCCTAGTTTGGTGTGGACCACTTTAGATTGGAAAGCTGTTGGAGCAGTTACATGTTTGTCCTGAATTCTCCGTGGGTAACATTGAGAGAGTGCAAGTGGAATTAGTTTCTTGGGAGAGTTGAGCGGAGGGCGGAGAGAGAAGTAGAGAGAGTGTCCGCTGCTGATCATCACCTCGTGGCCCTGTTGTAATGTGTTGATTAGTGGATGTCCACTGAGGGCACTGTCAGGGTCCCTGTTTACACCATCTGTAATCAGACTGCTCACGGACACACAGCATCTGAGTTCAGATATGGAAAGTGTCCGCTCTACCCAAGGACAAAGCAAAAAAGGGCAGCCCTTACAACCGTGTTCCAGGTTGAGTCGCCACCTTCACAAATGAGAAGGGAACCTTTAGAGTATTTGAAGTAAAACGGTTAGTTTTGTGTCTGATGAAGCACAATACCAGCTGATGAGGGTTGAGGTTACACAAAGATGTTCAGTTCAACTAAATGTTCTCCTGTCGGTTCTGCATCACTTGATAATGAGTGGAAAAGAACAGGAATGCGTCCTGTGGTCGAAGGAAAATTCTTGCCGCTGGGCACAGACACGATGGGCCTAATGGATTTCTGTGCCATTCGCTTCTATGATGGTATAATTCAGGAGGTTTGGAGAGAGAAGGGGAAGAAAAATACGAACAGTCAGTGGATATAACAGTGAATACATTTTTAGCTCTGCCGTTGTTTCTGAGATGCTGTTCTTTCTGTGAGCAGCTTAGTTCCTCTTTCTTTGAACTAAAGCTGCTTCGAGTTGAAACCGCTGGAGCTGGAGTTCCTGTAGCAGCAGACACTTGTCACAGACATAATCACCATGAGCCTCAATGGGGTTCAACGGCTCCCACATCTCGCAACAGTAACTCATCACCTGCTCCATTCTATGTAATTAATTATTTTTTTATTGTTAGTTATCTGCCCGATTTGAGATGCCCGATTTAGAACCAGGGGCCACAGCCTCAGTATAAAGGGTAGGCCATTCAGGACTGAGGAGGAAGACACAGAAAAACATAGAAACATAGAAGATAGGAGCAGGAGTAGGCCATTCAACCCCTCGAGCCTGTTCTGCCATTTAATGAGATCATGGCTGATCATCCAAATTCAGTACCCTGTCCCTGCTTTCACCCCTTATCCCTTGATCCCTTTAGCCTTAAGAAAATATCTAACTCCTTCTTGAATATATTTAATGAAACGTTCTCCCAAAAACAAACAAAAAACTATTGTCATCCAGACTCGAGTGGTCGTTGGCTTGTTCTCTCTACACAGATGCGGCCGGACCTGCTGTGATTTCCAGCAAAAAAATAGTTTTTTATTTGTTTTTTGTTTTTCATACAGACCCCAGCATCTGCAACATCTGACCCCCTGTGACCCCGCCTCATTGTTCTTTGATGTAATGTTTTCCTGACTGACCTGTTTGGACACCATTCACACCTTTGATTGCTGTGATTATCTCTCTGCCGAGGTGTGATAAAGGGCAGTTAGAAAGATTACTTGTAATCATCTGGCAGTATTCTCTGACTATATATGCTGTGCCTATATGCACTTCTTCACTTCACCTGACGAAGCAGCAGCGCTCCGAAAGCTTGCGATTTCAAATAAAGCTGTTGGACTATAACCTGGTGTTGTGTGACTTCTAACATATATAATACGAGCTCGGAACAGCGTTTCCTTAAATCTATTGCTCCCTGAACGAGACAATGGCTGACAAGAAGAAATCAGCTGCCAAGAAGGGCGTTATGAAAATCGTCAAAAAAGCACCTCCTAAGGGCGGGAAGAAGCGCAGAAAGTTGAGAAAGGAGAGTTACTCCATCTACATCTACAAAGTGATGGAGCAGGTTCACCCCGACACCGGCATCTCTTCCAAGGCCATGAGCATCATGAACTCGTTTTTGAACGATATTTTCGAGCGCATCGCGGGTGAGGCTTCCCGCCTGGCCCATTACAACAAGCGGCACACCATCAGCTCCCGGGAGATCCAGACCGCCGTGCGCCTCCTTCTGCCCGGGGAGCTGGCCAAGCACACCATGTCGGAAGGGACAAACGCGGTGACCAAATACACCAGCTCCAAGTAAAACTCCACGCTGTCCTGAAAGAACAAACTCCAAACACAACGGCTCTTTTAAGAGCCACCCACAATATCTCTGAAAGAGCGACATAAACGCTTCTCCCATTACACTCAAGTTACTGTAATTATTTCATTAACAAGTGTGTTTGAGAACGTTTGAAGTTCCAGCTGTAGATTTAGTTTTGTATTCTCAGATAAGCAGTTTCATTGACCGGATCGACTTTAGCGTCGCTGTTTTATTTCCCGCCCAGCAAACTACAAACACGGTCCTTGGTTGCACTTTGCTCTCAGACCCGTTTGTTTTGGGGATGAGACTCGATTTCAGTCACCTCGTTCTCTGTCAAGACCTTTTCTTTTTTTTAAAGCCAGTTGGGAGTCAATCTGTTTATTCACTGGAGGTTTGCTGCAGTGTAATAACCCAGAATGGGGTTTCTTAGAGACCAGAATGGGGGCAGTTTGAACACTCTGTCCCTCTTCGCTTCTCACAGCAGGACTCCCAGTTCTGGTTTCACTCCCGCAGCAAAGCCTGTGCAAAGGATCGATCGATAATCTGTGACTCTCACTTTTACAGAGATTGAGCTGGAATGTGTCCCGTTACAGAATCAATGGGGATTGAATCCCGCCCGTGACAAGTTGAAATTGATTCCGAAATTAATCCTGACTGTAACAGCCTGGAATTTGCATGGGGGAGATGTCATACAAAAGAAATTTTTAAAATGTTCAGAAATCGTTGGATAATAGTGAATTTATTAACTTAATTCGCTGGTATACTGGTATAGGAAAATATTGGCGGGCTGTTTGAAATTATAAAATCGTTGGCGGTCTGCCTGTTGATGACAGTTATTCTCGCTCTCTTTTCATTGGCGGGAAAAGCCGACTGTGATTGGTCACCGGAAAACACCAATGAAAGTCACCACAGCTAAAGCAATCACAAGTAGGCTGTCTTCATTCCTCCAGAAGGTATAAGAAGGGTAGATGTGGAAGGAGACTTTCATTCTTTCGCTGAACGAGTGAATTTTGGAAATGTCTCGAAGAGGAAAAACCGGCGGTAAAACTTGGGCCAAGGCCAAGTCCCGGTCATCCCGGGCTGGACTGCAGTTCCCTGTGGGCCGGGTTCACAGGCTCCTGCGAAAGGGCAACTACGCTGAGCATGTGGGTGCCGGAGCTCCGGTCTACATGGCTGCTGTGCTCGAGTATCTGACTACTGAAATCCTGGAGCTGGCCGGCAACGCGGCCCGCGACAACAAGAAGACCCGCATCATCCCCAGACACCTGCAGCTGGCCATCCGCAACGACGAGGAGCTCAACAAGCTGCTGGGAAAGGTGACCATCGCTCAGGCGGGGTGCTGCCTAATATCCAGGCGGTGCTGCTGCCCAAGAAAACCAGCACTGCCAGCCCCAAGAGCAAGTAAAGCGGACAAGGTTCATCAATCTAATAACCCAAAGGCTCTTTTCAGAGCCACCCACTGTACCTGTGAAAGGGCTGTTTACTGTTCAGTTCTATGGATCACAATTATCCCAAATCTAATTTAACATGTTAAATCTTAAATTTTCATTTGCCACAGTTTTGTCCAGTAAGTTATCGATCCATCACTCACCTGACAATCAAACACTGCCATACCATCACAGAGTGACAGATACAATAGCTATCCTGTGTTGACGAATATTCCTCACTCACATGCAGTACCTGTGACTGAGTGCTAGTGCTTTTCCTATACTCACCTGTCAATCCCACACTGACACAGTACCAGAGAGTGACAGGAAAAGTATCTAGTGTAGCCTCACCAGACATTTAAAAATGTCACATTGTACTAGACAGTGTCAGCTACAGTATCTCATTTTCCACCAGCCAATCAGACACTGACAATACAGAGGGTGACAAATGCACTTTTGTCAATCCCAGAATGACACATTGTACCAGAGTGACAGAGACAGTGCCTTTCGTATACTCCCTGTCCGTCCAAGACTGACCCACTGTACCAGACAGTGACAGATACACTATCCCATATTCAGCAGTGAATCTCACATTGGCACCTAGTACCAGAGTGACAGAGACAGTGTCTATCCCACAATCAGTGATCAACCACACTGTTCACACTAGAATCGGGTGAGCGCATCCATCTGCTTTTAATGATTGTTTGGAGTTTTCAGCTTGACCAATAAATACTTGGCAATGGTTTTAAGTTGAACATTAGCACGGTGCTGACATATTTTCTCTCCGAAATAAAATGATTTCTGATGAATAATTGTCTCTTGTTGCAGCACTCACTTTCAGCCAGGAGATGGCACCAACCTCTAATAGTTTGGAGTGTGCGGATTGTGTCCACACATCCAGACCGCTGTGTGTATGGTGCTGCCCGGGGAGCAGGCCAAGCACGGGGTGGCAAAGTACACCATCTCCAAGTAAAACTCCACAATTTACTGACAAAAGAGCCGTTGTGTTTTCTGGGTATTTAAAGAGCCACCCACAACCTATGTCTGTCTTTGTCGAATTCAATAATCTATATATATAAAGGAATCGATCTGTCTGTCTATCTCTCTGTCCTTCTGTCTGTCTGTCCTTCTGTCTGTCTGTCCTCACGTGTGCGTCTGTCCGGCTATGCGCTCGAAAGTTATAGAGCGTACCTACGCGCTCGTGACCTCCAAAGAAAGCTTACGCTTCCAGGACAGTCGTAAGCATACTTACTTTTCGGTCGGACGAAAATTGTTCGCGCCTTATGCAAGAAACCTTCAAAATTAAACTCATTATCTGCTACTTAGCATTGATTGACTGACGTCAAGGTTCCACCAATCCTGTGCCGTCACGATTGACCAATCCTACCGTACAGTCCCCTGATAGTTGGCCAATCGATATGTGTGTGTGGGCGGGACTAATCGTTTTCATCTCAGGGATCTGGCAGCCATTGTTTCACTGCCATTACTTCAGCTTCCAGCTCAAACTACTCTGCTCATCCAGCTTTGAAAAAGTTAGTATCTCTTTTATAAATAACATAAGATTTACCAAAAACGTTTTATATGTACTTTCACTTTCATCTTTCAAGTTATTAAAAGGTAGATTTGTTGCCCGGCAGCAGATTGAGAGAGGGACACAGACAGGGCCCAAAAGTCTGGGACTCGATTTAAAATGTTGCCCGGCAGCAGATTCACAGAGGGACACAGAGAGGCCCCAAAGCCTGGCACTCGATTTAAAAAGTTGCCCGGCAGCAGATTGAGAGAGGGACACAGACAGGGCCCAAAAGCCTGGGACTCGATTTAAAACCTTGCCCGGCAGCAGATTCACAGAGAGTCACAGAGAGACACAGAGAGGCCCCAAAGCCTGGGACTCGATTTAAACTGCCCGGCCCAAAACAGCCCTGGCAAAGCCGGGCTTCCCCAGCTAGTTATAAATAAAAGTCTGTCTTTCAATTTGGCGGAATGTTTAAAACTTAATATAACGTTGATCAATTGAGGCCAACAGTTAATTCTGTTAAGGAAATTGATTCCAATCAAGCGACCAATCCGAAGTAGCCTCAGGTTATAGCGGGCTCCAACAGTTAGAACTGGAGACATTACAGTCCATCCAATGACTTTACTTAAACCCTCGAATTCCATAATCCCCGACAATATCTGTGCAGGAAGCAAGCTGTGGAAGGATAATAATCTCACAAGTTGGCCTCTTGTCACAGCAGCTCCGATTAACCTATTGTGATGCTGAAAGCTCCGGTTCCCCATTGCATCATCTGTTTGATATATAAAAGTCGAATGCAAACATAGAAACATAGAAAAATAGGAGCAGGAGTAGGCCATTCGGCCCTTCGAGCCTGCTCCACCATTCAAGATGATCGTGACTGTCCCTCTATCGCAATAACATATTCCCGTTCTCTCCCCATACCCCTTGATGTGTTTAGAAATCTATCAATCTCCTTCTTTAATATATTCAGTGAATTGGCCTCCACAGCCTTCTGTGGTAGTGAATTCCGCAGGTTCACCACCCTCTGAGTGAAGAAATTTCTCCTCATTGCAGTCCTAAATGTCCTACACCGTATCCTGAGACAATGACCCATCATTCTAGACCCCCCCAGCCATGGGAAACACCCTCTCTTCATTCAGTCTGTCGAGCCCGGTTATAAAATTATAAGTTTCAATGAGATTCCCCCTCATTCTTCTAAACTCTAGTGAATACAGGCCTAGTCGACCCAATCTCTCCTCATTCGACAGTCCTGCCATCCCAGGAATCACTCTGGTGAACATTCGCTGCACTCCCTCCATGGCAAGTATATCCTTTCTTAGGTAATATTGTTTGGTGATGCCTTGGATGTTGTCGCGAAGCACTTTACGGTGGTGCTCGGCTCCGCCCTTTTCCCAGTCTGTTTCCTTATTTTGCTCTTCCAGACCAGACAATTCTTATTCAGGCATATAAAATGAATGATAAAGTCTCGCCGTCCTGGTGAATTTATGAAGCCAGCCCGGATCTGATTGAGAAAGGCAGAGTGTGAGAGAGGCTGGGAGGAGACAGAATCAGAGTGACAGACAGAGCAGAGACCGCATCATCTGAGCTTCAGCTCCGCCTCCAGCTTTCACGCTTCAGCTCCTCCCCCTTTCCCCACACAGTGGTTCAGCCGACAGGAAGGGCCCCTGCGAGCTCCCCTCCCCCAGCTGTGCCAGCGGGGGCCGTTTCCTCTGTGCTTAGCTGATGATCGTTGAACACATGAGGGAGCGGAGATATCACGGGCCCGAGTAAGCAGCACATCGCACTGGGACTGTGTCCACAGATGGGCATTGAGTCGGGGGTAAGTTCAGCGGCAGTCGGGGACTGTTTGAAAGAGGCTTAGAGGAGCAGGAACTAGTTCCAGAACATGTAGTGAGTGGGGGGAAGGGAGAGGCCAATCTGCGGCTGTGTTTGTACTGAGTTATGTAACATAGAGAAAAGTCACCTCGCTCTTACAAATCATTGCTGCTTTCTTCACCCAAATCAGAAGTGAATGTTCCTGAATCGGTTCCTGTCTCACCGTGTTTGTTGTTCTAGGACAGCAAACAGTGGAAAAACAGCCTGACTGTCAGGATGTGGGAAGTTTCACAAAGAGCTTCCATTGCAGGCAGCAGGAGAGAAGTGTGAAAGGAGACATTTCAAAACATTGTTATTTTGTTCCGGTGCGTTGACTTCTCCAGAACCGTGTTGCTGGTGATCGAGAGTTACATTGTCGCTCCGCCAGATATATCAGGACACGGGCTCTGTGGCAGTCTGTTAACTACACAGGCCCAGAACTCGCTTTCAATAGACTGAAAACAATTGTTTGTACAGACCAGGTGCCTGTGGTTATATTCCAAGAAGCGTTCCTGAAATTTATATTTCGTCCCTTGGGAATGGGAGATATAAACCTGGACTGTGCCAATCGGATGGTCCCATTCATGGTCCAGTGCTGGGTTTGGGTTGTGTCTGGATGCTGATAACTTAATATAGAACCGTCCTACACAACTGGTGTGGAGAATCTGAGTGCCGCTGTACTGCAGTGAGGACAGACAATGACACTGTTTGTATCGCGGTTGCCCCTCTACAGATATTTTTATTTATTATAAACATACATGTTAATTATAACTTTATTTTTATATTCTACCAGCACCTGTCCATATATTACAACAAATATTGTTCTCTTATTAATCTCGTATCAAAATACTTCAATGAGCCAGAATAAACATAATCTTTCCTCCACCCGGAACACAAGGAACAGTGCAGGCAGCTCCTTTTCACACACAGTAAGTACATTATCACTCACAGAGCGCAGAGACACAGAACTGTCCTCAATCCTATTATCACAGGCAGCAGAAGCAGTCAGTCCCACAGTAATCCTAATTCCTAGAGTTTCATTATAAATCCCACAGTCACTTGCAGCAGTGGAATAGATGTTGTTTCAATGTCCAAACATATCGCACTGACAGGCAGATCCATTTTCTCTCCCTTACACACACGAACAGAGAGACACTGATATGGATTCAATGCCCGCTGCTGGCTGGATAGAATCATAGAGAGTTACAGCACGGAAGGAGGCCATTTCGGCCCATCGTGTCTGCACCGGCCAACAGAGTAAAACATACACTCACATAACAGTGACCGGCAGATATGACTAAAATCCACATTTCTGTACAAGAAACTGGCAGGTTCTTATTAAAATCCACAATCACATACTGGAAACTAACAGTTAGAGAGTAACACTCACTCACAAATACCAGAAACTGGCAGATACTGAATAAAACACACATTCCCATATTGGAAACTGACAGTTAGAGAGTAACACTCACTCACAAATACCAGAAACTGGCAGATACTGAATTATACACACATTCCCGTACTAGAAAATGACAGATACAGTGTAAAACCCACACTCACATAACAGTGACCGGCAGATATGACTAAAATCCACATTTCTGTACAAGAAACTGGCAGGTTCTTATTAAAATCCACAATCACATACTGGAAACTGACAGTTAGAGAGTAACACTCACTCACAAATACCAGAAACTGGCAGACACTGATTATAACACACATTCCCATATTGGAAACTGACAGTTAGAGAGTAACACTCACTCACAAATACCAGAAACTAGCAGATACTGAATAAAACACACATTCCCATATTGGAAACTGACAGTTAGAGAGTAACACTCACTCACAAATACCAGAAACTAGCAGACACTGAATTATACACACATTCCCGTACTAGAAATTGACAGATACAGTGTCAAACCCACGCTCATATAAAAAATACAGGCAGGTGTAAACATTTACAAGCTCTTCCATAGGAGAAACTGATAGATACAGAATTAAACCCACATTCACGTACTTGAAACTGACAGGCACAGAAAAAAAAAAACTCACAAATCAGAAACTGACAGATACAGAGTCAAACCCGCACTCCCATCCCAGAGAGTGGCAACTGTAGAGTAAAATCAAGTCTCACATAAAAGACACTGACATATACAGTGTCAAACAAACACTCACACATACCAGAAACTGAGAGGTACTGATTAAAACCCACACTCACAGAACATAAATTGACAGATGCAGTGCAAAACCAAGGCTAACACACCAGAAACTGATAGGTAAAGTATAAAGTCCCCCTCAAATACGAGGAAATGAAAGTTGTACTACTCACATCTCAGAGCATGAACGATACAGAGGAAAACCACACTAACATACAAGAGAATGACAGGTACAGAGTGAAATCCATACTCACATACCAGAAACTCACAGGTATAGGTTAAAATCCACACTCCCATACCAGAAACTGACAGGTACAGAGTGAAATCCATATTCACATACCAGAAACTCACAGGTATAGGGTAAAATCCACACTCACATAACAGAAACTGACAGGTACAGCGTGAAATCCATACTCACATACCAGAAACTCACAGGTATAGGTTAAAATCCACACTCACATAACAGAAACTGACAGGTACAGAGTGAAATCCATACTCACATACCAGAAACTCACAGGTATAGGGTAAAATCCACACTCACATACCAGAAACTGACAGGTACAGAGTGAAATCCATACTCACATACCAGAAACTCACAGGTATAGGGTAAAATCCACACTCACATAACAGAAACTGACAGGTACAGAGTGAAATCCATACTCACATACCAGAAACTCACAGGTATAGGTTAAAATCCACACTCACATAACAGAAACTGACAGGTACAGAGTGAAATCCATACTCACATACCAGAAACTCACAGGTATAGGGTAAAATCCATACTCACATACCAGAGACTGACAGGTACAGAGTGAAATCCATACTCACATACCAGAAACTCGCAGGTATAGGGTAAAATCCACACTCACATACCAGAGACTGACAGGTACAGAGTGAAATCCATATTCACATGCCAGAAACTCACAGGTATAGGTTAAAATCCACACTCACATAACAGAAACTGACAGGTACAGAGTGAAATCCATACTCACATACCAGAAACTCACAGGTATAGGGTAAAATCCACACTCCCATACCAGAGACTGACAGGTACAAAGTGAAATCCATACTCACATACCAGAAACTCGCAGGTATAGGGTAAAATCCACACTCACATAACAGAAACTGACAGGTACAGAGTGAAATCCATACTCACATACCAGAAACTCGCAGTTATAGGGTAAAATCCACACTCACATACCAGAGACTGACAGGTACAGAGTGAAATCCATACTCACATACCAGAAACTCACAGGTATAGGGTAAAATCCACACTCCCATAACAGAAACTGACAGGTACAGAGTGAAATCCATACTCACATACCAGAAACTGACAGGTATAGGGTAAAATCCACACTCCCATAACAGAAACTGACAGGTACAGAGTGAAATCCATACTCACATACCAGAAACTCACAGGTATAGGGTAAAATCCACACTCACATACCAGAAACTCACAGGTACAGAGTGAAATCCACACTCACATACCAGAAACTCACAGGTATAGGGTAAAATCCACACTCACATACCAGAAACTCACAGGTACAGAGTGAAATCCACACTCACATACCAGAAACTCACAGGTATAGGGTAAAATCCACACTCACATACCAGAAACTGACAGGTACAGAGTGAAATCCATTCTCACATACCAGAAACTCACAGGTATAGGGTAAAATCCACACTCCCATAACAGAAACTGACAGGTACAGAGTGAAATCCACACTCACATACCAGAAACTCACAGGTATAGGGTAAAATCCACACTCCCATACCAGAGACTGACAGGTACAGAGTGAAATCCATACTCACATACAAGAAACTCACAGGTTCAGAGTGAAATCCACACTCACATACCAGAAACTCACAGGTATAGGGTAAAATCCACACTCACATACCAGAGACTGACAGGTACAGAGTGAAATCCATACTCACATACCAGAAACTCACAGGTATAGGGTAAAATCCACACTCCCATACCAGAGACTGACAGGTACAGAGTGAAATCCATACTCACATACCAGAAACTCACAGGTATACGGTAAAATCCACACTCACATACCAGAAACTGACAGGTACAGAGTGAAATCCATACTCACATACCAGAGACTGACAGGTACAGAGTAAAATCCACACTCACATACCAGAAACTCACAGGTACAGAGTGAAATCCACACTCACATACCAGAAACTCACAGGTATAGGGGAAAATCCACACTCCCATACCAGAAACTGACAGGTACAGAGTGAAATCCATACTCACATACCAGAAACTCACAGGTATAGGGTAAAATCCACACTCACATACCAGAGACTGACAGGTACAGAGTGAAATCCATACTCACATACCAGAAACTCACAGGTATAGGGTAAAATCCACACTCACATACCAGAGACTGACAGGTACAGAGTGAAATCCATACTCACATACCAGAAACTCACAGGTATAGGGTAAAATCCACACTCACATACCAGAGACTGACAGGTACAGAGTGAAATCCATACTCACATACCAGAAACTCACAGGTATAGGGTAAAATCCACACTCACATACCAGAAACTCACAGGTATAGGGTAAAATCCACACTCACATACCAGAAACTGAAAGAATTTAATACAGAGAAGTGGGAGGTGAGGCATTTTGGGAGCAGGAATAGAGAGAGGCAATATACACTTAATGAGACAGTTTTAAAGAGTGTGCAGGGTCAGAGGGACCTGGGAGTTAATGTGCATTGGCCCCTCTGAAGGTGGGGGGACATTTTGAGAGAGTGGTTAGCAATGCATATGGGACCTTGGGCTTCATATATAGAGGTATTGAGTACAATAGTAGAGAAGTTATGCTGAACCTTTATAAAACACTGGTTAGTCCACAACTGGAGGGCTGCATCCAGTTCTGGTCACCGCACTTTAGGAAGATTGTGAAGGGCCTTGAGAGGGTGCAGAGGAGATTTACCAGAATGGTTCTGGGGATCACGGATCTTAGCTACAAGGACAGGTTGGAGAAGCTGGATTTGTTTTCATTAGAGCAAAGGTGGATGTGATGTGATTTGATAGAGGTGTACAAGATTATGATGAATTATGACAGGCTAGACGGGGAAAGGCTGTTTCCACTAGTTGATGATACAAGGACTAGGGGAGACAGATTTAAGATTTAAGGTTTTGGAGAAGAGATACAGGGGGGATGTGACCAAAAACTTTTTTACACAGTGATTGGTGATGACCTGGAACTCGCAGCCGACAGAAGTGGTGAAAGCGGAGACACGCAATGTTTTCAAGGGGAGACTGGATAGGCGTTTCTTAATTGGACAATTTACAAATCCTGCGGGAATAATCCACTTGGGGATCTCACAAGGTGCAGGGCGTTTCTCACACAGCGAAATATTTTAATTCTACACGAAAGAGATGCAAACACTGCGCTTGCACTCTAAACAGAAGTCTGCTCCTCCCCCTCTCCCCGCACAGTGTTTAAAGCGACAGGAAGCACCATGCGGGCTCCCCTCCCCCAGCTCTGCCAGCTGGGACCGTTTCCTCTGTGCTCGGCTGATGATCGTTGAACACACCAGGGAATAAGGGAGCAAACAACAGCACATCACATTGGGTCTGTGTCCGCAGAATGGTTTTGGTTCAGGATAAATTCAGCAGCAGTCGGGAGACTGATTGAAAGAGGCAGAGTGGAACAGGAAGTAGTTCCGGAACATGGAGTGAGTGGGGGAAGGGAGAGGCCATTCTCGAGTTCTGAGACATTCTGTTAACTACTCAGGCCCTCAATTCGTTTTCAATAGATTAAAAACAATTTTTGTACAGCCCAGGTACCTGTGGTTATATTCCAGTAAGCCATCCTTGAAATTTACAGGTAGTTCCATGGGAATGGGAGATAAAAACCTGGTCTGTGCCAATAGGGTGGTCCCATTCATGGTCCGGTGCTGGCTTTGGGTTGTGTCTGGATGCTGATAACTTACTATAGAACCGTCCTACACAGCTGGTGTAGAGAATCTGAGTGCCGCTGTACTGCAGTGAGGTCAGACAATGACACTGTTAGTATCACGGTTTCTTCTCTCCAGGTACTTTACTTTATTATAAATAGACACATTAATTATAACATCACTTTTATATTCTACCCGCAGCTGTCCATAACTTATAACTAATATTGTTCTCATATTATTATTCTCGTAGCAAGATACTTCAGTGAGGCAGAATAAATGAGATAATTGCTCCAACCTGAACAAAAGGAGCATTGCAGGCAGCCCCTTCTCACACACAGTAAGTACATTATCACTCACAGAACGACAGATTGAGAATGAAACATAATCACTTCCAGTAACAGATTGATGACTGACAGATGCAGAGGAAAACCCACACCCCCACAACAGAGGTAGAAGGTCACAGAGTAAAATCCACACTCCCAGACTACACACAGACAGATAAACAGAAACTTACACTCACATACCAGATACAGACAGGTAGAGAGTGAAATCCAGTCATTCACCAGAAACTGAAAGGTACAGATACAACCCACACTTGCATCCCGGTTAATGAGAGGTCCAGAGTGAAATCCACACTCACACACTTGAATAAAACACAAATTCTGACAGAATCTGACAGTTACAGAGGAAAATCCGCATGCTCATTCCAGAGACTATATTAGCAGAAATAAATCTTCTCTCACATCACAGAGATTGAAAGCTGTAGAGTCAAACACAACCTCACACAGCAGTGACTGACAGACACAGAGTAAAATCCACATTCATGTAATAGAGGTTGACAGATACATAAAAAACCCCCACACACTGACAGATAGAGAATAAAACCACACTCACATCCCAGAGTCTGACAGATAGAGAGTAAAACTCACACGCACATCCAAGAGATGAGCAGAAATGGGGTAAAACTCACACTCATATCCGAGAGAGTGACACATAAAGACTAAAATCGACACTCCCTTACCAGGAACTGGCTGGTACTGTACTGAATAAAACCTTTACTCATATAACACAAACTGAGAGCTACAGCACAAATCCCACACAAACATACAATAATCAGACAGGTACAGAACAAAATCCACACAGATACCAGAAACTGACAGGTACAGGACAAAACCCCATTCACATACCAGAAACTGACAGGTACAGGACAGAACCCCATTCACATACCAGAAACTGACAGGTACAGGACAAAACCCCACTCACATAGCAGAAATTGACAGGTACAGGACAAAACCCCACTCACATACCAGAAACTGACATGTACAGGACAAAACCCCACTCAGATACCAGAAGCTGACAGGTACAGCGTAAAATCACACTCACATACCAGAAACTGACAGGTACAGGACAAAACCCAACTCACATACCAGAAGCTGACAGGCACAGGATAAAACGCAGTCACTTACCAGAAATTGAGAGGTACAGGATATAACCACACTCACAAACCAGAAACTGACAAGTACAGGAGGAGGGAGGCAAGGGAGGAGATTGCAGGGGCTCTGACACTAATTTTCAGAACCTCTCTGGCCACAGGGGATGTACCAGAGGACTGGAGAACAGCTAACGTAGTACCATTATTCAAGAAGGGTAGCAGGGATAATCCAGGGAATTACAGGCCAGTGAGTCTAACATCTGTGGTGGGGAAATTATTGGAAAAAATTCTGAGGGACAAAATTAATCTCCACTTGGAGAGGCAAGGATTAATCGGGGATAGTCAGCCTGGCTTTGTCAAGGGTAAATCATGTCGAACAAATCTGATCGAATTTTTCGAGGGGGTGACTAGTGGGGTGGATGAGGGAAATGCTGTGGATGTGGTTTACATGGACTTCAGTAAAGCTTTTGACAAAGTCCCGCATAGGAGACTGGTCAAGAAGGTAAGAGCCCATGGGATCCAGGGTGCCTTGGCGCATTGGATCCTAAACTGGCTGAGTGGCAGGAGGCAGAGGGTGATGGTCGAAGGTTGCTTTTGTGACTGGAAGCCTGTGTCCAGTGGGGTACCTCAGGGATCGGTGCTGGGTCCCTTATTGTTTGTGATCTACATAAATGATTTGGATGAGAATGTAAAAGGTATGATCAGTAAGTTCGCAGATGACACGAAAATTGGTGGGGTGGTAAATTGCGAGGAGGAAAGCCTCCGGCTACAGGACGATATAAACGGGTTGGTCAGATGGGCGGAAAAGTGGCAAATGGAATTTAACCCTGAAAAGTGCGAGGTGATGCATTTTGGACGGACAAATAAGGCAAGGGAATACATAATGAGTGGTAGGACCCTAGGAAGTACAGAGGGTCAGAGGGACCTTGGTGTACATGTACATAGATCCCTGAAGGCAGTGGAGCAGGTAGATAAGGTGGTTAAAAAGGCATATGGGATACTTGCCTTCATTAGCCGAGGCATAAAATATAAGAGCAGGGAGGTTATGATGGAGCTGTACAAAACGCTGGTGAGGCCACAGCTGGAGTACTGTGTGCAGTTCTGGTCGCCTCACTATAGGAAGGATGTGATTGCTTTGGAGAGGGTGCAGAGAAGATTCACCAGGATGTTACCTGGGATGGAGCGCCTCAGCTATGAAGAGAGGCTGGACAGGCTGGAGTTGTTTTCCTTGGAGCAGAGAAGGCTGAGGGGGGACCTGATTGAGGTGTACAAAATAATGAGGGGCATAGATAGGGTAGATAAAGAGGAACTTTTCCCCTTAGTGGGGGGGTCAATAACAAGGGGGCATAGATTCAGGGTAAGGGGCAGGAGATTTAGAGGGGATTTGAGGAGGAACTTTTTCACCCAGAGGGTGGTTGGAATGTGGAACTCAATGCCTGAAAGGGTGGTGGAGGCAGGATACCTCACAACATTCAAGACGCATTTGGATGATCACTTGAAATGCCATTGCATACAAGGCTATGGACCAAATGCTGGAAAATGGGATTAGACTGGACAGGGATGGATGGGCGGCGCAGACACGATGGGCCGAAGGGCCTCTTTCTGTGCTGTAAAACTCTATGACTCTATGACTCTAAAATACCACTCACATACCAGAAACTGACAGGTACAGGATATAACCACACTCACATACCAGAAACTGACAGGTACTTGATATAACCACACTCACAAACCAGAAACTGACAAGTACAGGGCAAAATACCACTCACATACCAGAAACTGACAGGTACTTGATATAACCACACTCACATACCAGAAACTGACAGGTACATAAGAACATAAGAACACAAGAAGTAGGAGCAGGAGTAGGCCATACGGCCCCTCGGGCCTGCTCTGCCATTCAATAGGATCGTGGATGATCCGAATCTAGACTCACGTCCACTTCCCTGCCCTCTCCTCGTAACCCCTAATTCCCTTATGTGCTAGGAAACTGTCTATCTCCATTTTAAATTTATTCAATGTTGCAGGTTCCACAGCTCTCTGGGGTAGCAAATTCCATAGATTTACTACCCTCGGAGTGAAGAAGTTTCTCCTCATCTCAGTTTTGAAAGCGCAGCCCCTTATTCTTAGATTATGCCCCCTAGTTCCAGTCTCACCCATCAGTGGAAACATCCTCCCCGCATCCACCCGATCAAGGCCCCTCACAATCTTATATGTTTCGATAAGATCGCCTCTCATTCTTCAGAACTCCAATGAGTAGAGTCCCAACCGACTCAACCTTTCCTCATACATCAACCCCCTCATCTCCGGAATCAACCGAGTGAAACTTCTCTGAACCACCTCGAGAGCAAGTATATCTTTTCTTAAATATGGAAACCAAAACTGCACGCAGTATTCCAGGTGTGGCCTCACCAATACCCTGTATAACTGAAGCAAGACTTCCCTGTTTTTATACCCCATCCCCCTTGCAATAAAAGCCAAGATTCCATTGGCCTTCCTGATCACCTGCTGCACCTGCATACTAACTTTTTGTGTTTCATGCACCAGGACCCCCAGATCCCTTTGTACTGTAGCACTTTGCAGTTTTTCTCCATTTAGATAATAACTTGCTCTTTGATTTTTCTGTCAAATTGCATTACCTCACACTTTCCAACAGGTACAGGACAATACCACACTCACATACCAGAAACTGACAGGTACAGGAAATAACCACACTCACATATCAGAAACTGACAAGTACGGGGCAAAATACCACTCACATACCAGAAACTGACATGTACTGGACAAAATCCCACTCACATACCAGAAACTGACAAGTACAGGGCAAAATACCACTCACATACCAGAAACTGACAAGTACAGGGCAAAACCCCATTCACATACCAGAAACTGACATGTACTGGACAAAACCCCATTCACATACCAGAAACTGACAGGTACAGGAAATAACCACACTCACATACCAGAAACTGACAGGTACTGGACAAAACCCCACTCACATACCAGAAACTGACAGGTACTGGACAAAACCCCACTCACATACCAGAAACTGACATATACGGGACAAAACCCCATTCACAAAGCAGAAACTGACATGAACATGGCAAATCCCACTAAAATACCAGAATCTGACAAGTACAGAGCAAAATCCCACTAACATTCCGGAAACTGACAGGTGCAGAGCAAAATCCCACTAACATACCAGAAACTGACAGGTACAGGACAAAATCCCACTCACATACCAGAAACTGACAGGTACAGGACAAAATTTCACTAACTTACCTGAAGCTGGCAGGTAGAGGGAAGAAACACTGACATACCAGTAACTGACAGGTACAGCACAACATCCCACTCACATACCAGAAACTGACAATACAGATTCAAATAGACACTCACATAAAAGAAACTGACAGGTACTGATTAAAACCCACTCTCACATAACATAAATTGACAAGTACAGTGCAAAACCTGGGGTAACTCACCAGAAACTGAAAGGTACAGAAAAAAATCCCCCTGAAATATGAGGAAATGAAAGTTGCAGTGTACACACTCACATCCCAGAGCATGAACGATACAGAGGAAAACCACACTTACATACCAGAGACTGACAGGTACAGAGTGAAATCCATACTCACATACCAGAAACTCACAGATATGGGGTAAAATCCACAATCACGTACCAGAGATTAAGAAATAAACAGTAAAAACCAGACTCGCATACCACAGATTGAGAGACACAGAGTAAAACTCATACTTACATAAAAGAAACTGAGAGATACAGAATGAAACATGCACTCACATATCATAAACTTACAGATACAGGGAAATAGCCAATCTCACATACCAGAAACCGGCATGGACTGATTAAAACCCACATTTCATAACCAAAACTGACAGATACAGAATAAAATCCCACTCACATAGCAGAGTCTGAATGATACAAATGAAAACACCACTCACTTAGCAGATACTGAAAGATACAGAATAAAGCCACACACACAACAAAGACTGACAGATACAAAATAAGATCCACACTCACATTCCAGAATCTGAAAGAATTTAATACAGAGACGTGTGAGGTGATGCATTTTGGCAGCAGGAACAGGGAGAGGCAATATACACTTCACGGCACAGTTTTAAAGAGTGTGCAGGGACAGAGGGACCTGGGAGTTAACGTGCATAGATCCCTCTGAAGGTGGGGGGGGGGGGACATTTTGAGAGAGTGGTTAGCAAAGCATATGGGATCTTTGGCTTCATAAATAGAGGTATTCGTACAAAAGTACAGAAGTTATGCTAAACCTTTATAAAGTGCTAGTTAGGCCACAACTGGAGTATTGCATCCAGTTCTGGTCACCACACTTTAGAAAGGATGTGAAGTCACTTGCGAGGCTGCAGAGGAGATTTACCAGAATGGTCCCCGGAATGGGGGATCTTAGCTACACGGACAGATTGGAGAAGCTGGATTTGTTTTCTTTAGAGCAAAGGAGGTTGAGGTTTGAATTGATAGATGTGTGCAAGATTATGATGGATTTCGACAGGCTAGACGGGGAAAGGCTGGTCCCACGAGTTGATGGTACAAGGACTAGGGGACACAGATTTAAGATTTAAGGTTTTGGGCAAGAGATACAGGGGGGACGTGACCAAAAACTTTTTTACGCAGCGATTGGTGAGGACCTGTTACTCGCTGCCGACGGAAGTAGTGAAAGCGGAGGCACTCAAAGTTTTCAAGGGGAGACTGGATAGGCGCTTGAGGGAAATAAACTTGCAGGGCTACGGGGATAGAGCGGGGGAATGTGACTGACTGATTGCTCTTCAGATAGCCGGCACGCACTCGATGGGCCGAATGACCTCCTTCTGTGCCGTTTTGACTCCATTAATTTATGAAAGCTAAAAACCGCATTCACACACCAGAGACTTCTAATACAAAATAAACCCACACTAACATGCTAGAGACTGAGACCTACAACATTTTACCCATTGTTCCATGCCAGAAATAGACAGGTACAGAATAAAACCCACATTCACATACCAGAAACTGAGATACAGAAAAAACCCGCGCTCACATTAATGTTCTGCGATTCCGATGGCCGGAATGAATTATTCGACTAAATTAATGCTGTTTCAGAGCGTTGTGAAATGTATTTGCAATGGCCTCCGGCATTGTCCCCTCCGACACCCCGTGCTTGGCCAGCCCCCCGGGCAGCACCAGACTCACGGCGGTCTGGATGTGTGGACACAATCCGCACACTCCAAACTATTAGAGGTTGGTGCCATCTCCTGGCTGCCAGCCTGTACTGCAACACGATAACCATTCATCAGCAACTATTTTAAATTGGAGAGAAATAACCTGAACATCTTGTTTACGTTCAGATTAAGATGCTTGCAAGTGTTCTTCGTCCTGACTAAAACTCCAAAGACCTTTGGCGAGTGATCTGTAAATACAGAGGCTTTCAATTTAAAATTAGAGCGATGGTGGTACAGTGATGAGCCCAGCTGCCCTTCCTAGCGAGCTGACTCGGGTTTGAATTCTCGGTATTATGGGGTGAGGGCTCAGTCCAAGTGGAATGAATCTCACTCTCACACACAGTACCAGAGACTGACAGATACAGAATTAATTTAACTCTCATACACTGGATCAGAGACTAATATATACCGAATGAATCCCACACTTTCATACAACACCAGAGACAGGCAGATACTGAATTAATCTAACTCTCACATATAGAATCATAGACTGACAAAGAAAGAATGAATCTCACACTCATATACAGAACCAGAAAATGATCGAGACAAAATGAATCCCAATCTGATACAGAGTATTAAAGACGTCTGACACAGAATGAATCTCACTCTCAAACATAATACCAGAAACTGACAGACACAGAATGTACCTCACTGTCACATAGAGCATCAGACACTGACTAATACAGAATCAATCCGCACTGAAACAGATTGTCAGAGACTGACAGGTGCAGGATAAATCTCACACTCACATACTGTATCAGAGACAGACACACAGAATAAATCTCACACTCACATACTGTATCAGAGACAGACACACAGAATAAATCTCACACTCACATACTGTATCAGAGACAGACACACAGAATAAATCTCACACTCACATACTGTATCAGAGACAGACACACAGAATAAATCTCACACTCACATACTGTATCAGAGACAGACACACAGAATAAATCTCACACTCACATACTGTATCAGAGACAGACACACAGAATAAATCTCACACTCACATACTGTATCAGAGACAGACACACAGAATAAATCTCACACTCACATACTGTATCAGAGACACTATTCACACCTTTGATTGCTGTGATTATCTTTCTGCCGAGGTGTAATAAAGGGCAGTTAGAAAGATTACCTGTAATCATCTGGCAGTATTCTCTGACTATATATGCTGTGTCTATATGCATTTCTCCTCTTCACCTGACGAAGGAGCAGCGCTCCGAAAGCTTGTGATTTCAAATAAAGCTGTTGGACTATAACCTGGTGTTGTGTGACTTCCTACATTTGTATGAGAGACAGACACACAGAATAAATCTCACACTTACATACAGTACCAGACAGTGACAGACAGAATTAAACTGACATTCACATACAGTATCAGAGATGACAGATACTCAGCATGAATCTCACACTCTCATACATAGAAACTTAGATTTTGGAGCAGGAGTAGGCCATTTGGCCCCTCGAGCCCGCTCCGCCATTTAATGAGATCATGGCTAATCATCCAAATTCAGTACCCTGTCTCTGCTTTCTCCCATATCCCTTGATCCCTTTAGCCTCAAGAAATATATCCAACTCCTTCTTGAATATATTTAATGAATTGGCCTCAACTGCCCTGTGTGGCAGAGAATTCCACAGGTTCACAAGCTCAATCCCTCCTCAGCTCAGTCCTAAATGGCTTACCCCTTATCCTTAGACTGTGAACCCTGATTCTGAACTCCCTGCCATCGGGAAAATCCTTCCTGCATCTAGTCTGTCGAGTCCTGTTAGAATTTTATGAGCTACAATGAGATCCCCTCTCATTCTTCTAAACACTAGCGAATATAAGTCAAATCGACGCAATCTCTCCTCATACAGTAAAAGATAATGCCAGAGACACAATTAATCTAAATCTCGCATACAGTATCAGTGACTGACAAGTACAGAATAAATCCGAAACTCACATGCCATACCAGGAACTGACAGATATAGAATAAATCTCAAACTCACATACAGTATCACAGATTGGCAGAGAAAGAGAATGAATCTCACACTGACACAGATTATCAGACGGTGACAGACCCAGAATTAATACACACTCGTACACAGTACCAGCAAAGGATAGAGACAAAGTGAACCCCACATTAAAGACAGATTGGTGCAAAATGAATCTCACTCTCACATACAGTACCAGAGATTGACAGATATATAATACACTAGCACACACATACAGAACAGAGACTGACAGACAGTGCATCAGAGGGCCTGGCAGATACAGAATGAGGCCACAATTACATGCAGTACAATTGATTTACATGTAGATTTAGTCCCACACCCACATACAGTACCAGGTACGAGCAGAAATGGAATGAATCTCAAACTAACATCAAGTAGCAGAGACTGATAGATGCAGTACGATTCCCACTTTCATAATCCGAGTGAGTAGCAGATTCATGCAGAATTTTTCGCTGAAAGACAGTACAAGAGACAGACTGATTCCGAACTAATTGGACACTAACATACAGTACCAGAGACTGACAGATCCAGAATGACTCACACACTCACAATCTGTACCAGAGACTGACAGATCCAGAATGACTCACACACTCACAATCAGTACCAGAGACTGACAGATACAGAATGACTCACACACTCACAATCAGTACCAGAGACTGACAGATCCAGAATGACTCCCACACTCACAATCAGTAACAGAGACTGACAGATACAGAATGACTCACACACTCACAATCAGTACCAGAGACTGACAGATACAGAATGAGTCCCACACTCACAATCAGTACCAGAGACTGACAGATCCAGAATGACTCACACACTCACAATCAGTACCAGAGACTGACAGATACAGAATGACTCACACACTCACAATCAGTACCAGAGACTGACAGATCCAGAATGACTCACACACTCACAATCAGTACCAGAGACTGACAGATACAGAATGAGTCCCACACTCACAATCAGTACCAGAGACTGACAGATACAAAATGACTCACACACTCACAATCAGTACCAGAGACTGACAGATCCAGAATGACTCACACACTCAAAATCAGTACCAGAGACTGACAGATCCAGAATGACTCACACACTCAAAGTCAGTACCAGAGACTGACAGATCCAGAATGAGTCCCACACTCACAATCAGTAGCAGAGACTGACAGATACACAATGAGTCCCACACTCACAATCAGTACCAGAGACTGACAGATACAGAATGAGTCCCACACTCACAATCAGTACCAGAGACTGACAGATACAGAATGAGTCCCACACTCACAATCAGTACCAGAGACTGCCAGATCCAGAATGACTCACACACTCACAATCAGTACCAGAGACTGACAGATACAGAATGACTCACACACTCACAATCAGTAGCAGAGACTGACAGATACAGAATGACTCACACACTCACAATCAGTACCAGTGATGGACAGATGTAGAATGAATCTCAGACTTGCACACTGTCCTAGTGACAAGCAGATGTAGAATGAATCTCAGACTCACACTCTACCAGAAAATGACAGATTCAGAATCAATACCAACACTGAAACACGGTACAAGATAGAATCCCACCCTGACACTTAGTCATAATCATAGAGTCATAGAGTTATACAGCACAGAAAGAGGCCCTTCGGCCCATCGTGTCCGCACCAGCCATCAAGCACTGTCTATTCTATCGCTGATTCTTCATCGTCGCTGGGTCAAAATCCTGGAACTCCCTCCCTAACAGCACTGTGGGAGTACCTTCACCGCACGGACTGCAGCGGTTCAAGAACCTGTCTCACCAAAAACTTCTCAAAGGGCAATAAGGGATGGGCAATAAATGCTGGCCTTGCCAGCGATGCCCACATCCCATGAACGAATAAAAAAAAAGTGACGGACAGGAAACTAAAGGATTCCACACACACATACCGTAACAGAGACTGAGATTGAGAATGATTCCTACATTTACATAAATCAATTCAATTTCAATTTCAATTTTATTTGTCACAAAGCAAAATACAAAAAGTGAAATCCAGTCAGTGAAATGTTTTTTTCTTAACGAGCCAAGTGCACCAATCAGCAAAGGACACTTAGCTGCCTGGGACGCACGGAGCCAGCAAGGACGGCAGAGACTGAGTGATACAGAAATATCCCCCCACACACACAGTATTAGAGATTGGCAGATGCAGAACTAAAGTGGCGGAGACCACACCGCAATGCGTGAATATAGTGCACAAATTGGAGGAAGTCTATCTAAATGGCTGTCCCGTCCGGAAGGAGTGTTTGCGGCCCTGGAAAATGGTCTGGGAAATGGTGAATGGGCAGATGTCACACACGCACTTGCAGGGGGCGTGCTGGTGGCAAACACTCAATCTGATTGGATACATAAACAAGCCAATCAGAGATATGCAGAAGAATGGAAATTGACATCATTCCTAACCAGCCAATCACAATCATTCCCTTCACCCATCCCTCATTAGCATAGGACTGTGGGGTTGCCTATATATTCCGAGCGCGGAGCGGGTTTGACTCATTTTGTTGCTGAAATCGAGCTTAAGAATGGTGGACGAAAAGAAGACAGCTGCTAAGAAGGGCGCCAAAAAAACCGTCACTAAACCGGCAGCGAAGGGCGGCAAGAAGCGCAGAAGGTCGAGGAAGGAGAGTTACTCCATCTACATCTACAAAGTGATGAAGCAGGTTCACCCTGACACTGGCATCTCCTCCAAGGCCATGGGCATCATGAACTCGTTTGTGAACGATATTTTCCCGCCTGGCTCATTACAACAAGCGGCACACCATCAGCTCCCGGGAGATCCAGACCGCCGTGCGCCTGCTGCTGCCCGGGGAGCTGGCCAAGCACGCCGTGTCGGAAAGGACAAAGGCGGGGAGCAAATACACCAGCTCCAAGTAAAACTCCACGCTGTCCTGGAAGAAGAAACTCCAAACACAACGGCTCTTTTAAGAGCCACCCACTATCTCTCTGAAAGAGCTACACAAACTCATCTCCCTTTAGGCTCAATTTACTGTAATTATTTCCTTAAGGAATGTGTTTGAGAACGTTTGATGTTCCAGCTGTAGATTTAGTTTTGAATCTTCAGATAAGCAGTTTCACTGGCCGGATCGACCTTAGTGTCGCTGTTGTATTACCCGTCCCGTAAACTACAAACACGGTCCCTGATCGCTCTTTCCCTTTGATCTCAGACCCGTTCACTTGCAGCGCCTTCCGACGAATTAAAAGCTTGTTTTCGAGATGAGAATCGGATTTCAGTCACCTCAATCTCTGTAAAAACATTTTCATTTTTTTTCAATGCCAGTTGTGGTCAATCATTTTATTAACCCGAGAATTCCTGCAGTGTAACAACCCAGAATGGGGTTTCTTAGAGACCAGAATGTGGGCAGTTTGAACACTCTGTCCCTCTCTTCTCACAGCAGGACTCCTAGTTCTGGTTTCACTCCCGCAGCAGCGCCTGTGCAAAGGATCGATCGATAATCTGTGAATCCTCACTTTTACAAAATTTGAGCTGGAATGTGTCCCGTTACAGAATCAATGGGGAATTAATCCCGCCCGTGAAAGTGCGATATTCAACCCGAAATTAATCCTGATTGTAACAGCCTGGGCTTTGCAAGGGAGAGATGAAATAAGATAAAATGAATTTTTTTTTAAATGCTGAAAACTTTGGCTAATGGTGTATTATTAACTTAATTCGCTCGTTTAGGAAAATAATTGGCGGGCTTTTCGAATTTTAAAAATGGTTGGCGGTCTGACTGTTGGGGACAGTTTTTTCCACACACTTATCATTTTTGGGAAAAACAGACTGTGATTGGTCACCGGAAAACACCAATGAAATTCACCACAGAGAGACCAATCACAAGTACGCTCTCTGCATTCCTCCAGAAGGGCAGATGTGGGAGGAGACTTTCATTCTTTCTCTGACCGTGTTGGTTTTGGAAATGTCTGGCAGAGGAAAAACCGGCGGTAAAGCTCAGGCCAAGGCCAAGTCCCGGTCATCCCGGGCCGGACTGCAGTTCCCTGTGGGTCGTGTTCACAGGCTCCTCCGAAAGGGCAACTACGCTGAGCGTGTGGGTGCCGGAGCCCCGGTCTACATGGCTTCTGTGCTCGAGCATCTGACCGCTGAAATTCTGGAGCTGGCCGGCAACGCGGCCCGCGACAACAAGAAGACCCGCATCATCCCCAGACACCTGCAGCTGGCCGTCCGCAACGACGAGGAGCTCAATAGGCTGTTGGGAGGGGTGACCATCGCTCAGGGCGGGGTGCTGCCTAATATCCAGGCGGTGCTGCTGCCCAAGAAAACCAGCACTGCCAGCTCCAGGAGCAAGTAAAGCGGACAAGATTCAATCTAATAACCCAAAGGCTCTTCTCAGAGCCACCCACAGTTTCCAGGAAAGGGCTCGTTCCTGTTCTATGGGTCACAATTATCTGAGATCTAATTTACCGTGTTAAATCTTAAATTCTACATTGAAATTCACAGATTTGCCCATTAAGTTATCTATCCACCACTCACCTGACAATCAGACGCTGCCACACAGTAACAGAGTGACTGATACAATTGTTATCCTGTATGAACGAACACTCCGTCACTCACATGCAGTACCAGTGAGTGAGCGCTAGTGCTTTTCCTATATTCACCTGTCAATCCCACACTGATACAGTACCAGTGAGTGACAGATAAAGTTTCTAGTGTAGCCTCACCAGACAATTAAAAATGTCACATTGTACTAGACAGTGTCAGATACAGTATCGATCGTTTTTCACCAGCCAATCTGCCACTGACAATACAGGCAGTGACAGAGGCGTTGTCTATCATAGGCACATTTGTAAATCCCACTGCCACACTGTACAAGAGAGTGACAGATATAGTATCCCATATTCAGCAGTGAATCTCACATTAGCATCTAGTACCAGAGTGACAGAGGCAGTGTCTATCCCACAATCAATGATCAACCACACTGTTCACACTGGAATCGGGTGAGCGCGTCCATCTGCTTTTAATGGTTGTTTGGAGTTTTCAGCTGGACCAATAAACTATTTGGCAATGGATTTAAGCTGAACATAAACACGGTGCTGAAGTATTTTCTCCCTAAATTAATATGGTTTCTGCTGAATTAATGGCCCAGTAATTCCTGTCACAACTCGTGAGTAAGGACATAAGGACATAAGAAAAAGCAGCAGGAGTTGGCCAATCGGCCCCTCGAGCCTGCTCCGCCATTCAATAAGATCATGGCTGATCTGATCCTAACCGCCAATCCACTATCACAGAACCATCTCCTGAATCTAACAGAATTAGACACACGAAATAGGAGCAGGATCAGGCTACACAGCCCCTGGGCCCGCTCCGCTACCCACAGGGCCATGTTCGATCTGAACCTAGACTCATGTCCAAATTCCTGCCCGCTCCCTGTAACCCTTAATTCCCTTTACTTCTAGGAAACTGTCTATTTCTGTTTTAAATTTATGTAATGATGCAGCTTCTACAGCTTTTTGGGGCAGCATATTCCATGGACCTACCACCCTCTGAGTGAAGTAGTTCCTCCTCATCTCAGTTTTGAAAGAGCAGCCCCTTATTCTAAGACTATGCCCCCTAGTTCTAGTTTCACCCATCATCGGGAACATCTGCCCTGCATCCACCCGATCCAACCCCTTCACAATCTTATATGTTTCAATAAGATCGCCTCTCATTCTTCTGAAATCCAATGAGTAGAGTCCCAATCTGCTCAACCTCTCCTCATATGTCCATCACCTCATCCCCGGGATTAACCGAGTGAACCTTCTTTGTACTGACTCGAGAGCAAGTATGTCCTTTCTTAAGTATGGACACCAAAACTGTACGCACTATTCCAGGTGCGGTCTCACCAATACCTTGTACAACTGAAGCAATACCTCCCTATTTTTACATTCTATCCCCCTAGCAATGAAAGCCAACATTCCATTGGCCTTCTTAATCACTTGCTGCACCTGCATACTAACCTATTGAGTTTCGTGCACCAGGACCCCCAGATCCCTTTGGACTTCAGTACTTTCCAGTTTCTTGCCATTAAGATAATAATCGATCTACGATTTTTCCTGCCAAAGTGCATAACCTCACACTTTCCAGTATTGTATTCCAGCTGCCAAATCTCTGCCCACTTACTTAGCCTGTCTATGTCGCCTTGAAGGTTTTTTATATCCTCCTCACTCACTACTTTCCCCCCCATCTTAGTATCATCTGCAAACTTTGATATATTACACTCGGTCCCCTCCTCCAAATCGTTAATATAGATTGTAAAGAGTTGGGGTCCCAGCACTGACCCCTGCGGAACACCACTAGTTACTGATTGCCAGTTTGAGAATGAACCATTTATCCCAACTCTCTGCCTTCTGATAGATAGCCAATCCTCTATCCATGCCAGAATATTACCCCCAATCACGTGATTTTTTATCTTAAGCAATAATCTTTTGTGTGGCACCTTGTCAAATGCCATTTCGAATTCTAAATACACTACGTCCACTGGTTCCCCTTTATCCACCCTATACGTTACTTCCTCAAAGAACTCCAGCAAATTTGTCAAACATGACTTCCCCTTCATAAAACCATGCTGACTTTGTCCTATTAAATTATGATTATCCAAATGTCCTGTTACTGCCTCCTTAATAATGGACTCCAAAATTTTACCTACCACAGATGTTAGGCTAACCGTTCTATAGTTTCCAGCCTTCTGACTACTGCCCTTTTTAAATAAGGGTGTTACATTAGCAGTTTTCCAGTCTGCCGGGACAATTGCTGAGTCCAGGGAGTTTTGGAAAAATATTACCAATGCATCCACAATCCCTACCGCCACTTCCCTCAAGGCCCTAGGATGTAAGCCATCAGGTCCAGGTGATTTATCCGCCTTGAGTCCCATTATTTTACCGAGTACCAATTCCTTCGTGATTTTGATCGTGTTTAGCTCCTCCCCCGCTTTAGCCCCCTGTTTGTCCAGTGTTGGGATATTCTTAGTGTCATCTACTGTAAAGACTGATGTAAAATATTCATTCAGTGTTTTTGCCATCTCCATATTTCCCACCATTAATTTCCTGGTCTCATCCTCTAAGGGACCAACATTTAGTTTAGCCACCCTTTTTCTTTTTATATAACTATAAAAACTCTTACTATCTGTTTTTATATTTTTTGCTAATTTACTTTCATAATCTATCTTCCCTTTCTTAATCAATTTTTTTGTTATTTTTTGCTGTCTTTTAAAGTTTTCCCAATCCTCTATCCTCCAACTAGATTTGGCTGCCTTATATGCCCTTGTTTTTAGTCGAATGCTATCCTTAATTTCTTTACTTAGCCACGGATGGCTGTCTTTTCTTTTACACCCTTTTCTTCTCAGTGGAATATATATTTTTTGGAAGTTGGAAAATAACTCCTTAAATGTACACCACTGGTCATGTATCGTCTTACCCTTTAATCTATTTTCCCAATCCACACTACTCAATTCCGCTCTCATACCTTCATAGTCTCCTTTATTCAAGCTTAGCATGCTTGTTTGAGATCCAACCTTCTCACCCTCTAATTGAATATGGAATTCAACCATGTTATGGTCACTCATTCCAAGGGGATCCTTTACTAGGACATTTTTTATTAATCCTGTCTCGTTACACAGGACCAGATCTAAGGTTGCCTGCCCCCTGGTCGGTTCAGTTACATACTGCTCAAGAAACCCATCCCTAATACACTCAATGAACTCATCCTCAAGGTAGCCCTGCCCAATTTGATTTGTCCAATTAATATGATCGTTAAATCCCCCATAATTATAGATGTTCCCTTATTACAAGCCTTAACTATTTCCTGATTGATACTCCGTCCAACAGAGTTGCCACAGTTCGGAGGCCTATAGACTACGCCCACTAGTGCTTTTTTCCCCTTATTATTCCTTACCTCCACCCAAACTGTTTCATTGTCCTGACCTTTTGACCCAATATCATTTCTCTGTATTACAGTGATTTCTTCCTTTATTAACATAGCCACCCCACCTCCCCTTCTTTCCTGCCTGTCCTTCCTGATCGTTAAATAACCTGGTATGTTTAATTCCCAGGCATTGTCACCCTGCAGCCATGTTTCTGTAACGGCCACAAGATCAAACCCATATGTAGTTATTTGTGCCATTAACTCATCTATTTTGTTATGAATGCTATGTGCTTTCAGATAGAGAACTTTCAAAGATGTTTTGTGACACTTAGTTCCTGCTTTTGCCCTTTTTATTACTTTACCTTTTACTCCATACCTTCTGCCCCTTCCTGACACGCTCTGGTTCTTAATTTCCCCACTGCTACCTTGTCCATGACCTTCTCTGTTGTCATTTTTATTATTTGCTCTCTAGGAACCTCCCCCCCACTAGTTAGATTAAAGCCCTCTCTACAGCCCTAGTTATATGATCCGCCAGGACTCTAGTCCCAGCACTGGCCAAGTGAAGACCGTCCCAACGGAACAGCTCCCTCCTGCCCCAGTACTGGTGCCAGTGTCCCAGGAAGCAAAACCCATTTCCCCCGCACCAGTCTTTGAGCCACGCATTTAACTCTCTAATTTTATTTGTCCTAGCCAAATTCGCTCGTGGCTCAGGTAATAATCCAGAGATTATTACCCTTGTGGTTCTGCTTTTTAATTTGGCCCCTAGCTGCTCAAACTCCCTCAGCAGAACCACCTTCCTTGTCCTATCTATGTCGTTGGTACCAACATGGACCACGACAACTGGATCCTCCCCCTCCCACTCCAAGTTTCTCTCCAGTCCAGAGATGTCTTTAACCCTGGCACCGGGCAGGCAACACAGCCTTCGGTACTCTCGCTCTCGGCTGCAGAGAACTCTATCTATCCCCCTAACGATACTATCCCCTACCACTACAACATTTCCTTTAACTCCCCCCACTTGAATGGCCCCCCGCTCCACGGTGCTGTGGCCAGGTTCTTCATCCTCCCCGCAGTCCCTGTTCCCATCCTCACAGGGAGTAAGAGCCTCGAACCTATTGGACAAGTGCAAGGGCTGCGGCTCCTCCAAAACTATCTCCTGGATCCCCGTACCTGCCTCACTTCTAGTCACACCATCCTGACCCTGACCCCTGACGGGGTACTCACGCGTGTGCCAGGAGGAATTGTCGGTTTTCAGCATGCACAGCGCATGCGCTGAAAACCGGCATTTCCTGTCCTCTGACCCAAGGGGTTAAGAGGCTGAACGCATGCGCAGTATCGGGCAGCGCGTGCGACTTGGATTTCCTGTATTTTTACAGATTTGCGCATGTGTAAAGGGCTCCGGTTTTTACGCATTGAAAAACCACACGTAAGTACTTAGTTTTACAGGTAAGTGGTCTTTTAGTAGAATTTAGATTTTTTTTTTCCACAGGTTTATTATTTTTACAGAATCTACAGTAAGGTAAGTATAGTTTTAGACCCTATTTTTTAAAAATTTATTTTTTTCAGAAATTTGATTAATTGTTTAAAATAGTTTTTAAAGTTATTCATAGTTAATTTAATTATTGGGATGCTTTTTAAAATTTTAGTTAAAGTTTAAATAGTGTTTTGGGGTGCAGTACTTTTCATGAGTTTGACAGTCTTTACTATCAAACTTATGAATGAAGTTTCCCCTCCCCTGATTGGCTGAACAGTGCTCACCTGATCCCAGCCGGCACATCGCACTAACTACGCCGCTGGGTCAGGTTAGCACAGCGCGCCGGGATCAGAACCTGGCCACTGACAGGAAATCCACTGCGGGCCAGATTTCAGATGTCGGCGCGCAGGGTGAGCGCACATCGGGGGCTTGCACGCGCGGCAAGCCCCTGACAGGAATTACTGGGCCATTGTCTCTTGTTGCAGCACTCACTCTCAGCCAATAGATGGCAGAGACCTCTAATAGTGTGGAGATTGCGGATTGTGTCCACACATCCAGACCGCCGTGAGTCTGGTGCTGTCCGGGGAGCTGGCCAAGCATGGGGTGACCAAATACCTCAGCTCCAAGTAAAACACTACAATTTACTGACAGAAATATAGAAATCACAACTGCTCCTTTAAGAGCCACCCACAGACTCTCTGAAGGAGCCACCAGTTTACTGCACTGATTTCGTCAGTTTATTCATTCCGGCTAACGTCCTGTCAATCTGGTGAGGAAATTATCAGAACAATAGTATAACTGCTCCAAATTAATGTCTGTCTCGGTTGAATTTTATAATTATAAATAAATGTCTTTCATTTTTAAATTTGGTGGAATGTTTCTAACTTTATTTTAAAATTGATCAATAGAGGCCAATAGTTAGTTCTGTTAAGGAAATGGAATTCCAATCAAGCGACCAATCCGAAGTAGCCTTAGGATAGAGCGGGCACCGACAGTGAGAACTGGAATCTTTACAATCTATATTAGCGATTTGGAGGAGGGGACCAAGTGCAACATATCCAAGTTTGCCGACGATACAAAGATGGGAGGGAAAGCAGTGAGTGAGGAGGACATAAAAAACCTGCAAAAGGACATAGACAGGCTAAGTGAGTGGGCAGAAATTTGGCAGATGGAACATATTGTTGGAAAGTGTGAGGTTATGCACTTTGGCAGAAAAAATCAAAGAGCAAGTTAACATCTAAATGGAGAGAAACTGCAAAGTGCTACAGTACAAAGGGATCTGGGGGTCCTGGTGCATGAAACACAGAAGGTTAGTATGCAGGTACAGCAGGTGATCAGGAAGGCCAATGGAATCTTGGCTTTTATTGCAAGTGGGATGGAGTATAAAAGCAGGGAAGTCTTGCTTCAGTTATACAGGGTACTGGTGAGGCCACACCTGGAATACTGCATACAGTTTTGCTTTCTGTGATAAATCCATTAAATGCAACAAGGACTCAAAGAGACAATATCATAGAATTAACACGAGTACTTTATTAACAACTGGGAAACACGTATACAGACAGCCTGCATCAGCATCCTGGCATTCCACCTTGTGCTGACCTAACAGGAAGCAAACCTCTGACCTTAGTAGCAGCATTGGCTACAGCACCACCTGGTGGATAACCTTAATCATAACATCCCAGATTACTATATCCCTCCCCCCTTAACATTTCAGTGTGAATTTCTTAACAAACAACCATTCCTGAGGGTCACATAAGGAGTCTCCATTCATCACGTTCCATACTTGACGAATCTAACAGTTCAGTATCAATCTCTCTGGTGGCTTGCGAGCCCTTTGTGAACATCTAACAGTAAAGTACCTGCTTGTTTGTGGTGAAGCCACCAGCTGCTCCTGAGCAGTGCTCAGTGTATCTGACTCTGCAACCATGGTTTCCTCTTGACGGATAGGTTCCTGTGGAATTATCTCTGTCCCTGGTGGTGGCACCACAGATGCACTTGGATAACTGGGGGCAACCCTGTCTTCAGTCGTTGTATCTGTAACCTTCAATTCAATTTCCCCTTGTCTAGGAAGTATGTGATCTACATGTCTGCGTATCTACCATCTCCCAACAAAACCTTGTATGATACTGGACCTGTCATTGAGTCTATGAAGCCAGGAATCCACTTTGGTCCAGAACTGAAATTCTTGGTAAGGATCGCATCTGCTTCTCCAAAACTTCGGCTCTTTGTTCTTTGGTCATGGTTCTCTTTTTGTTTGTTTTGTCTGTTTTCCATTTTCCTTTTTAGGTCTGGGTGGACAAGGTCAAGAGTGGCGCGTAGTCTATGACCTCATAACATCTCAGCAGGAGAGAGTCCTGTGGTGGATTGAGGTGTTATTCTGTAGCTGAACAGGACCCATGACACTTTGGCTGCTGAACTCCCTTTTGCACTTTTTTTCATCATCTCCTTCAATGTTTGTACGGCTCTCTCCGCAAGTCCATTCGAGGACGGATGATATGGAGCTGAGGTCACCTGCACTATGACATTTTTTCCCCAAGAACTCTTTTGTCTCTGTACTCACAAAACAAGTGGCATTGTCACTCACCATGATCTCCGGTCGCCCTTGATTACTATAGCTCCAACGCAGGCAGTCTATAGTAGTCGTGGCGGAAGCAGAATTTACAGGATAAACATCCATCCATTTGGAATGTGCATCAATCATTATGAGGAACACCTTCCCCATGAATGGACTCGCATAATCTAAGTGCAATCTTCTCCATGGTTTATCCAGCCACACCCAGGGGTGGAGAGGAGCTACTGCTGGTGCCTTCCAATGTTCCTGACAAGTGCTGCATGTCTTGACTAGATTTTCTATCTCCTCATCTAGCTTTGGCCACCACAAGTAGCTCCTAGCCTAGGCTTACATACGCGAGACCCCAGGATGACACTAGGATAGACTGTCATGCTGGCCATGGAATAATCACTTGTGCTCCCCACAACACGCAACCATCCTGCACACTCAGCTCTGTTTTCCTGACACTGTAGGGTGTGAAGTCAGCCCCTTCCAGATGCTGTGGCCATCCCCTCACCACATTTTCTCGAACTCTAGACAGCACTGGATCTTTACCTGTCCATGTTCTTACTTGCCCTGCAGTCACAAGTGCCGTGTTCGTGTCCTCCAACATCAAAACTCTGACCTCTGGAGCTGCATGGATAGGTGTGCCTGGCAGTGGAAGACGGCTCAAGGCATCTGCATTCCCATGGTGCTTGCCCGCCTTGTAGACGATGACATACACATATGCCCTCAACGTCACTGCCCAACTCTGGATCCGGGGTGACACCATCTGTGGAACTGCTTTCATTTCGTTGGAAAGAGAGAGAAGAGGTTTATGATCGGTGCATATTTTGAACTTCCTGCCATATATGCACTTGTGGAACCTCTGTAACCTAAATATTACTGCTAACCCCTCTTTGTCTAACTGGGAATAGTTTTTTTCCGCTGGTGTTAGAGTTCGGGAGATAAACCCTATTGGTCTTTCAGTTCCATCTTCCGTGCAGTGTGAAAGAACTGCCCCCACCCCTTAAGGTGAAGCATCACAAGAGAGAATAATGTCTTTCTCTGCATTGTAGTGAACCAGCACATCCGACGACAGCATCAATTTCTTGGACTGTTCAAATGAAACCCCCTGCTCCTCTCCCCACTGCCACTGTGTCTCCTTGCGCAGTAGTTTGTGAAGAGGTGCTAACACAGTTGAAAAGTTTGGTAAAAATCTCTTATAATAGTTCAGGAGTCCCAGGTAAGCTTTTAACACAGCCATATTTGTAGGAGCGGGGGCGTCCTGCAGTGCTTGTACCTTGTCCTTGAGTGGATGGAGCCCGGTGGCATCCACTCTGTGTCCCAGGAACACTGCCTCAATCCCCAGGAAAGTGCACTTACTCCTCTTCAGCCGGAACCCTGCCCTCTCCAATCTCTGTAGTTCCTCTCTCAGAGTGCTCAGATGCTCCTGGTCGGTTCTTCCCTTCACCAGAATGTCATCCAGATAGATGGAAACATGTGGAATCCCTTGCAGTACACCTTCGATTGTCCTCTGGAAGATAGCTGGACTAGATGAGACACCAAACGGTAAGCGGTTATATGTAAACAAACCCTTGTGTGTATTTATGGTGACATATGTAGGGCTGGATTTTGCTAGGGCCGGGGAGGCGGGATTGGAGGCGTGTGGGGGATAAAAATCGCAAAACTGGCGTGCGGGCCCAAACCCGCCTCCATCCCGCCTCCACACAATTTTCCTAAATTCGTGTCTGCTGGTCCCGAATCCAATGCACAAGGCCGTTTGCCGACCCCAACTCGGTTCCCCAAGCGGGAATGCAGCACCCCAAGCCCCGGTAAGGCGGCCGAATACATTCCATTCCAGACTTCCGTCCCCAATGTGAATGCCAAGTATTCAGTTAATCAGTTGCCCTTTTGGTTTATCATTTGCTACCTTGACAACTCATTAACCAGTGCTTCAGAAACTGCACAAGGCCAGTTGACGACCCCAACTCGGTTCCCCAAGCGGGAATGCAGCACCACAAACCCCGGTAAGGTGGCCGAATACATTCCCATAGGACTTCCATCCCCATGTATTCAGTTAATGAGTTGCCCTTTTGGTTTATCATTTGTCGCTCTGACTTTTGGTTAACCAGTTGTCGATGTACAAATTTCAGTTAATGAGTTGCCCTTTTGGTTTATCATTTGCTACCTTGACAACTCATAAACCAGTGTTTCAGATAATGCACAAGGCCATTTGACGACCCCAACTCGGTTCCCCAAGCGGGAAAGGAGCACCCCAAGCCCCGGTAAGGTGGCCGAATACATTCCCATAGGACTTCCTTCCCCAATGTGAATGCCATGTATTCAGTTAATGAGTTGCCCTTTAGGTTTATCATTTGTTACCTTGACAACTCATTAACCAGTGTTTCAGGCAATGCACAAGGCCATTTGACAGCTACACAAGCCCGGTACTGGTCTGTGCGGCCCCGCCACTCCGTTCGGCTGCCGTTGACCCGGACCGGATCGGACTTTCCCTCCCGAAGTTCTCCGCGATAAGCTGCCGGTGACCGGCGGCCCGTTAGCCGCTGCGGGACGGCGACACTTTCCCGAACTCGCCCGGGGCCAGTTCGGCAATATAGTGTGCGCCGGAGCCGGGGCTTTCCAACGAGCCATCCCCGAACGAAATCGGACACGGGAGTCGGGAACGACAGGCGTTCGACTGGTGCCGGGCAATCGGGTCCAAATGCCCGCCTTTTTAAGAAATGAAAACCCCAGGCTCGATTCGGAGGGACGGGCACCCGGCTTCCAGGTGTCGGACCGACTCCGTTCAGATACCGTTCGATGCCCCTTGCCCCTGGCTTGCTCTGACAGCCGGCGCCTGCAGGCCGCCCCCTGCCCCGCCGCCTCAGTGGTCGGAAAGTGGTCTCCAGCCAACGGCTGTACCTCGGCCGGGGAAAGGGGCAGCTACACACGCAAGGTACTGATCTGTGCGGGCCGGCGACCCCGTTCGGCTGCCATTGATCCGGGCCGGATCGGACTTTCCCTCCCGAAGGTATCGCCAATAAGCTGCCGGTGACCGGCGGCCCGTTAGCCGCTGCGGGACGGCGACACTTTCCCGAACTTGTCGGGATCCAGTCCGATAATATAGTGTTCGCCAGCGCCGGGGCTTTCCAAAGAGCCCTCCCTGACCGAAATCGGATACGGGAGTCCGGAGCGAAAGGCGTTCGACTGCCGGCCGGCCAAACTCAGGCAATCTCCCGCCGTTGCGGGCCCGCTCCCGGACAACCGGGTCCAAATGCCCGCTAAGTTATACGCACGAAAACCCCGGGCTCGATTCGGAGCGTCGGGCACCCGGCTTCCCGGTGTCGCGCCGACTCCGTTCAGATACCGTTGGATGCCCCTTGCCCCTGGCTTGCTCTGGCAGCCGGTGCGTGCAGGCCGCCCACTGCCCCGCCGTCTCAGTGGTCGGAAAGCGGTCACCAGCCAACGGCTGTACCTCGGCCGGGGAAAGGGGCAGCTACACAAGCCCGGTACTGCTCTGTGCGGACCCCCCACCCGGTTCAGCTGCCGTTGATCAGGACCGGATCGGACTTTCCTTCCCGAAGTTATTCCCGATAAGCTGCCGCTGACCGACGGCACGGCAGCCGGTAAGGGACTGCGACACTTTCCCGAACTTGCCGGGGTCCAGTTCGATGATATAGTGTGCGCCAGCGCAGGGGCTTTCCAACGAGCCCCCCCTGACCGAAATCGGACACGGGAGTCCGGAGCGAAAGGCGTTCGACTGCCGGCCGGCCAAACTCAGGCAATCTCCCGCCGTTGCGGACCCGCTCCCGGACAACCGGGTCCAAATGCCCGCCGAGTTATACGAACGAAAACCCCGGGCTCGATTCGGAGCGTCGGGCACCCGGCTTCCCGGTGTCGGACCGACTCCGTTCAGATACCGTTGGATGCCGCTTGCCCCTGGCTTGCTCTGACAGCCGGCGCGTGCAGGCCGCCCCCTGCCCCGCCGTCTCAGTGGTCGGAAAGCGGTCTCCAGCCAACGGCTGTACCTCGGTCGGGGAAAGGGGCAGCTACACAAGCCCGGTACTGCTCTGTGCGGCGCAGCCACCCCGTTCAGCTGCCGTTATTCCCGACCGGATCGGACTTTCCTTCCCGAAGTTATCCCCAATAAGCTGCCGCTGACCGACGGCCCGCCAGCCGGTACGTGACTGCGACACTTTCCCGAACTTGCCGGGGTCCAGTCCGATAATATAGTGTGCGCCCGCGTCCGGGCTTTCCAACGAGCCCTCCCTGACCGAAATCGGACACGGGACTCCGGGGTGAAAGGCTTTCGACTGCCGGCCGGCCAGACCCAGGCAATGTCCCGCCGTTGCGGACCCGCTCCCTGACAACCGGGTCCAAATGCCCGCACCGTTATTCGCACGAAAACCCCGGGCTCGATTCGGAGCGACGGGCACCCGGCTTCCCGGTGTCGGACCGACTCCGTTCAGATACCGTTGGATGCCCCTTGCCCCTGGCTTGCTCTGGCAGCCGGCGCATCAAGGTGGGTCCCCGCGGCACCGGCTCAGCAGTCGGAAAGCGGTCTCCAGCCAACGGCTGTACCTCGGCCGGGCCAAGAGGCAGCTAAACAAGCCCGCTACTGGTCTGTGCGGCCCCGCCACCCCGTTCAGTGGCAGTTGACTCGGACCGGATCGGACTTTCTCTCCCGAAGTTATCCCCGATAAGCTGCCGCTGACCGACGGCACGGCAGCCGGTAAGGGACTGCGACACTTTCCCGAACTCGCCAGGGACCAGTCCGGCAATATAGTCTACGCCAGCGCCGGGGCTTTCCAACGAGCCGTCCCCCACCCTAATCGGACACGGGAGTCGGGAACGGAGCGCCCGCCACCGGCCTTTATAAACAGCCCAGTCCCCAGCAATTCCCAGAAGCAACGCCGGAACAAAACGCCTTGGCCAGCCTGGCAATTCATTCACTGCAAATAGCACAGATTAACACCACTCACACCAAATCGGCCCATCAACTTCGCTTCCGAGAACGGACACTCGCCTTGACAATATTACTTCCAACCTCACACAAAAGCGGCCCATCAACTTCGCTTCCCACAACCCTCACTCGCCTTGACAATACTGCACCACTCACACAGAATCCCACCATCAACTTCG